>NW_027551559.1:9964363-9984928 GCF_008692635.1 Crocuta crocuta
GTGTAGGGTGAGGACTGGGGTTCGGGGCGGGGACTGGGGTGCAGGGCGGGGACTGGGGTGCAGGGCGGAGAAGGTGCGTTGATCTGCACCAGGGCCTGGACGTCAGCGGCTGTGGGTGGGCAGCTGCAGGAGCTTCAGATGGTGTGAGGGGCAGAGAGGACCCCAGCAGCGCCCTCACAGGGGCCAGGCCAGGTAGAGAAGGGCTCGGGGGGACGATGCTGATACTTCTCGCATGGGAAGCTGGACCCTGCTCGCACGCGTCACCACTCACATCATAGGGAAGTTAGAGCACTTTTAGGGTCACAGAAACTTCGCCCAGCAAAGGCACATGGTCCCCCACATGCCCTCTTCTCATTGTTCGACTTCCTCTGCTGATTGTATCTTGGTTCCGATGGTGTTTGTGTCAGTGGGTCACTGCGTATCCACACGTTGGTAACTAAAGTCCAGGGTGTCGTCAGGGCTCACACCTCGTGTTGCACATCCTGTGTGGTTGACAAAAGCCCAGTGTCATGAGGTCCGATTCCATGTAGCACAAAATAGACCTCTTCCTGACCTGAGAGGTGTCCCTTCGAATTTTGTGGGAAATAATAGGTACAACCAATAAATAAGTGCAATACAAATAGAATACACTGAACACATGAATATATATAAGTGCGGAAACATGAACATATAATTACACATAAATAACAGAGTTGCCAAATAAAATTCAAGACATCTAGTTACATCTGATTTGTTTATACACATAATGAGTGCTTTGGTGTGTAAGTGGCAAGTATGTCCCATGTGGTGTCTGGGACTCAAGTTTTATTGCTTTTCTGTATTTTGTACTTTGAATTTAACTTTTTTATTTACTTTATTTTTTATTTGCTAAGCCTGGCAATCTTAATATTGATGAGACACATTACAAAATATTTTTCCAGCGACACTTTAAAAAAATTTAATGTTCGTTTATTTTAGAGAGAGAGAGAGAGACAGAGCATGAGCAGGGGAGAGGCAGAGACAGAGGGGGACACAGAATCCAAAGCAGGGTCTGGGCTCTGAGCTGTCAGCACAGAACCTGACGTGGGGCTCGAACTCATGAACCCTGAGACCATGACCTGAGCTGAATTCGGTCACTTAACCAACGGAGCCACCCAGGCGCCCCCAGTGACAGTTTTTCTAATATGTTTTTTGTGACAGAGGAGCGTGAGGGAGGGGTTGAAGTGGAGTCCACACCCCTACGTTTGCGGCGGGCTCACGGATGGGGCTGGAGAGTAGGTGGCTCTTGCTTAAGCCAGGATCACCTCGTGGTGAGAGAGGAAGTGAGGGAGCAGAGCTTTGAGCACAGGGGCCCCGACAACCCTTTGGCCACCTCTCTTGCTTTGGCCTGCTCTCCACTCCGTCCCTTCTCTCTTTTCTGCCAGGAAGATCTCTTCTCAAATCACACACTTTTCTCATAAGTAGATGCTGCGATTTAAAAACGGCCACTGAAATTCAACATAAACTTACTGACAACCACCAGTGTCCACAGTGTCTACATTTCACAAGAAGTGACTTCATGCCTTACTGTCCTTAAGCCAGAATGGCATTGGAGTCATTTGGAGAGAGCTTCAGGGCCCGTTGGTTTGGCATGGACCCAGGCATTGGTATTTTTTTAAGTTTATTTATTTTAAGAAAGAGGGAGAGAGAGAGAGAGAAAGAGAGAGAGAGAGAGAGAATGAATCCCAAGTAGTCTCTGCTCTGTCAGCCCCAATGTGGGGCTCAAACTCACAAACCGTGAGATCACGACCTGAGCCAAGATCAAGAGTCAGACGCTTAGCCAACTGAGCCATCCAGGCACACCTATGGGTATTTGTTTAAAACGGTGATGGCCTGAGGTTAAGTAAGAAAATAAGAAAATAAGAAATAAAATGCACACGGTGGAAATTCAGGCAGCATTCCGATGGTGGACCCCGATTGTGATAAGGCCAGAGCTGTGCAGAATGCGTGAAATTACCTCGTGGGTGGATCTGGAAGGTGGGGGCCTGCACACTCTGGAAAACTGTGGAAGTTTCCACAGACCACAGACCACTGACCACGGACCACTGACCACTGAAGTCCTGCAAACAGAGCTGCCCTGAGACAGCGGGGCTGGGGAGCTTTGCTTGGCCATCAACGGGTGGTCAGAACGCTCTTCGGTTTCCATCAGAGGCAGGTTACATATCTGCATATCATACGTAGTGACACCCAGTATTGGAAGCTGGGCCTTAGCCCTGACTCAGCTGCGGGCCCACAGACCACCCTCCACCACATTCCGCTGGAAGGAGGGACATTGGCCTCCAAATTTGGGCCCCAGCCTCCATCTGCAGACAGTCTGACTCACAGGGTTGCGTGTGCCCAGCACCAGCATTCACGAATGCAACCGGCCAGGGGTTCGCTAGGTTTGCGCTGACCTGAAGTCCATGCAGCGAGTATTTGGGGGCCCAGGTGTTCACGGATGGAGAAGGCAGGAAACAGTATGACACACTGAAGTGAAACCTCCAGCCTCGAGGCCTTTCCTGGTGCGGACACACGCCTGCACCAACCACACCCAGATCTGTTCAGCTCGCATGGCCAGGCCTCTGTGAAGTCCCCACTTTTCAAGTCAACTGTGACTGAACGCCGGAGATGGTTTTCAATGACTTCTGGTTGGGTTTCTTTGTGTTACAGTACAGTCCCACTAATGAATCTAGATGTGTTATCAATAAGCCCATTAAAATCCGCTGTAAACCCGCGGGGGGCGGGGACCTCTTAGCCTGCTGGCCTCGGAGGCCGTGCAGCTGTGACAGAGTTCGTCTCCGCCACACCCGGCTCCGCCTTCACCCTAGACTTCCGTGCGCCCCACCGTGCGGTCCCGGCTCGCTCTCCGCTCTGCGTCACACGTCTGTGGATGGACAGCAAGGTTTTCAAAAGGAAGGTGACTTTCAAGCAGTGCTTGATGCTCTGAGCAGCGAGAACGTGCATTGACACGGAGAAGCTAGAGACGAACTAAGCCATGGACTCCTGTGAAGTGGAACGTTTTCACTTCCACCACTTTAACGGGAAGACCCGTGACGACGGACAAGGCAGTGCCCCCTGTCGGCCTCGCCGCCCTGCTTCCGGGCTCCTCTGTCCTGCCCACCACCACCCTCTCTTTGGCCCGTAATCTCCCCTNATCCAAACCTGGCTCCCTGCCTCAGAGCCCCTTCTCGCCAAGCCGTTCCATCCCAACCTCCGAAATATCTCAAAGATCAGAGACCTCCCCCTCACCTGACCCAGGCCTTCGCCCACGGGACCCGGGGTTCGCGGGCCTTCTACACACACACACCCCCGCCCCCCCGCGGCTTCCCTTGCTTGTTCACGTGTGCAGACACATCCTGGTGCAGGCGCCTCCTACAGACCGGCCGCTGCAGGGGCCCCACGGAGCAGCCGTCTGCTGGTGCCTCGTGTAGACCGTTGTCCCCTGCAGGACCTCTGTGTAGACAGTCAGGGGCAGGGGGCCGTACGGACGGGGGGCTGTATGCACAGAACCCTGTTCACCGTCTTCAACGAGTTAGGGCCCTGTTCACGTGGAAGTGCCTTGGCACATCTGCGCTGCAGCCTGATTTACACGCAGACGACGCGAAGTTATTTTAAGTATGTGCCCTCCTTAAGGACTTGTTAGACGACCATGAAGCCTTGAAAAGCCGCAGCCTGGCTGAAAGCTGTGTGGGGTGGGAAGCAGAAGGGGTCCCGCCAGGCAGTGGAGAGGGAGACCACGGCCCGTGGATGCCTCCCGGGGCCGCTGGCCGGCAGCCGGCTGGGCTGTGCGGGAAGTGAGCGAGACGGCACCTTCGCGGTCTTCTTCACGGAGGCTTCTAGTAAAGGTCTCCGCGGGGCGTGCCGAACCCCTTTGAGGTACAAACGCAAAGGGAACTCAAGTTGGGCCCACAAGCTTATATACTGTGTCACCGAGCTGTTAACTGCCACCGAGTAAGGGATGGCTTCTTAGCAATGACGTCGGTTCAGTTCATAATCCCGTTTACAGATACGTGGGTGCAGGCGGGCTGGACTTTATCGCACTTACAGATACTGCATTTTTTACCAATGGACGTTTTGTGGCAACACCGCAGGGAGCGGGCTCCTGGCCCCGCTTCTCCCACGGTATCTGTCACTGTGCGTCTGTGTCACATTTTGTGACAATATTCGAGTGATGGAAATTTGGGCATTATTATAACCTGTCACCTGAGGAGGTGTGGCCAGCCCACACTGCATGTGGCAGTGGGCCACGTGCCCTCTAGTTCCGGCGGGCCCCTTCTTTTTTTTTTTAATGTTTTATTTATTTCCGAGAGAGAGAGAGAGATTGAGAGAGAGACAGACAGAGAGAGACAGTGTGAGCAAGGGAGGGTCAGAGAGAGAGGGAGACACAGAATCTGAAGCAGCTCCAGGCTCTGAGCTGTCAGCACAGAGCCAGATGTGGGGCTCGAACCCACAAACCGTGAGATCATGACGTGAGCCGAAGTCGGACACTTACCCAGGCGCCCCTAAAAAGGTTAGGTTTAAAGTGGAGCCCACACGAAGCAGATGGGAATCAAGAGATTTCGCAATACTGCAAAAAAGTATTTAATACATTATTCAATTTCTTGAATACTATTAACTCTATTGAGCTACTTACAGAATTTTTTAATTAGAGTAATAACTTAGAACGGTTCATAAGACTTCTAGGCTGCAAATGGATGTTGTGTGTACTGTCCACGAAGGTAATTTCAAACCTGAAAAGGAAATCTTTGAAAAGAAAATGATGTGCCTCGCCAACAAAGGTGGCCTGTTCGCCCGGTGGCGGGAAGGAAGGAGGAGAGGAATTGAGAAAGCCTTTATTTCGTTGACTGGAAAGCCTCTGTTGGCTCCACCGATTTCAGACTCTTGTCGGTAAAACAGGACAAAGGCAGCGGCAGACAGTTTGCTTGTCTGTGAGGTGGGCCCGGGAGCTGCTGTGCTCAGTGCAGGTCACCTCAGGGGATGGGCTCACGGGGCTGGTAAGCAGGGAGGGTCTGGATCCTAAGACAGGACCTCGGCGTGTTAGGTTTAGCCAGACTGTGTGTGTGTGTGTATGTGTGTGTGTGCGTGTTTTCTGTCAGGGTTTCTGACCCTGGAGACCCTCGTCCAAGCAGCTCTCAGGACGGGGCAGACACCAACGCACGACCCACCGCTGGCTGGGAGACGCAGGCAAGCAGAATGCAGCCTTACCTGCGCGTTCCGGAAGGCGCCCCAGAGACAACATGGTTTCGTGGGGTTCCCCGTGGCTGTCCCGGAGCTGAGGAGAAGCGCGTTGCCCAGACCACAGTCCAGGACAGAGGAGATACAGTGCACACTCTGAGCCCAAATCCCAGGTTTCCTTCCTTAAATACAATCGCCCCCCCACCCCCTTTTTTCAGATTGAAGCATTTCATGATGCGGTTTGGGAGAAAAAAGTCAAAAGTGATCAGGGCGGCGGCCGGCTGTCTCTCCAACGCTCGCTGGCTTTGAGCCGCGCTGGGGAGAGTTTTACACGTGGGCACACTATTTCCGCTGCACTTGGAAGTCATGAAGTGTATTGAAAGGTGTTTAAAAATACCTTTCCCGGGATCGCAGGTTGATGGCAGCTGGGTAAGGAAGGGTTTAGTATGCTTCCAGTGAAAGTTCTTTATTGGAAAAGCTGACAGGTGCTCAATTTGTATGAGAAAAACCAGGCATTGTTATCCAAACCCCTCAGAATGCTTAACACCCTGCTTGTCAGAGGCATATAGATCATGGCTCTGTTTGAGCAGTATTGTTCAAAATTTCTATTAATAATTCCTCACAAGCACTTCACTAGTGACTAAAATGACCTTGGATTTTACAAATGGAAGATGTTCCAGCCACATCCAGGGTGAGAAGTAGGCAGGCGGCCGCAGTGGGCTCTTACCTTTTATATCATTTGCATGGCTTTTTCTTAGGCAATTTTCAGTTCAAAGTCTTATTTCAACTTCCCTTGGGGAGGCCATTTCATGGGTGTGAACTTAGATTTAAGAAAACTTCCTGGGGGCGCCTGGGTGGCTCAGTCCATTAAGCGGCCAACTTCAGCTCAGGTCATGATCTCCCCGTTTGTGAGTTCGAGCCCCATGTCGGGCTCTGTGCTGACAGCTCAGAGCCTGGAGCTGCTTCCGATTCTGTGTCTCCCTCTCTCTCTGCCCCTCCCTTGCTCACACTCTGTCTTTCAAAAATAAACAAATGTTAAAAAATTTTTTTTTTAATTAAAAAAATTTTTTTAATTTAAACAACTTCCTTTTTTTTTTTTCTTTCTCCCCCGATCTGACCTCATGGAAACATAGAGCTAAATGAAGCTGGGGTTGTATGTTTGACTTTTGCATGAGCTTAGCGCAGGGGACCAGTTTTCGGAGCCATGACCCCACATCCTCTCTCAGCTCAGAGGCTTGGGCGGCCTCTCTGGATTGCACCCTTCAGAGGCCCAAGGTCCTGCTGACTCTCCTCTGACTGTGGGCGGGGGCTGCCTCCTGGCGGGAAGGCGGGTGTGGGCGGTGGACAGCCACCGCGGGACGCAGGGCCCCCCACAGAACTGCGCCGTGTGGCCCTGGCCTCGCCCATGTCAGCATGTCCGTTAACGCAGCTCTTGGTATTGTGCTCTTACTGTGTTCCAGNCAAATGTTAAAAAAATTTTTTTAATTTAAAACAAAATTTTTTTAATTTAAACAACTTCCTTTTTTTTTTTTCTTTCTCCCCCGATCTGACCTCATGGAAACATAGAGCTAAATGAAGCTGGGGTTGTATGTTTGACTTTTGCATGAGCTTAGCGCAGGGGACCAGTTTTCGGAGCCATGACCCCACATCCTCTCTCAGCTCAGAGGCTTGGGCGGCCTCTCTGGATTGCACCCTTCAGAGGCCCAAGGTCCTGCTGACTCTCCTCTGACTGTGGGCGGGGGCTGCCTCCTGGCGGGAAGGCGGGTGTGGGCGGTGGACAGCCACCGCGGGACGCAGGGCCCCCCACAGAACTGCGCCGTGTGGCCCTGGCCTCGCCCATGTCAGCATGTCCGTTAACGCAGCTCTTGGTATTGTGCTCTTACTGTGTTCCAGACGCAACATTGGGCGATTGACCCACATGCGCCTTCCCTTTAATCCACAGGACAAGAGTCGGGAAGGAGAATCAATGTCATCTCTTCTAGATCTAAGAGTTCGTAATCTCGAGATTTTCTGGGTGGATGTGGGTCTTTCCGTAGTTGGTAAGAGCTCCTTGAACAAAGGAAGTCCCATGTGAAGGTCACTGATAACACCTATTTGTCCCATTAGGTTAGATTACTCAAAAGCCCGAGTCATGGGTTCAAGTCCATAAGGACTCAGTCAGTAGTGGTGGTTAAAAACTGCATTAGAGACGCAGCCCGGTGTCTCTTGAAAAGGCACAAGACAGAGTGTGGCTTCAGGAAGTCAAGTTCCCGCCCAGTGCAGCTACCACTACGGACAGGAATCCTCACTGGGGAGCGTGGGGCGCCTTCAGGAATGTGGAGACACTCTCAGCCTTATTTTCAAGGTGTGGACGGTGACCCACAACGCGTCGTGAGATCGATTAGCAGTTTCCTTTGAGCAAAATAGAATGAAAAAGATCATTGGAGAGGTAAGAAGGCTTTGTGTACTTGTCTAGGTGTGTGTGGGGGGTTGTGGGGTTGTGTGTGTGTGTGTGCGGCTGTGTGGTTTTGTGTGTGAGTGTGTGGGTGTGCAAGTGTGAGTGTGTGTGAATGTGTGTGTGTGTGGTTGTGTGTGTGGGCATGTGGGTGTGTGTAGATATAAAACTATAGCCCTTGCGGAGGATTATGAGTGAACAGTTTGAGAGCCCTTGGTGCTGGTCCGGAAGCAGTGAATTATTCATGCTTCTCTGAAAGGTGGTTAGAAATTTAGTTTTATTCCAGGTGGGGCCCTCCGGATCCGTGGGGCTTGGTGAGGACAGGCCGGCAGGTCCTGTGTGTGCCCCCGGGGACGGGAGGCAGAGGCAGCGCCTGCCTGTCCGTGAAGATGGTAGTGAAGCAGAGGCTAATCGGGGAAGGAACCCGCACCCCTGAGATTAGACACGTGATTCAGGAAGCCGTGAATACGTGTAAATTGCATTCTTTTTAAAAAATATTTATTTATTTTGGGGAGAGCGCAAGCGGGGGAGGGGCAGAGAGAGGGGGAGACACAGAATCCGAAGCAGGATCCGGCTCTGGGCTGACAGCAGAGAGCCCGACGCGGGGCTTGAACTCCCCAACCTCGAGGTCACGACCTGAGCTGAAGTCGATGTCTCACTGGCTGAGCCCCCGGGCGCCCTGTCAACTGCATCCTTCAGTTGCTGGTGACAACCAGTGAGGGTCTGTCTCTTCTTGTCATGGATGGACGGTAGCCCACGCCCAGACCTGGGGCAGCAGGTGCCCTTGCAGGAGTCCTGGCTTCTGGAAGCTTCCAAGCTTCCCGTTTCTTCCCAGAGCACCCTGCGGGCTCACTCTGCAGTTTGGCCAGCCACGTGGCATGTCACAGATGCCACGAGGGAGACTGTTTGCAAATCCTTGGCAAAGTGTGTTGAGGACAAGAATCCCCGCGAATAAATAGCCCAATCCTGTGAGCTGGGTCTAATGAACGTTCTCAAGATACACAGAAAGAAAGAACTCTGGTAAAGACCATGTGATCCAGAACCTTATTTCCAGGTGTGATTCCCCCTCCCCCAGGGCCCTGGCCCGTCGCACAGACTCTGTTGTCTTCCCGGGCAGGAAACTCACCAGGGAATAGGAGTCTCGTTCCATCTCATCACTGCACACGAACAAGGGCGAATCGTCTTCATCGGAGGTGCTCAGACACTCGGGCCCGCCGTGTGCTCCGCTCGGCCCAGGACACTCGCGGGGACCGCCCGCCGTCTCAGCACGTCTCTGCCGCAGAACTGCATCTCTGTCCTTTCCTTCCCAACCCGGAATCCCGTCCAAGACGGGCCCCCTTAGCACAAGCCTGCTGCGTAGCGCACACAGCGAGGGCTCTGGACGGTGCTCGGCTCGTCCAGCCCAGTCCAGTTTTATCAGCTGCACCTCCCCCTCCGGCTCGGAGCCTGCAGCCCCACGGTGGCTGCAGGGAGAAGCCGTGGCCGGCGTGCCCACGACATGCTGTCCTTCCTGCCTGTCACTTGGCTTAGCGAGTGAAGAACTTTTCCTCCAAAAATGTGGTTTCACTGCATTATGCTCACGTAATTCATTGCACTTACCCTGCAGCTCAGATCCCGGCGGGGACCACAGAGTAAACCGGTAAGTGGACCATTCACATGCGCGATTGAGGGCGCCGCGCCGGTGCTCTGTGGACGCAGGGGTGGCCAGGGCGGCGGGGGCTCTGTTCGCTGGGGGAGCGGCCGTCCCAGAACAGCAGGGCCACGGGGTTTCGTTGCCCACAGAGGCGCCCCTTACTTCCTGGGGGGACTCCCCTGTACCCGGCTCTGGTGTTTAGACCCGTCAGCGGTCCCCACGCACGGTCACAGGGAGGGATTCTGGGAGCACCAGCAGCTTTGGCTCTGAGCTTCCGTCGTAACGGGGCCTGTGCTCTCCCTGCGTGATGATCCAGCACATGAGTGCCGGCCAGGAGGGCCGCGGCGGAGGCTCATCCTCTGAGCTGGGGGCTCCTGTTAAATAAGCAAGGGGTTCCTGGCTGAGTCCACCAAGCCCTGGTGACACCGGGCGGCTGAGAGTGACCAGCTGTAATCCTCACGCTGTCTTTACACGTGCTTGTGTTTTCCAAATTATTTGTCAAGGGCACGTTCCCATGACTAAAACCCCAGGAAGTGTCCGGACAGTAAGCACTCAGCGCCCTGCTGGCTGGGGGGCAGGGACCTGTGGGGACAGGGTGCAGGGGACTGTACGGGGCTCGGATTACAGCGTACCTTGTCCAGGACCCGTCGCTGACTGTCCACCCAGGGAGTGTGGCTCCCGGACGGGCATGAGCCCCGCTTCTGCTCCCCATCAGGCCCTGGGAACCCAGTGCTGGTGCCTTCCCGCCCCTCCACCCCCCTGCTCCGGCAGAGACGGGGAGAGTTCTGCTGTGGGTCTGTCCTCCACTCTGCACAGAGAGAGCCACATGCACTTGTGTCCAGCGTTCACCTGTCCTTCACGTTTTAGGGAGGGATGGGGTGAGGCAAGGCGGACAGCAAGGTGGCCACGACTGGGCTGGTGGCCGTGGCACCTCATCTCACCTTGGGCTGTGCTGACACCCTGGCCTGGCCACGTGTCCAGGCCAGCCACCGGATGGGGTTTCTTCCAGTGTGCCGATGGCCCCGCCCTGTGGGTCACCCAGGAGGGGCACAGGACTGACAGAGCACATGCGTGGGGGGCCGACAGCCATTCCGGGTCCAGGGAGGCAGGACCAGCCGATGCTCCTGCACTTGTCCCCAGCCCACTGCCCAAGGCTCCCAGCCACAGGCGCACGTGACACGGGGTCTCTCATGGTCGCATTCCCAGCAGCAAAGTCGGGATCTCCCACCACGGAGAACTCGAGGGATCCGAGCAGCCATGAACCTGAACGTGGGAAGAAATTATAATAACATTGAATGTCTTATCGTTTTTCCTGAATTAAATAGGGACCACTGTGAGCATCTGATCTTCTGACCTGGGAGTTTCTTGATGTCAGAATAATTCCCAGAATTTTGCTGCCGGAGGATTTTAGACGGAGCTGAGCTCCTGGCTGCGGAGACGCAGGCTGGTCGTGGTGAGGCCCCGGGGTCCTGCCCAGGACTGAGAGTTCCCGCTGCCGGGCACGCATAAGGCAGTTCTTTCTACGTGCCGGGCCGCCCAAACGTGCCTCCTGAGGGCCGCGCAGAGACGTGTACGTGGCTAGAACCTGGCTGGGTTTTGTTTCTTTCAATGAGTATCTTTTTTCTTTTTTTAACGTCGATTTATTTATTTTGAGAGAGAGAGAGAGCACGAGTAGGGGAGGGGCAGCGGGTGGGCCAGAGAGAATCCCAAGCGGGCTTTGCGCCATCTGCACGGAACCCCATGAGGGGCTTGAACCCACGAACTATGAGATCCAGACCTGAGCCGAAGCCAAGCATCATAGGTGTAAATGGCTGAGCCACCCAGGCTCCCCCAGCCGAGTGTGTTTACTAGTGGGCTCTGAGGCTCGTGTCGAAGACCCACAGGGCACATCGGCGGCCCTGACGTGGGTGCCTGCTCACCTGAGCGAGTCCCGCCTGTCTGCACCTCAGCACCGAGGGGCTCGGTGCCAGAGCCGGAGGGCACTCCTCTGTGCCGCGCATGAGTCAGGGTGACAGCTGCATGGGATGCCTTTGACACTTGTTGGGCTCGCCGCTACCCCAGCAGCCAACTCAGCACTGACTCATCATGGCATCCTTCACTCCGTTCACTTATTTGCAATTTGGCAAAAGTTAGAAAATATAATGGCTTCTATTTTTAAGTGTGCAGCCAGGAATATTCTACTCAGAATTATTGAGCTCTGGCGTCTCTCTGAGTCTCTCTAGCCTTTGGAGACTGGGAGAATTCAAAAGTATGAGGTGAAGTTTGTGATCCCTGTGGGTGTTTTAAAAAAACTAAATATTCACCTAAATATATATTTTGAATTGGCCAATAATATGCAAATATATATAATCACGTAGTAAGTTTATTCCAGGTTAATCCTGTGGAAGGTTAGTGAAATGCAATACCATAGGCATGTCATTGCATCATGAAGTTTTTGTCACTTCTGAGCCTAGGTTGGCAACGCAGAGCCAAGAATCAGATAGAATCCTTTCTGGGATTGCTTCCTGATCTCTCTTTGTCATAGTCGCTGACCTTTGGTTTTCTTTAATGTTTAATTATCTATTTAGAGAGAGAGAGAGAGAAAGAGAGAGAGAGAGAATGAGCAGAGGAGGGGCAGGGAGAGAGGGAGACAGAGAATCCCAAGCAGACTGTCAGTAAAGAGCCCGACATGGGACTCGATCTCACAAACCCTGAGATCGTGACCTGCGCCGAAATCGAGAGCCAGAAGCTTAACCGACTGAGCCCCCCAGGTGACCCCACAGATCTTTGCTTTTCATCTGTAAGCGACTGACTTCGTGTAGAAATTAAACACCTTTCTATACTGATTCTTCCCTCCTACTACACATTAAGAAAATGACTTATTTTGGATTGATTTAGAAATATTTTTGAAAAAAAATCTAAACATTTATTTAAAAAAAAATGGGACGATCAAAATTAACACTTGACACAGGCGCCACACAGATCTGCCTGGAAAAGCTGACCGAGGCAGAGCGTCAGTGAGGACTGACGATGTGCCTCGTGGCCACCAGCGTCCACCCCTTGCCCCTGGACGTGTAATAGTGGATGATGCTAACTGTAACAATGACCGCGGTCACTTATTTGCAGAATAAATTGTTACCCTCAGTAGTTGGAGAGCAAGTATTAACACGTGAGCTGCTGTCCACAGGCTCTCCACATACACGGTCAGTTTTGTTGCCCGGGAGGGGGTTCTAGACGCAGGAGAAATGGGGTGCGGGGGCCGGGGGGGCATCGGCTGACTCTGAGGCTGGGACGTGTGACCACTACGGGGCGGTGCACTTACAGGGCTGAGTACCATGTGCAGGAGGGTGGTGGCCCGCGTCGTCAGCTGCCTCCCCACCCCCAGCCCCTTCCTCCTCGTTCTTAATTCCTTCTTCCCGTGGAGCCTGGAGAAGCTGTACATTCGCTTCCCCAGAAACTGTCTGCAGCTCACTTGGCCACCTGACCAGCTCAGGCCCCTGAAGCAAAAATGGAAAATGACCACGGGCGTGCAGGGGGCAGGAAGACAGGGGTTCTGAGAAAAAGTCGCTTCCCTGATTATGATCCAAAGGAAACAAAACGCCCCTGTCTATTTTCCTGCTCTGTCCCCTCGTCTCTGCAAGCNGCCTCCCCGTCGTCCCTGGAAACATCTCCAGTTGACGCTCGTGACGAGGCTCGGCGCTCGTGTTTCACGTGGAGACGGGCTGGGGGCACCGCGGGAGTGAGGACCAGGGGCGTCTGCACATCCGCCCTCCGTCGCTCCAGCACCGCGACCCGCGCCTCTGCCCCCGCAGCTCAGCGCCTGGTGACTTGCCTCACTCTCCCCTCGCGGGACGCAGGATGCAGGCGAGCAAGGGACCTTCTCCCTTCCCCACTGTAGCTTTTCCGCACAAAACTGTCCACGGCCACTCAGACGTGGACCCCCATTCGCCCCCGAGGACCGGCTTCCTTAGCCGCTGCGTGGGCTGCTGGTGGCCAGGGGAGGGGGCTGGCGGTGGCGTCTTGCTTCGGGGTCTTCAGCCCCTTCCAGGCCCACCCAGGCCCCGGGGAAGTAACAGGCTTCGTAGCAGGTGCACCTTCCTCACTCTGTTCCGCTCTCGCCTCCTCTGCCCGCGGGGCCCCTGCCCAGGACCCAGGCCCTGCTGCCCCCGCAGCTCCTGTCTGACGCCTGACTTGTCCCCTGAGCCCCCGGAGCCCATCCCTGCGCCCGGGAGGCTGCCAGCCACGTCTCAGCCCTTCCCCGCTTCCCGGACGCACGGGGACATGGCCACTCCACACCTCTCCCGCCTGCCCGCACGACCTGGCAGAGAGCTGCGTCGTTTCCGGCTCTCAGGCCGCGGCCTCGGTCCTGCGCCCACCAGGCTGCGCCCTCGCGATTCCAAGGAAGCCTTGGGAGCGCGCGCAGTCCTTTCCTTTCTCAAGGACGCGGCTCCTGCGGCGAGGCTCGGCTCCTGCATCCCGCAGGCCCTTCTGTAACAGGCCGTTTGGAAAGTCCGAGCAGGCGCTGGCTCCCCTGCCCTCACCCCGACGCCGAGGCCGCCCCGACCCGGCCACGCACCGTCAGGAGCTGACTCCCAGGCACCAGAACACCGTGGGCGCGGAAACAACACGCGTTAGGACTACTTCACAATTGTCATCCCAGCACACGAGCCCCCGTAAATCCCCAGGAAAGAAGAGGGACTGGGGAGCCGGGTCCTCAACTCGAGAACCCAGATGCTGAACTACAAGCACTTAGATGGAAGCGTGGAGACCAGAGCCTGCAGGGCGCAGCACACGGACAATTACCCTCTCTCTGCATCGGTAACAATATGTATCTACATACCTAACAGTCTCCCCATGGATCAATATATATCAGTAATAATCTATATTACATATATTACACATACGTATAGTATGGGTGTGTCACTAATAATCGCTAGGAAGTTCTGTGGTTGCTTTTGTGATGAGAACTCTCCGGACAAAAGGCCGTGTGATGTTCCATAGCAGGATTGCAGAGACTAACGACTGTGCTCAGTTAATCAACCACCTCATTCATTCATCCGATGCCAAGTTCAAGTACACGCCTGTGCAGGGCGCTCTCCCCTCCGCGCCCAAGAACTAAGTGGAAAAACCAAGATGAAATGTTACTGAGGATCAACACCAAACATGAATCCTTTAAAATGACTAATTGTTCATTCCAAACCAGGAGCTATTTTGAAGAGCGGTCTAAGGGAGCAATTGGGTTTCATAGCGTAGAGAAACGAGGAAGGCAGAGAGACCCTGCAGAAATGTTTTCTGAGTTCAAGACTTAAACCCTTTAAAATCATTTTTTAAAGATAAAATTTTATTTTATGGAAATCCTAAGCCATGTTTCTACAAACCCAGTTCAACCTACTGCATATAAAAACCCCATCACCTTGCCTCAAGGTAAGAAAATAAAGTTTACTGCTATTGAATCATACTAAAATATTC
Organism: Crocuta crocuta; assembly: GCF_008692635.1. NCBI lineage: Eukaryota > Metazoa > Chordata > Mammalia > Carnivora > Hyaenidae > Crocuta > Crocuta crocuta. The sequence continues at coordinate 9,979,051 of NW_027551559.1, forward strand.
ATCTGTCAGGACTTTGTCAACCATGGTTTTGATGGCATTTAAATTGAATTTAATATAAATTTAAAGGCATCTCCATTTGATGTGATGAATAATGTGTGGTCACCATCAACTTCAATTTTAATACCTTAAATGTAGGCAGTCGGCACTGCCTTGCTGCATTTATACTCAGGACTTACTGGTTATAATGTATTTCCTTAAACACTTTGTTATTTTAAATTTGCAAATGATACTGAGGCTGGAGGTAGTTTCCCGACTGGAATACCGTGGCCCTGGGTAGGTTCCAAAGGTGACTGCTGATGTGTCCCAGCCCGGGCGCCTGCGGAGGAGATGGCCCCAGGCTGGGCTGCTGCGGCCTCTGACCTGACGGCAGGACCTCCCTGCGCACACCTCCTCCAGGGATCCCACGGGATTGTGCTGCTCTCCGTTAGCCCCACGCTCTCTTTCCTCTGTTCTGCTCTTGGAAAACGGCTGATGAGACACACTGACCTTTTTCAGAAGTGGGGGTCACCCCTCGGGGGGGTGAGCCCATTCCGAGTGTCCTAACGTGAGGTGGTGCCACGGAGCTGGTGCTGGTGTGTGTGTGTCCTGCCCGGAGAGGGTGATGCTCGGGGCGAAGGGGGAGGACGCGGGGCGCGCTGAGGGTGAGGCGGGTGCCCCTCTGCGTCTCCGTGCACGACGAGAACAGGAGTGGCCCGGAAGGCTGGCCCCCCGTGGGGCGTTTGCGTGGACTCCCAGCCGTGGCTGTGGGAGGCGGGAGGTTCGCGGAGGTGCCTGTCAGGGCAGGGCCGTCCCCCAGCCTGGAGAAGGCCTCTGCCTGCAGGGCGGAGCTGGGCCCGGGGACACCGGGCGGGCCCTTCCCCAGGAGAGCCGGGGTCCCCCGTCCCCTGACCGCGCATCTTCCCCAGGGGCGGTCCGTCCCCGCTCCTCACTGGCTGACCTTGGCCCTCGCTCCACGGGGACACCCTGGGGCAGGCAGCTCCCTGAAGGTGCACGCGCCCCAGGACCCCAGAGGGGGTCCGACTTTTCTTCCAAAGACAAGCCCAGCCAGGGACTTCACCCCCTGGGGATGCGTGCCGGGCGTGGGGCCCGTGGCCGGGTGGACGCTGAAGTCCCCGCCGAGGCCAGCGATGCACACCCAGTGGCCAGGTGGCCGTGTGCAGAGAGGCTCTAGAAACCTCTTTCCAGGGTAAGAGTGAGCTAAGCTGGGAGGGGGGAAGGGAGGCGACGTCAGACCCGGTGCCAGCCACAGGCACAAACATCTGGTCTGGGTCCGAATGGGCCAGATTGGGGAGGACAGCCTTTTCAGGAGCGGCCACGGCGCAGCGGGGGACCCCGNCTGGCCTCGGCGAGGATGCACACCCAGTGGCCAGGTGGCCGTGTGCAGAGAGGCTCTAGAAACCTCTTTCCAGGGTAAGAGTGAGCTAAGCTGGGAGGGGGGAAGGGAGGCGACGTCAGACCCGGTGCCAGCCACAGGCACAAACATCTGGTCTGGGTCCGAATGGGCCAGATTGGGGAGGACAGCCTTTTCAGGAGCGGCCACGGCGCAGCGGGGGACCCCGAGCTCCTTCCTGCGAACGCCACTTTCGTCCTGAGGTTGGGGGTGTAGGCTGCAGGGTGCTGGGGGGACAGGGAGCCTCCACTGTGAGCCTCAAGGAGCGGGGGACCGGCTGGGCAGTTCCTGCATTGTCCCTGAGACCAGTGGCCCCGTGGGGTCGCCATGCCCTAGGGTGCCTGGAGAGGGGGCCCTGCCCTCCGGGAAGGCACCCAGGCCTGGGCGCGGCTGGGACCAGTTTGGGACCAGGCTGGGGGAGGGTTGGAGCCCAACGAAACCAGAAAGGTCAATCAGGGGCGGCTGTTTCTAAAATGGAGGGGACACGTCTGGGCCTCGAGGGCCCAGTGTAACTAACCGCTTGGACCATTTTCCTCCCAGCAGGCGGGGGACTGAGGACCAAACCCGCCACCGGCCGCCGGGGCCGACCTCAGTGGGAGCCAGAACCCCAGCCTCCACGGCCGCTGCCAGCTCTGACCCCCCAACCCGGGCATGGGTGCCAGGCTCCCAGACACCCCTGGCCCTGCCTGGCCCGCACCCCAAGACGGGGGCTGGGGACCCCCAGCTTCCGTCACTATTTTTCATGCACAGTATTTATTTTTCTCCCATCTGCCTGTTTCCATTTTAGAATGTTTGATTTTCTCATGAGTTAGAGCCTTATTTTGTGTACGGGAGAACGTAGTGGAGACTTGGCTTCGTGTTTCTACAAAATTGCTTTGTGATTTGTAGGTGCGCCTACGGAAGTTCCCGTCTGTGGGGGTGTTAACTGCTTCCCCAAAGTCTCGTGGGTAGAACGCGTCCTGAGCCGGGGTCTCCGTCCCAGAGCAGGTGCTAAGGAGCAGGTGCCCCCGCCCAGGCTGTGAGGCGGGGCGTCTGGGATCTGCTCACTCACACGGTCGCCGGTCACCCGTCACAGACGGAGGGCACTTAGCGATGCAAACAGCTTCTCTTGCTTTGGGAAGATGAAGCTCAGAAAGGGCTCGGGAGGGCCCCGGATGGACACAGCCCCTGGGGACGGACGGCGTGGCCGGGTGAAGGCGGGGGGGTGGGGGGGGACGGAGCAGGAAGTCGGCTGTGTCAGCAGGTGCAGCCTGGGCACCGGCGCCTTCCCTGGGGAGCAGGCTCCTTTCAGTTTGCAGAATACATGCAGCTAGTGATTTATTCTTTGCAAAGCACGGTGCCGGCGCACTCAGGCCGCACAGCAGGGTCTGAGAGGAGGCCGCCTCAGCGTCCCTGCGGGAAAAGCAGAGGCTGACAGAGAAGCGTGGTCAGAAGGAACGTCGCAGAAAGATTTCTGCCCGCGCGCTTGCAGGTGTGAGGCCAGGGAGAGCCACTGTCCTGCCACAGGGCGCAGGGGACAGGCCGGCCCAAGGTCACGCCCGCCCCGTGTGGGGAGCACTCGTGCTTCGCACGGTTGGCTGTCTGTGAGGGATGTAGGCAGAAACTCACCGTCACAGAGGCCGTTCGCGGCCCAATCCCCGCCCGAGATCGTCTCCGGCGGCTCCGCGTGCCTCCCGTGGATGGCCGCGAGGGAGCTGGCTGCTTGAGCGGCCGGCAGGAGGCCTGACTGCTGGGACTGACCTTGGCTCCTGTCACCCTGGCCCCTGCCAGCCTGACTGCGGGCAGGAAGAGAGCCTGCTCGGCTGAGGCAGTGAGGCTGAGGGCAGCCTTCTGAAGGCTGCTGGGAAAACACGCGGCCGTGACACGGAGCCACTTTCTGCCCCGAGGGCACGGCTAGGGGAAGCATGCAGTGCCGGGCACTGGCAGCCCTGCTGAGACCATGAGGCCGTCCAGCCTGGGGCAGTGCTGGCACTCCGTGTCACAGAGTGAGGGCAGAGCTCTCCCGCGACAGCGCAGGCGCGTCTATCTTCATCACCTCTGCACACAGCTCGTTGTTCTGCGCTCTTCCAGCCTGCTGGCGTCGGGCCTTCCGTTACTGCAGCTGACAGCCTCCCGCGGACACAGACAAGCCAGCCGGCCACACGGGGCTCGGACGGCAGAGCACTTGGCTGACTTTTTTGGAAAAGAGCAGAGGCCTCCAGCGGAGGGCCCCCGGGAAGCCGGAAGCCGAGCAAAGCACTTGGAGCTGACGGGCAGACTTGGGGGTGTTCGAATAGCCCTGGGGAAACCCCAGCGACATCAGAGAGGCAGATCCCAAACCGGAATTAAATGTAGACCCTGATTCTTCAGGAGGAGGGTAAATTGTGCCTTGACCCTCAAATTTTATCCAAAAAACAGAAATAAAAACAAAACCTACAGGTACGGGAGACAGAAAAAGCTACTACAATTTTATCCTGTGTGAAGGGATTAAAATTACTCTTATTTTTGGGGCGCCTGAGGGGCTCAGTTAAGTGCCCGACTTTGGCTCAGGTCACGATCTCACGGTTCGTGGGTTCGAGCCCCTGGAGCTGCTGCGGATTCTGTATCTCCCTCTCTGTCTGTCTCTCAACAATAAATAAACGCTAAAATTTTTTTCAGATGATTTTTATTTTTGACTTTAATAATAAAAATATGAAGGGACAGATTTCTAACCCACGGTAATCGTGAGGAGAACGGAAGGATAAATGGATCCTGCGTGTTCCCGGAGAAGACCGTGCGAACGAACCGGAATCCAGGCGGCAAGAGACGAGCAACATCGGATTTTTTAAAGACCAAAACAGCTGGAAGAAAGCCAAGCACTTTTTTTTTTTTTTTTTTTTGGTAAGAGGCAGTAAAAGGGACAGGGCATGAAATCACACAAGCCATAGCCTTCATTTTATTAAAAATGCACGTACAGGAAAACACTGAAAGACAGTATCTACAACATTAAAATAACGGGCAGTGAAATCACACAGGTGATTTATTGCAGTTTTCAAGTTTTCAGTGCTGAGCGGGTACATTTCCAACCACAAACGTAGCATAAACTTAGCAACACTGAATATGTACAGATGCACGTTTGTTCCTTGTCTGCTCAGTTGTGTGTTACTAACATGCACCCGCTAATCACACACCCAGTCACAGAAACGGGGGAGGCACCTTGGCTGTGCCTGTGATCATGTCCTGAGCCGTGGAGGCTGCAGTGACCTGCCCTGGGGTCCTGGACGGCGGGGTCCCTGGGTGCTGACGGGTCCCCGCCTGAGCACCGTGCTGCCCCAGGGCCCCCTGGCGGCCCCGTCACACCCCGCCCGTGGAGAGACGCGGCGTGTGGCACCAGCCAGGGCCTCAGACACTAGGGCTTGTGCTGGGCACCCCAGCGGACCTGGGTCGGGGGGGCCCACGCTCACCCAGTCACTCAGCAAACACAGAGCAGCCGCCGTGGGGCGAAGGCTGCAGTGCGCAGGCCGCACACCTGCCGTGTGGGCTCTCCCGGCTCCAGGCTTCCGGGCAGTCGGAGCAGGTCCCTGGGAGCGTCCGCAGGACGGCCTGTCGGTCCGTGCAGACTGTCCGTCACCTGACAGAGCTGGTTCCCCAGGGAGAGACGTGCCCTTTGCTCTACGCCCGATGGTGAGCAGCTTGGTGGGAAGGGCTCCCCGGCCTTCCAGCGCGGGCCCCGGGCCGGCAGGTGCACGTCGGGGCTCACGGGTGCTGGCCACAGCCTCGTGGGGCTGGGCAGAGGCAGGGGCAGGGCGGGGCGGGGCCGAGGGTCCTTCCGCGGGACCTGTCACACCGTCGGCCACTCACACACCAGTGGGGAAATGGCGTTGCCTCCTAGGACGTGTCCGGCTGCGTCCTCTGTGGTCCTGGAGGGGCCTGTTCAGCCGCGGCCACGCGGAGCTGGGGACTCTCTCCTCCAGGTAACAGAGGTGAAGGGTGAGGAGCGTGGCCCAGAGCGACAGGGACAAGGTGGCCGCTCCTCCTCGGCCGGGGGGTGGCCGGGTGGAGGAGGGGCGGGGGCAGCTGGCCCGGGTCCCNGCCCGGCCGCCATCGATCGTCCCCAATGCTGGAACCGCGTTCTCTCGCGGGCTCCCTTCCGCTGCCTGGTCGTTTCTTCACGCGGCAGACAGGCGCCTGCCCTGGGGTTGGAACCCCGGCTGGGCCCGAATCCCCTCCCACAGCCCCACCCCCCAAACCCCCCTGGGACCCCGGAGGAGACCCCTGCTTTGCTCACCCTCGTCGACGCTGTGAGCCCCGCCAGGTTCTTGGGAGGTGGCCCTGGAGGCCGGTCGGCGGGGGAGAAGGGCCCCCAGAAGCGCCTCCGAGCAGCCGACGCGCCCGTGGGACCCGAGACCCCCAGGAGGAGTGGGGAGCGTGCGTGTTCCAGGCCCTCCTGCGACGGGGCCCCTGCAGGTGAGGGGGCTGTGCCCGCGTGCGGTGCCCCGTGCTGGCCTGGGCCCGGCCGCGGGCCGCCGG
>NW_027551559.1:9984971-9989059 GCF_008692635.1 Crocuta crocuta
TCCAGGGCTCAGCCCCTGCTCGGGCGCGGCCGACCCGGCGACCAGGGAGACTGACCGCGAAGCTGGGGCTCCACCATCTGATTAAAAGATGCAGGCATGTCTGGCTTCTGTGTTTCAAAGCCTAAGCTCTTAAGAAAACAAGTTGTATGTGTTGTCTCCCAGCAGACGTGGCGCCCGTATCGCCCGCCCGCAAGGCCCCCGCCCGTTTCGGCACCGGGACTCGCTCCGGGGAGAGCAGGCTGCGCACAGCGACCCCATCGGTGATGAACGTCGTGGCCCGGCCCTGACACGGACGCTCCCCCGTGGCCACCTACTAGGGGCGCGGCCCTGCGGCGGTGTGACGGCCCCCTTCCGACGGCCTCTGCAGAGGCTGCGGAGCCCCAGCTGGGTGAGAATCTTCCAGAGCCGCCCATGTTCAGCATCAACGGGTTGAGACCTTCTTAACACATTTCACTCGTGATCTTTTAAAGCTGTCAGGCCAGAATGATTTTCAGTCACTTCGCTCTGGATTGGATTTAAAATCATGTCCCAGAGGTGGTAGATTAATAGATTAAAAAGGCAAAGTATTAATCTAGTGTATCGTCCTGTCTGCTTACCCGCCAGATACGGCGGAGCTGTCAGGAGGCTGAGGCGCATCCCCGGCGAGGCGTCGGCGGGCTCACAGCTGGCTGCCCGCACACGGCCGCGGACCGCTCGGACCGCAGGCTCCTCGTCCCACTGGATGTGGGGGGCGTGGCCCACACCCCGTAAACCGAGGAGCCTCACAGCTGGTCGTTGGGACACAGGGACACACCCTTCACTCGTCATGGCCACCGTCCGCGGGCTGTGACCCGCTGTTCATGCCCTCTGCTCTCCTGAGACAAATAAGCAGGATTCTTGGTCGTTTCCCGCAGACTCCCAAGGAGAGCGGACGGAGGTGTTCCTCACGTCGCCCCCTGCGACGCTTTGCCTTCCGAGATTTGTGGTAAGAATGAGAGTTTGATTAACAGCCGCCTGGAACGCATCAAACCGTCTGAGAGCTGGCCGGGGCCGTGTGGGGGGCGGACTTTGCCCCTTCCCGGCCGTGCCCCCGGGAGGCTGAGGTTTTATCTCCTCCTACGTTTTGCACTTTTGTGGCCAGTTTCTGGAGCCCCAGGGGGCACCCTGCACCGAGGAGGAAAAGGCGCTTCCCTTCTCTCTCAGCTGAAACCGAACTCTTCCCCTCAGAGAAGAATTCGTGTGCCAACTCGAGGGGTCCCCCCCTGGCGGGCCCCCTGGGCCCGGTGCCTTACAGGGTGCTTACATGCACGTTCCTGCACACGGCACACGCCCTCCGCGCACACCTGCCTGCGTCCCCACCCGCGGGAGTGAAGGATCTTAGCACAGAATCCCCACCCCCTCTCCCTGTCCCCAGCCGGGGACACAGCAGGTGCATAATAAGGGCTCCACACACAGAGGCACCTTTGGGTGAATCTACGCCCTCCCTACCTAGGGTCTGCATGCTCATTCCGGAACACTTAGGCAACTCACGTGGATTGTTCTAGAACACTTTCTGGGCTTGCTTTACAGAAAGGCTTCAGACACTACGTGCAGAGGGCGGCCCCCTCATGTTGGGGTGACTGCAGGGGCCCCCCCGGCCAACACCGCCTTGTACTTACAAGAGGCTCCCACCAAGCAAAACTCACGAACAAGTGTCGCTTCTGAGGCTCAGGCAGCAATAAGGCCCGTCTTCTTCTCCTGAAGCTTCAGAAACAACAGGCCCCTCGGCGCCCTGGCCCCTAAATCACGAGATGTCTGGGCTGCTGTGTCGCAGGGACCGTATTTTCTATGCTGTTCTTTCAAAGTACGTTCCTGGAAAAGTACTTTGGGAGGCGGAATCTGAAAGTCTCAGAAATTATTATTATTTTCCTTTCCCCACGAAGCAATGGGGCGGAACGGCGCTGGGGGCCACGTGCCAAGTGTAGTCCCTGCAGGGGCGCCCGCGCATCCCGTCTGAGCTGCCGCAGCCGGGTCCTAGCGCCGGGGCCTGCGCGTGTCACACACGGGATCCTGACGTGGCCGTTCCTGTGATGGACGGGGCAGTAGGGGACAATGGCCGGCGTGACCCGCCGTCCCTGCCCCTGCGGGGTGGAGAGGCCGGGGCTCTGGGCACACAGGACACTGTGGGGGGGGCCGAGGGCTGTGCCCTCCCCCAGCGAGCGAGCTGCTGGCCGAGGCGCTGGGGGCACAGGGCAGTGGTCAGGTGTGGGGGGAGGCCGCTGGGGACTCTCCGGCGTGGAGAGGGGCTTGCCTGCCGGTCCCAGGGGACCCTTCAGCCAGTCATGCTGCTGTGCCGTCTCCACTGCCTTTGGAAGCCGGGCACTTGCTGATGCTTAAACACGACTGCGCTGGGAGTGCCGACCTGTGTCTGCTTTAGGGTCGGGTTTCCGCAGAGTGGGCTTGACCGTCGCAGTAAACACTACCGTGTGAGTGGTGGGCGCGCACCCCGAGGCAGCAGCCGGCCGGGGGTCTCCTGCTTCCCAGCGGCCGTGGTCCCCGGGCTGCCCGGACCCCACCTCGGTGACAGGGACAACGGCCACCTCCCAGGGTGACGGAGGAGAAGGAAGGGGCGGACGGTCCTCGGGCCCTGGGAAGGGGCCCCAGCCGACCCGGCTGAGGTGGGCACTGGGGGGGCACAGCCCAGAGGCGCACGGGGGGACCCCACGTAGGGGAGTGAGCTCTGCACGGAGGGCGCCCTCGACCTCGCGCATTCACAGGGCAGCAAAGATGGCTGCTGGGCCCTCACGTCCAGGAGGTCACAGTGTCTGGGACACCTGCTTTCCTCTCTCCAAAGTGTTTCTCAGATCCCGTCACCTGTAGTTAGAGCTGGAGCACTTCCTGCTCACCCGGGCGCACTCCGTCCTGGCCTTCGGGTCCCCGCGTCCTGCCTGGGTCCGGGGGCCACCTGCCGTCCGTCGCTGCCCCTTCTCATGCCCCGTCCAGGGGCCACCGTGCAGCTGAAGCCGCCCCCAAGGTGAGGCTGCCCCGAGGGGGGCGTTGGGAGGTGGTGGGGTCACGGGGCGGAGCCCTGACTGAGGGGAAGGCCCGTGTGCAAGGCCAGAACCACCCCCGTGGGCACCTCGATGTGGACGTCTGGCCTCCAGGTCCGTGTGCAAACGGTCCCGCTGTCGCGGGCCCTGGGCCTGTGGGGTGCAGGCTGTGAGGGCAGCGGACAGACTGACAGTCACTCTGAAACCCCAGGGGGACACATGCCCGGGAGGGGGGCGGGGGGAGGCCCTACGGGAGGATTTCCCCACAGGTGCCTGAGTCAGGAGTCAGGGGGTCAGAGGCACGTGACCCCCCGGGGCCCTGCACGTCGGGGAGGCGTCCTCCTCTGCCTGGACACTTGTCCCCAAAGGGGCAAAGCAGGGCAGAGTGAGAGGTGTGTTTTACTTCCTGCCCGTGCGCTCACTGTTGTATAACAGACCCGCAACATCGTCACGAGAAATTTCTCGTGGGCTCACTTCCTTCACGTTTGGGGGGAGGCTTTATTTTGCACTTTTGCCTTGGGAATCGGAAACGATCCAAGAATCCCCTGAGCAGATGGGCTCGTTCTAGACGCTGAGCCACTGCCTTGAGGCTTGGGTCCCCGGCAGGACATAGTGAGTGCTCTTGCGGGAGGCGCATCTTGACCTCGGCCTCCCCCAGGCTGCGGTTGGCTCTGCGCCTCCAGCTCTCCCCAGGGCAGCCCCGCCCCCCACCTGTAACAGGCCCTCCGACACGTGGGAGACCCTGGCGCCCCGCAGCCCCCTCGTGAGCTCCCTTCAGGAAGAACACGACGGGCCTTGAGGACTCCGGGAGACGCCGATGGCGTGGGACGCCCAGCGCGGTACTTTACGCTTCGGAAGAAGAGGCCGATGTGCGGAAATGTCATTTTGACTAATTTATTGGCAGCCGTCAGCCTCTTCTCCCTGTGCCACATCTGCACACCAGGTCCCTGCAGATCTGTGCTGGGGTTTCCTGGTTACGGGGGCCCCGCACATCTGCCGCCCGCACGAGCTGGGGGTGCCGCACCCCCCCCCGCCCCGGGAACGCCCTTGTCCTCTGCCTGTGTGCCCATGCACAGACTT
>NW_027551559.1:9989064-9996710 GCF_008692635.1 Crocuta crocuta
GCGCTGCTCCTTCTCTGTTAGTCTTCCTTCCTGCCTTTCGACCTCATCAGCCAGCGCGGCGGGCCCAGGGACGGGCACGCAGGGGACAAGGCTGGGGCCGTGTCGGGCCCTCCTGCGGGGAGCCCCCGCTGCGCTGCTCACAGCCTACGGTTTGTCAGAGTGAGGCCAAGCTCAGCGTCCAGGGAGCGACGCCGACCCAGGCTGCGTGCCCATTCTCCAGGGTCCCTCACAAGGCGGGACACTCCTCTCCCCCTCAGGTCTGTGACCGGGGCCACCCCTCGCTGCCCTCACACGGTGCAGATGCGAGCCGGTTTGGAGGCCAGGTCTGGAAGCTCAGGGTCAGGCAAGGCAGGTAGGGCGCCTGTCCCAGCCAGAGAGGCCCGTGGGTGGCAGGTGACACGGGGCCCCAGACGGGCTCCGCCCAGCGCCCAGTCCTCACGCAAGAAGGGGAGGAAGTGCATCAGAAGGAAGAGTGACTCTTATCAGGAAGAAACAGGCTGACAAAACAGGAAGAGAAGCTAAATCTGATGGGAACCCCAGCTCGGCAGGCACTCACGCGCGTGTCTCTGGTCCAGGCTGCCGTCCCCAGCCGGGGGCTCCCAGCAGGCTGCCGTCAGCAGGGGCCGTGGGGACAGGCTGAGCTCATCTCCAAGGGGCCCGGGCCCCCTAGCCTTCTGCGCTTGACCTCGGGACGTCGCTCCCACGCAGACACCCAGGGGCTCTGGCTGCAGCCAAGAGGAGCCCGTGAGGACGAGGCGGAGGTGCTGGGGGGATGTGCCGGCCTGCCCTCCCGGGCCCCCATGTCACAGGCGAGGTAGCAGGGGCTCCAGGCCACGGGGAAAGCCACGTGGTGGTGCCACCGGGCGGCGGGGATGTGACGCTAATGTCACCTGGTCCCCTGCATCTCTGGGCTGCTTCCATTTCCAGGGGCAGAGGAGGTCAGAACGTCTCAGCGGCTGAGGGTCTTGGATGGGGCTCCCCCCTCTGGTGCGCAGTCTGCCTCTCGGGCCAACAGGAAGCTTTCTTTACCGTTTTTGATGCTCTCTTCCTGACGAGTCTGCAGGGTGGGCCAGCGGGTGGGGGGGGTGCTGGCCCCCATGGCTGGCGGTGCGTGTGCACCAGAGATGATTCTCCACGTTCCTCCTGTGTGTGCGAGTGCTCACAGGACGCGGCCCCGTAACTTCTAATGAAGGAAAGACAGAGCCGGAGACTTAGAGGTGACGTTGCTGTTCACAACCTTCACATCCATCAGGTCACACGGGACCAGAAGGGACAGGGCAAAGGGACAAATGCACACACAGCAGGTCACTGTCTGTGACCGGCTGTCAAGGTCGGGGCCAAGTGGGGAGCTGCAAGTCCCCGTTTCCAGCCTCGAGAGCTTCCACGGAATCTCGGGAAAGGCAGACAGAAGGACAGAAGGACAGAAAGAAGGAAGCACAGAGGGAGGAACGAGGGGAAGGCAGGAGAAGAGAACCTCCCAGAAATTAGAGACTGGGGTACATCACTCAACACAGATGGCCTCTCCCTGCTGCTGACCGAGCACCAGAGCTCTGAGTTCCTGTGGAGGTGGGAGCTCAGAGACCGCGTCTAGTTCCTGGAAATGAGGGCCAGGAGTGCCGTGTGAGGGCTGCGGGATCAGGGATCAGTGTCAGGGCTGTGGGACCAGGGATCAGCACCAGGACCGTGGGACCAGGGATCAGTACAGTGGATCATCGTGGGCAGCGGACACCCCTGAGGGGTGGCCTCTGAGTCTCTGACACTCTGTCCCAGCACCGGCATGGCTGGCCCCACACGCAGAGGGACTAAGCTCCGGGCGGCCAGCGCCTGGCCCTGCCGCAGGCTGCTCAGGGCCTGGGTGGGACGGACGGGAGCCACTGACACCCAGGCTCACCCTCCCCCCCGTGGGGCCGGCTGCTGCTGGACCCCCAGGCCTGCTCGTCTCTGCCACGTCTCCTGCACGTGGCACCAGGGTGCCCCGCGCTCGGCTCCTGCGTCACCACACACTCCAGCCTCTCTGGGGGCCCTGGGCTGCGTCGCGGGGCCCTGCATCCTCACACGGCTTTATGTATCCGTCCTCGCGACAAATCTGCTGTAACGGATCTCCTCAAATCTGGGGGCTTCGAACAGCAGAACTCTATCCCCGCACACCTGGAGGCCGAGTCCAAGTCGAGGTGTTGGGCGGCCACACTCCCTGAGGGGCTATGGGGGGGGGTCCCCTCTTTGCCTCCTCCAGCGGCCGTTGTTCCTTGGCTGGCGCCTGACCTTGAAGAGTCCTTCTCTCTCGTGTCTGGGCTGGGGGTGCAGAGCCGCGGCTGTGCCCCTTCACGGTGCTTCAGGCCACGGTGGCCTGCGGGCAATAGGGCCTCGGGTGCGAGGGCACAGGTCCACGCTGACTGTCCCGGGAGCCGGGGAAACCGAGAATTCCTGATGGACCAGCTTCAGACACCAAGACCGTCCTTCCTGCTGGTGTGTAGTTAAAGCAGGCAAGCGCTCTTCCAGATTAAGGGGGTCAGAGACCCTGTATCTGAATGGGAAGACGGTTGGAGAAGTCGTGGCCACCTTCCTTAAACAGAAGAGAACAGGCTATTCTCTGGTCACAAGTTATTTACCTTTTGTCCCCGTGCAGACTAGTTCGAGACGGTTCTCGATCACCCTGGCTTCGGGATCAGGGTCCGTGCGCAGATGAGTTTTCTGTCTGGGTTCCTCTCAATCTGGAGACCTGGGTACCAAGGGGCCATTCTCTCTTCTCTGTACGAAACGAACTGAGTTTGTACCTGAACACTCTTCTCGGTCTATTTCCTGAAGTCAAATGTAGCTCCAACAGACTCCTTCCTTCGGGTACTGCTTCTACATTATTTCAGTCTGAGTTAATGCCATTCCCTTAAAAACATTGTGGGTTTCCTCTGTATCATTTCATATTTATTCCATTAGTCAAAAGCCACACCCACAAAATGCTTCAAGACAAATCCTCTTCTTGAGCATGAAGTGGAAAAACAGCCATAAAATTTTTAGGCCCCTTTTGCTTAAGTGGCAGGCTTGCGACCTGACGTTCTTGGAAGACTTGTTAGTTTGAAAGGGTCTAAAAAGCACCGCTTTAAACCTTTTTCTGGAGACTGAAAATGGGAAATCGTTTCTTTTCAAAGCTATCAAGCCCTGCCTGTTTATATTTTTTTTCTAAATTCTGCTTGAAAACTGAATAATTCCATCTCTAACTCATCCTTCTTTGACCTAACCTTACAATATTCAGCTGGGGAAAAAAAAAAAAAAACCTCAATTGGTATTTTCAACATTCTGGCTAAAAATGTCCTTAACCGAACCCATCTACTTGTTGCATACATATGCTATTTACTTCATTATTTCAGGCAACATTTTGCTAAAATTTCCATCCCTAAATAGCAAGGGTCTTCTTCCTTAAATATTTCCCTCACCTTTTACTGGGTTTTCAGTGACAGACACCTGCTGTTACAACTGCCTGGCTTCAGCGAACAGCCTCCTCAAGCCCCTCCGTCTCCCTCCAGCCCCAAGTCAATGCTGTGTATTCTGGGTTTTTCTTATGGCAGCCTCCCTCCCTCCCCCCTTCACCCCTTCCACGTTCTATTCCACACGCTATCGATGCAGAAAAAAATCACCCGAAATGTAGCAACTGGTCCAGACCATGCTATTTTGCTACTATATCCAGGGGATCAAGAATTTAAACAGGACAGAGAGGAGACAGTGCCTCTGAGGAGCAGTGTCTGGGACTTTTAGTTCCAAAGACAAGGTCCGGGTGGCCCGTAGCGGGCAGGACGGAATGGCTGAGGCGGAATTCAGCGAGGCGGCTGGTGCCCGAGCTCTCGGCCAGCAGGCTTTTGTGCGGCTGGGCCTCCCCAGCCTGGCAGATTCTCCAATTCCAGGGCTCAAAAGAGCAAAGTGAAAGCTGCATTGTGTGTTTTAAACGAGCCCGAGATGTCCTAGAATGTCGCTGCTCCACTGCGCCGGCTGAAGGACACGCTGGCCACCCAAGGTTTAAGAGGAGGGGGCTGCGTCCCGCACCGCGAAGGGAGGAGTAGCAGACTTTTGTGGCTGCTTTTTTTTTCTCTGTGAGCGGCCGATGCGCTGTGCCACGTTAGACGAACCAAACCCATTCCACGGAGTGAAACCCCAGGTAGGTGAGGGAGATTATTTTCTATTCAGTCATTAATGGAATCCAGGCATCCGTCCGTCCGTCCGTCCGTCCACCCCCACACACGTGTGCTTATCAAACATCCGAGGCCCCGCTCTGCAGCTCACACGACCCGCTACGCAGAGCTGGCCCCTGAGGCCCTGGCCACCCCCTTCCGTCCTCACTGGCGCTGCTCCATCTTCAGGAGGCCTCCTACTGCATGGGGACTCTGAAAGCCCCCCAAGTGCCCCTTCCATGAAAGGCTCTCACCTCTCGTCCACCCAGCAACTAGCGAGTTCTCTCTAATGCGCAGGATGGAGTGCGCTTCCTCTTGCTCACAGAGCTCCAGCCGGGGGCTTGAGGGTCCCCCCCCACCTCCCGTCCTGGCTTCTTCACTCCCAGAGTAGGCTTGCTGTGTCCCTGCAGGCATCTTCCTGGGCCCGTGTCCACATCTGTGGCCGCAGCTGGACCCCACCGAGGGCGGGGCAGGGCTTGCCTCGCTCAGGGTGCCACCTCGTGCCATGGAGAGCGCAGCAAGGCTCTGTCGGGTCTTTTCAGACGACTGTGGTCCCTCCGTGCAGGTGAGGCTGCCGGCTGAGCAGGACACTCTGCCCCTGGGGCCCGCGTTGCCTCCCGCCTTGTCCTGACCACCGGCCCTGGAAGAGGCCGTCTGCCCTGGGGGGCAGTGGTGAAGAGAATGGATAGAAGCACCATCTATCTATCTTCTATCTAGCTTCTAATGGATAGAAGCTGTGCAGGGGCCGCTGGGAACCCAAGTTCACTCTGCCCACATGCTTTGCACGGGACAGGCGCTCAGGACTCCGTAGAGTAAGGCTCAGAGGGGCGAGGGGTGGTGGCCTGTGGGTGGCGGGAATGCAAACGGTTGGTCAATGTCAAGGGAACAGATCTGTGCTCACTGGTCACAGCTTGCCACAGAGGGACTTGGGAGTCCCACCGTCTACCTACAGCAAGCTGTCCCCGTGATGGTGAGCTGTCCCCATGAGCTGTCCCTGTGTCGGTGGGCTGTCCCCGTGATGGAGAGCTGTCCCCATGAAGGCAAGCTGTCCCCGTGAAGGTGAGCTGTGCCCTGAAGGCGAGCTGTCCCCGTGATGGTGGGCTGTCCCCGTGATGGTGAGCTGTCCCTGTGAGCTGTCCCTCTGATGGTGAGCTGTCTCTGTGATGGTGAAAAGTGGGCTCTGGTTCTTGTGGGTGCCTCACTAGCCTCCATGGGGTGGGAGCTCCCATTCCCCTTACATCTCCTCCCACCTCTGCATCCGGAGGGGCCGCTTCTCTGTGCCATCCTCACAGAGCTGGACAGACGCGCGGCAGGGGTGAGGCATGCAGGCACCTCTCGGGTCTGCACGATGGGCCTTGCCCCGTCTGAACGGAACCTCGGCCGAGCCTTTCTAGGAACTTCCTGGCCGCGGGCCCCACTCGTGTGGCCCAAAGCCGCGTGTCCTCATTCCGCACCAGTGTCTGCAGCTTGGACGATGGAGAGGAGCAGCTGCCCGTGCGCCGGGCGCCCGTGCAGGCTGCCGGCACCGTGTGGCCACCCCTGTCAGCACCGAGGGACCCGTGACTCCTGCCGCATTCAGGTCGTGACCCCCGTGTCAGATGCTACTGCCCCCCGTTTGCATGTGGGGAGACTGATCCAGGGAGGGCAGGCCCCTCGTCAAGTCTCACATCTAACGAGGTTGTGACCCCGCTGCCCCAGAGGTGCCTGGACTGGGGTGTCAGGAGCTCTGAAGGTCATTGTGAGAACCGAGTACCCGAGGCTGAGGGCCGGAGTCGCCTGTCCCCAGCAGGGCCCCTCCCTCCTGCTGCCCCACCTGCTGGACTTCGTCGCGGTGGCTCGGAGAGTCCCCAAGGAGGACCCCCCATCTGGAGCCCACCCACCCCCAGAGCCGGGTGGTCCCCAGCCGAGCAGTGGAGGAGGGGGACCCTCTCAAGTGTGGTCGGGGCGTCCTCCTTGCCGCCGGCCCGGCTCCGACTTTCCCCGGCTGGTGACTGCGCCCACCCGTCCTCACGGGGGGGTGGGGGGCGCCCCCCACTCCAGCCTTGGGTCCCCTGCACCTGCGTGAGCCTGTGTTCTCCTGGAGTCGTTTCTCCTTGATGAGCTTCGGGGGNTGCCGTCCCTGCCCCTCTGGCTACTTCGGCACCAGATGTGTGTAATTATGGCCGTGCACGCTGAAGGCCGGGCCTCGCGTTTCCCCTGTGGCGAGATGGTGTGTGAGCGTGTGTGCATGTGTGTGCGTGTGTGTGAAAAACGTAAACAGATTGTATAACAAAGTGTTCCTTGGCTGTCAGCAGGGGCTTTGGAAATAAAACACTTCCCTCCCAGCTCACAATTGGCTGGCAGTCGGCACGTAATGAAGAATCGCTCCGGGGACCCGCGGAAAGATGTGTGGGAAAACTTTAATTAAAAGCTTGTCAGTACAATGTTACCTGGGTGACATCACCCGCGTGAAATGCCGCTGAGGGCTCTGCCGTCTGTGGGATCGCGGGGCAAGCACTTCTCTGCTGACAGCAAACAAGTGAGAAAGGCCTTCAGGAGCTGCGGTGGGCGGACGGCAGTGGGCGGCAGCCGCTGGGCTCCGCGAAACCCCGTCGTGTGTGGGGAGCTGGTTTTCCAGGGAGCGGCTGGAGCGAGGCGCGGGGCTGGGGCTGGGCCCGGGCCTGGCGGGAGGGGCGTCCAGCAGGGTTCCCCGGGGCATTCGGTGGGGTTCCCGGCCCGGGTCCCCGGGGGAGGCCAGGGCACCATGTTCACCCCAACGGCGCCCCCCAGGCCTCCCACCAGAGCAGACGGGGCAGGCAGCCTGCGTGCGCGGGGCCAGCGGTGTCCCCGTGGGCAGGACGGCCTCCAGCCTCCCCCCCGGACGACACTGGGGTGGAAACGACGTGCCCCGTTGGAGCCTGAGCTCCAGGACTTTCCAGAAAGCTCACACAGAGCAGGGAACGTCGGGGTTCTTCCAGACCACTCTCACTGAAGGCTTCCTCTGTGGACGAACTCCTTTCAGATGAGCTGGCACCCAAAGGTGCCCACGCCTGCCTCACCTCTAAGTCAGTCCTCGGGACGAACGCGGAATCCACCTTGGCCATCTCGGATGACTTCTGAGGTTAGGAAGAGAAGTTGAGTCTCAACATGCGCGAAGGCCCGCGCACGCCCGAGGCTGGGCCGAACCGGCGCTCGGAGGGGCTTCTCTCCAGCTTGGGGTTTGGCAAAGGGCCCTCCCTTACTGTTGCTCCCTCTAATTTGTTACCAGCCTTGTTCCTGATATTAATGGATTAATTGCAAGTTAAAGCAATTAAATACTAATTAATCCATTTTCCGAACAATGCCTTTCTTTTATCTATAAACTGTTTGTCTGACATACGATATTTTGGTAGCAATTAAACATCACAGTGCAGCCCAGCGCTTTGTCAGCCGTGATTGCGCCAGCTGCCTACTGGTAGCTGTCACCTGAGACCCTTGGGCAACAGGGCGGAGGGGTGCGGCCACGGCTGG
>NW_027551559.1:9997520-10034272 GCF_008692635.1 Crocuta crocuta
GGCTGGCACGGGACGGGCCAGGGCTGCAGGGGCGTGGGGAGCGCGTGCGCTCTGTACCCGCCGCTCCTGTCCTGTGGCGCTGAGCTTGCGTGAATGGCACTCGCGTCCGCACGGCAGCATCTCGCGTGCAGGCATCTAGGCAAGTGCAGCCGGCGCTCCCCAGCGGGATGAGGCCCAGCGGGTCCGCGGAGAAGACCGGACCCCCAGGAAGGCCCCAGCCCCTTGCCCCCAGAGCAGGTATCTGAGGGCTGCTTCCTCACATCAACGGTGGCCGCGCCTGCTGAGAGAAGTGTCCGCCAGGCACGGGCAGAGTCATCCGGACAGAGGCGCGCCCCTCCCCCGCATGTCCGAGGCCGTCCCTTCCTCGTGCCCCTCGTTTCCCGCACTGAGTCCCCTTTCCAGACTGAGGGGGCAGTTGCCTCAGCTCCTCATCTTCTGCAAAGAGACGCAGATGCATCTCTGGGCTCATGTTCTGCTCACTCTCCTTTTCTCCACACGATATTCTGTTTCTTCGCCGACAGTGCTGTTACGGCTCTGAGGGCACCGATTGCTGAGATCCTGCTCCCCCGAGTGCGCGAGCATCCGCTCCCCACCTGCAGGACACCCAAGGGTGCCTCGCCCTCCCTCCACCGTCTTCAGCTGAGGGGGAGCCGGTGGGGATGCCAGTGTTCTTGGGGCCCCTTTTCCGAAGGCATTCAGATAGCGGTCAGCGGCCTTCTCAGATGTATCACAGTCGGGGAGGGTAAAACAGAGATTTTCCTAAGAACATTGTTTTCAGAGAACACATGTTAAAGTCACACATACCTGTAGGTGAGCTCTAGTCTTAAAACACAGACGATTACTTCCAGAAACCCTTACCGGTCCCCACTCGGAGCTGCCCCCACTGCTGTCACTGCTGGGGAGACCAGGGTTTAGCGTCAGGCCGGGGCCGCCGCGGGACTCAGGAGGCAGCGTGGGGGTCAGGGTCGCCCGGGCCACCCACCGCCGGGCCGCCCAGACTCGCCCTGCCGGCTGACTGAGCACACACGGTGTCCTTTACACAGGGGGCCACGTTAACCAGGGTTTTCCCGCCCAGATCGAGGGGAGCAGGTTTGCCTAACCCGAGTGCGCCGGTCAAGGCCCTCCCACGCCCCCACCTGCCGCTCTGCTCCGCGGCCTTCTCTGGGGGGTCAGCTGCTCGGACTCGTGTGGCAGGGTATTCGGCACTCCCGGCTCCCTTGTCTTCTCCCAAACGTCTCTCTCTCACTTTTCTGTTATTGGCTTCGTGGTTTGACACGAGTCATGATGCCTCGTTACCCACAGGGCACTAGCTTCCAAAACATTTCTTTGAGAATTATTCACATTACAAAAGAGGTCTCCCAATCAAAATCATTGGGTATTTGTCTAGGAGAAGACAGCAGGTTTGATGCAGTGAGATCCCTTGTCCGAGGACGGCTGGCGCACCGAGGGCATCTCCACGTCACAAAGGCGGCCTCCACACCCACCGGGAGACAAGGCGCATTTCCTGCGTGCAGACGCTCATGGCCACGCATGTGGAAAGAGGAAACATCTTATGTAAAAAAAGACAGTGGCGTCTTCTGTGATCAATTCATCTAATACAAATATGTGTCTTACCTGTAAATAAATTTAAGGTGGACAAAATAGTTAAATATGAAAAATGAAACCACGAAGGTCAGGAGGAAAACTCAGTGCATTTTTGCTACATTGGTTTGGTTTGGAGAAGGATGTCCAAATATGGATCACAATTATTCTGAAAAAAGAATGAAAACTTTGACTCATATGAATGTAAAGTTTACTTAAGACAAATAAAAACAAAACAAAGTAGAAATCGATGGAATGGAAGAAAGAAACATTTTTTTTTTACAAAGAAAGGGACTGCACAAATCAAGAAGGGGATCAACACGGGAAGAGAAGGATGCCGAGGTCCAGGCATAGATGCGGCTGGAAGCTGGCTCAGCCCACGTGCCCGCCCGCCTGCCCAAACTTCCTGACACTGCTAATGGCGGGAAATCGAGACTGAAATGTCGGTATTTAAGTTGCAAACATCTAACTTTTGTTAGATGGGTCAGGAGCGCTCTCCCACACCCCACAGCAGGTCAGGTGCTGTGGGTTTTCTTGAGGAAGTTGATGAAATATATTAAATTCAAGATGTACAAATTCATGAAGGGAACGATTTCGCCTTTCCTCTACGTTGCTGTCTGATTATTACGATCTGCTGTTCTTCATTATTTTTGATAAATACATAGTACTTTCCTAACAAGAAAAATAGTGATTTGAAGATTAAATATTCTTCCTTGCATGTATACATTTTTAAAAAGTTCATTTATTTTATTTTGATAAAGAGCGAGGAGAGAGAGAATCCCAAGTAGGCTCTGAGCTGTCAGCACAGAGCCCGATGTGGGGCTGGAACTCGCCAACCATGAGATCACGACCTGAGCCAAAATCAAGAGCCAGATGCTCCACCGACTGAGCCACCCAGACGCCCCTGTATACATATTTCAAGCTCTAAAAATTCCAAATCAAATTTTCAAAGTAAAAGTTATTCTTGAGTTACACCCACCTCGGTCCTGAACCAATGGGGGCTGGCTTACGGTCGAGGCGCAAAAGTCGGGGAGACTGGGCCGTGGGGAGCGGGGGCCGGCCTCCCTGGCATGCCGCTCTCCCCTTGCCATCAGCTAATCTGAAAAAAAGAAAAAGAGGAAACTAGTTATACAACGACTGTGTCCACAAGGTAAGGAACACAGGGATTGTTTCCGCAAAGCACCGCGGGCGCTGCTGGCCTGCTCAGACTCCTCACCGTGGGGTGCGGGATGGATGAGCGCCACCCCCATTTCCCTGTGACTGATGAGGAAAAGCACTTTCCGCTGATGAGGACGGAGCTTCTCAGATGCCCGGGAGCCCCCCGGCCCCTCCGTGTTCATGGCGGCTGGGGGCGCCTCTCCTTGTAGGACCCCGGTTTTCCGAGCAGAGGCTGGATCCCGGGCACCAGCTGTGAGTTTCAGAGTCTGCAGCGGCCCCTC
This sequence comes from Crocuta crocuta, assembly GCF_008692635.1. Classification (NCBI taxonomy): domain Eukaryota; kingdom Metazoa; phylum Chordata; class Mammalia; order Carnivora; family Hyaenidae; genus Crocuta; species Crocuta crocuta. The sequence continues at coordinate 10,000,541 of NW_027551559.1, forward strand.
CTGCTGGCGCCCTGATCTTCGCCACTTCTTTGATGACGGGACTTGGGGATGCGACCTGTGAGCCAAATTTCTGAGTCTCCCCTTCTGTTCAGCTTTTCCTGGTTAACCCGTCGCTTCTTTGTTTTATCCCTAAGCCCTGAGACGGCACACAGAGGGGATTCAGGTTCACTCTGAGAGAACTGGGCACACCTGGTGCGTTCTGTTGCCAGGGCCAGTGAGTCCTGCTTGTGCACACCCCCTGGGCACCCCAGGGACGGAATGGAAGGCACGGCAAGGGAGTGGGGCCCCTGAGTTTGGAAGCTGTCCGTCCTTCGTGGTCTCATAGGGGTAGGGTCCTGTCAGGGCTGCTGTCGCTGGGAAGTTGTTTTCAGAGCCAGGTGGGACCTCGATGTCCAGCGGAGCCGGTGTATCTTCCGTGGTGGGACCGACTGGCTTTCTGAGATGTGCTGACGTCACCCGGCTCACGAGCGAGATGCTCTGACATCATCTAGCCCATGAGGTTTGTGCATCTCTGTCCGGACACTAACAAGTTTCCACCCTTACCTTCCAGGGCTGGGCCGCCTGAAGTACGGCCTCTGTAAACAAAGTGTGTCATTTCACTCAGAATTAAGAGACAGGTCTTCCTTTTGCAAGGTGTCTTCATATTTGCCCTGGTTCTGTAGGCTTTCTCCAAATCCTTGGCTTCTCGTCACGAGGCACTTCACGACTGTGTCTGGAACAAAGACTGGACCTGCTCGGGACAGAGGGGCAGCGGCCCAGGGACAGGACCCAGTTCAGAGTCTGACTGAGTCTCTGAGGGTTGAAGTTGGCCTAGGCCTCACCCCCAACCCTGCCCAGGCTTTCCTCCGTCTCCCCTTCCCCTCTCTGCATCATGGTTCCTGACACCGATCTCTTGCACCGGAGTTGAAGTCGTTTTCCCTGACGGTGGATTGGACCTTCTGTATTTTCAAGAACTGCTAATGAAAATACACGCATGTTAGGCTAGATGGAAGGTTACCAACTTTTATTTGAGCAAAAAAAGACAATACAAATCAACAAAACCAAAACATATCTACTCTTAGACACTATCACCAACTTTCATAAAGAAAAGGCATCTCAATGCCTGAACTGTAGAACGTTGTAATTCAGAATAAAGAATCATGATTTCCAAGCAGGGTCTATTGGCAATTCGATACCCACACACACTACATTTTTCTCATTTTTGTACCATCCGCAGACTGTTGGACCCTCCATGGCTGAGTGGTATCTGGGTACCAGCACCCCTGAGTGCGCTCCCTGCTTCTGTGTCCTATTTCTACCTCAGCTATCAATGGAAGAAAGCCCAGTGATTATTTAGTCTCAGGGCAGATATAACTTAAAAATCTTCCCCAATATACTTCTGTCCATTGGAAATGGATTACACGTAAACAGGTAACAGACGTGCTTCCAGAAGAATCACCTCATTCATCAACTTTTTCTGAAACTGTTTGCCAACTTGCACATTAAGCCAAATCTCATACCTAAAGCCTGCTTTGATCTCCTTCTGCCTGCCATCCTGAGAATATCATGTAATGTGAGCTATGTTCTGTGGTAATTTTGTGATGTGGAGTCGGCTGAGGAATCCATTGGCTTTGGATTCCTTAATGTATGCACACCGCTGGCTTTGTGCAACACGGAGCATTTCAAATAGGCAGACTTTCCTTTCTTTGTCTGAATTTGTTTTGGCGGAGAACATGGTGCCGCTGCTCAGGCCCGCCAGTTACTCCCTCTCAGTCTATCATTATTTAAGGACCGGAGCTTAAGACAAAACAAAAACAGAGGCACTGGTGCTAGTGAAGCTACACCTATACAGGAAAACACAGATCAAACGGTAGCTTGCTAAAACTTTCTTCATTTCGGCGTTCTCAGATTGAGCTCTGCCAAATTATCATCTAGGAAGCGCATCATTGAATGATCTTCTCGACGAACCCAAGAGGCCAAAATAATCCAGCTCGACATAACAGATATAAACAGGGCTGCTCTGTTCTGCAGCAATTTAACCGTAAGAGCACAGAGCTCCTTGGTTTCCAGCCTAATACACAGAGTTTTCAGGTTGATCAGACCGCTGTTCATCCAGGCACGCCTAATGTCGAGGCTAGAGTGCTTGCCAGCGTTCTGAGTTGTTGGTTGAGTAAATGAATGACTTTCTCTCCTCTTCAGGTTACTGAAGAGCTTTGTCTGTGACAAAGGATGCCAATCACCAGCTCAATGGTGGCACGGCGTCAAAATCACCTTCGGGTTTAGGAGCCTTTCCATCCATATATCTGGCTGGTCATATAATCCTGCAGATGGTAATGGTGGGTGATGCTGGCTGTGAGTCTTCGAAGCAGATAGGACGGGGGGGGAAGAACGTGGCTCCCGTCCAGCTTCATCAGAAGAGCTGGGGGTGTCTGAACCCCAGGTGCACGTTGAGGATCAGCGGCATATTTGAGTTACACCAGGCAAGTGAGAAGGTCTATAGTGACCAGACTAGAATTACATTTATCAGTGAAAGTTTCCTCTCTTGAAGATGACAGTAGAGGAGCCCTTTAACTCAAAGCCCATTTTAACTTGTGGTACAGGAAGATTCAGAATTGTCAGAGTCTACATGGTTTTATGTGCCTCAGTGACAGCAAATGTGCTTGGCTGAAGGTAGATTCACCATGAAGAACTAGCCCGACATCTCTTAATACCTCACAGGTGAAGAAAACGTAAATGCAAAACCCAATAACCAATAACCCAATACTATTTATTTCGAGTCTTTAAATAAAATGTGTTCATAAATAATGAAACTGATTGTTTTTGAGATTTTAAAAATGTCGTTGGTAAGAGGGGTGCTTGGATGGCTCAGTCGACTAAGCATCTGACTCTTGATTTCAGCTCAGGTCATGATCTCGTGATTCGTGAGTTCTAGCCCCATGTCGGCCTTGTGCTGATGGTGAAGATCCCGTTTGGGACTCTCTCCTTTCTCCTGCTTATGCTCTCTCTCTCTCAAAAAGTAAGGAAACTAAAATACTAAAATAAAATAAAAATAAAATGTGATTGGTAAGATAATTCCAGAAGGATTTTTTTTTTAAGTTTTGACATTTTAAAAGCACGCTTGCACAATTGGGGTAAACATATACTAAAGCTAACACTTGTGTTGCTGAACAGAACAAGACACTGGGTGTCGTGCTAAGTGTTTTATCCACATAATCTCATTTAATTCCCATAGAGACTTTCCATCCCAACTCATGGTTTCTTTGGAAGGACAATTGCTACAAAAACATAATATATTTCCTTGTGCACCAAAGGGACAGAGTAAAAAAAGGCAACCTGCAGAATGGGAGGAAATATTTACAAATCACATATCTGGTAATGGGTTCATGTACAGAATACATAAAGAACTTCTCCAACAAAACAACAAAGAAAATGAAAACCCTATTTAAAAATGGGCAAAGAGCTTGAATAGACATTTCTCCAAAGAAGATATGCAAGTGGCCAAGAAGCACATGAAAAAATGTTCAAGATCAGTAATCACTGAGAGAACGTAAATCATAACATTGATGACATACTACTTCATACCCATAAGGATGGCTACGATTGTTGGGGCGGGAGGGGGGGGGAAGGAAACAGATAACAAGTGCTGGTGAGGATGTGGAGAAATCGGAACCCTCATGCGCTCCTGGCGGTCATGTAAATGGCGCGGCCACTCTGGAAAACAGCATGGCGGTCCTTAAAAACTTTTAAATAGAACTGTCATATAATCCAGTAATTCTGCTTCTGGGTAGATCTCCAAAAGCATGGAAGGTGGGGACTGGAGCAAATATTTGTACGTCCATGCTTATAGTAACAAAGCCAAAAAGTGGAGGCAGCCCGAGAGTCTGTGGACGGATGAATGGGTAAACGACGTGTAATATATGTTATTCCTGCCGAAAAAGAGGAAATTCTGACACATGTTCCACGTAAGTGAACCTTGAGGACATGGCGCTGAGTCGAAGAAGCCAGGCACAGAAGGGAGAGCCCTGTGTGACCCCCTGACATGAGGTGTCCAAGCAGGCAGATTCCTACGCACAGGAAGCAGGGCGGGGGTAGCAGCGGCTGCTGGCGGTGGGGATGGGGAATCCGTGATTAGTGGGGACTGAGCTTCAGTTTTAGAAGCTGGAGCATTTCAGTGATGGGTCCGGTGAAGGTGCACGTGTGCAAATGTATGCAATGCCCCGACCCAGACACCTAAACGTGGTTAAATGGCAAAGGTTACGTTAGGTATATTCTACCAACATTTAAGAAACAAAACCAAAGAAATGCAGAACACCATGAATTTCTTACCGATTTGCCTCCAGTCGGGTCTATGTGCCAATATCCTAGCTGTCCTTAGACTCACTCCGCTCCTTCCCTCCTTTACCCCCTGCCGGTCTATCCGGGCCTCAGCCTCACACGGAATCAGGCCCAAGTGGCTTTGGTGGAAGAGCCACATGTCAGGTCTTGTCCCCAAGGAATTTGTGCTGTTGAAGGCATGACCTCTGCTCTGAGATACCCTAACCTACTCCGAAGGTTTAGCAAGGGGCTTGACGGCTGCGTCTTTGATGTGAGCAGATTGTAGCCTTTCCAGTTATGAAAGCTTCCTTATTGTCCCTTCTGAGGTCAGATCTTTCTTGTGGCATCCAGTCAGGCACGGCCAACAAGAGCCAGCCCCTGCGCTAAGCTACATCACCCAGTCTCTCTCGTCTGTGACGAACATTGTATGCCACCCAAGTCCGCAGAGGCAAGGATTTTTCCAAAATTGTCACCACCTCATAAGCTGGATCTGCACCCTTATCGGCCCCGAAACCGGTGACCTCAGGGTTGACGCCCGTCCACTAAACCAGCACCACATCGTATTTCAGAGTTTTTGTAATGAGCACACGTCACCTCTGGTACCAATCCTAGTATCGTTTATGATGATCTAAATTATATTTTGGTGACAAACCACCCTAAAAGGTCGGTAGTTTAAAACAACTGATCTATTTCTTATCATCCTCTTTTCAAGGACTTCTCGCCTGACAGAAAGCCATCATCCCGAGTGTTTCGATCAGCCAAGGACCAGTCATGGCCCCCAGAGCTGCCTGTGCTCCTCGTCCTGTGGACCCTTCCAGGGCGGGGAGTCACGGCTCGCCCACACCCCAGATGCCCCCAAATGTCCTTTCTGCCCCTTCATTCCTGCCTCCAGCCAGAGAACGTGCCCCACTTCCGAGACCTCATGCGTTGGAAGTCTTGGAAGCCTGACCCCCTTGATCAGCTTGTTGATCACAGCTGCAGAGGCCCCTTTGCCGTCTGCGCTGACACGCGGGCTCCAGAGAGCTGGGGCGCGGGCATCTCAGGGGAAGCCGTCACAGACCGGAAGAGGAGGAACGGAAACAAACCGACCTCCAAATCACGTAACCGCCGTCCTGGCCCACCTGGCCTCCACGACGGTGTGCTCACGCATCACCTTTGACGTTATCCCCGGGCAGACTCAGCCTCCTGTCTGGGGTGCGGGTGGTTATCCCCAAGGGGACCGCATGGCTGCGTGGAAGGAGCAGAGTTTTAGAGCTTTGTCCTCAGAGGGACCTGATCTCCGAGGCTGTGAGCTCACGTGTTGATAAAACAAATTGTGTCATAGAAGCCCTTGCTCAACGTGTTTCTTCACTCACTGGGCACACACCTGGGGGCAGCAGCGCTGGGTGAGGCCAGGGCAGGCAGGAAGCCACCTTGGGGGCATCGTCCGTGAGGTCCCCAGGCCCCAACCAGTGCCACCCCTCGCGAGGGGCCTGGGAGGGGGGCTTCGACTGCCCCGGGCCCTCTCAGCACCTTTCTAGCTTGTATCATGCGATTAGAGAACGCGTGACTGTAAGGTCCCTGTTCACGAAGAGTCATTGCCTGCAAGTCCCTGTTGCTAGTGTTCTTCAGCCGCTCAAGGACAGAGGCTGACACTGAACGAGAGATTCAGCGGAGTCTCACTCTGCATCCTCTAGATGAGATTTTTGTCCCTTTTTGAATCAGCCACTGGGTTTTCCTTCCAGCTCCAGGAGCGGCGATTACTCAATGCACAGAGCGTTGCCTTCCTGATAGATATCTCTGCCGACGTGGTTTGATGGGGTTCATTTGTACAGCTCGGCGAGCTGTCCTGCCCCTCAGCTTCTGGTGACCCGCTGGCAGGCAAACACCTGCCGGGCATGCCTGCGCCAGGGCACCTCGGGACAGCAGCCCTCGCCTCCGCTCCGTCTCCACCCGCGTGAAAACGGAAAGCAAGGGCTTCGCGATGGTCTGCGAGCACAGATTCTTTTAAAGCACTTATGAGAAGGAAATATATTTGTTTGCAAAATATATGTAAGTTTCAAACAGCAAACATGACAAACCATCAGGACAACTTGAGGGACACCTTTGACTTGCTACACGATTGTGTTTAACATCTTTTCTGAGGGTTAGTTTTGGGGTTCCTCGGGGACGTAACCCATCTCAGTGAAGAGAACTGACACTTTCGGAGAAGCGAGACCAGAAACTTTGGCTAAATTGCGGCGCTATTTTCACAGTTAGGAGAGGAGAAGACTCCACTCGGATGAAGGCTTTTGCCGGGTGGCCCGACCCGCAGACCCTGTGGACCTGCCTCGGTGGTTCAGATGAGCTGTGGGCGTCCACACGGCATGAGCCAGGCCTCTCCGCACTTGGCTGCCGGTGTGAGGTCTCTCGGGTCCTGCTCACAGGTGGCAGGGTTGGCTGCACGGAGCCACCCTGCGCGATCAGGACACTGCAGCTCCGGCGGCCTCCCGGCCGAGCACGGGCCATACTTCCTCCGCTGCCCTGTGGCCCCCCAGCCCTCCTTGCCTGTGGGGCCTTCCTGTGGCTGAGATGGCCACACCTCAAAACTGGGAAACGAGAGACGGCTCCCATCAGTATCCCCAACGAGATGTTCCGCCCCTCGTTCGACACGTGCGTGTCCCCACGCCCGGGACTCCAGGGGCCCCGCAGCTGGCACAGGACAGGACGTGACACAGTGGGCCTGGCGGCTGGAGGCCCGGTGAGGAGTCAGCAGCTTCCAGAGCAGCCTAAGCGGAGGAGACTGGACCCGCGTGGCTGCTCTGAAGTGCCCCTGAGCCCGTGGGCGGTCAGCACGCTCCCCCCACGTGTTAGCTGATGGGCAGCGCCGGGGGCTCCAAGCCAGGAGTGCGGCTCGGGCTCACCCTTTACTAACTGAGCCCCCCCCCCCCCCCCCCCCCCNTTACGCGGTCAGCACTTTCTCTGGCTTCCATCCTGTCAGGTTCTCAATAAAGGGATGAAAGCAGGGGCGTCATGGTGGAGAAGGTCTGTCAGCGGCGTCGGGCACACAACGGGTCAGGACCAGTTGTTACTCTGAATAAACATTAACCGGAAGCACCACCAGGGGCAGTTAAGTTCACACTTGGCAAGGTGGCCTCTGCCGTGGCGATCACTGTCACCTGCCTGTGCCTGTAGATCTCCGTCACCACGGGGTCCCCGGCTCCCTGACTGTGCCCGGGGCACAGACCGCAGTCTCTTCCCAGTCCCCTCAGTTATGATGTCGGGGAACCTTGGACACTGGGGGTCTCATTAGCTTCCGATGGCTCATCATCCCCATGACGTTACCATAAGTCAGTGCCACAGAAGGAAGGGTTGCGCAGTGATGAAGTCGTGCAGGGGAAGCGTGCAGGGGAGGCGTGCAGGGGAGGCAAAGGGGAGGCTGGGGTCACAGCTACTCTTCTGATCCCGAGAGCACATGGAGGAATCGGTTTCTGCCTTGCTCGGTTCAGATGGGCGTGTGGGGGCCTGGCACACCACCTTTTACTGAACTTCGCCAAGATTTATAGTCTCCAAAGCTGTATATTGACAGATCTGTTGAACAAAATGTTATACAAGAATGGTAAACATTAAATAAGTAAGAAATTCTAAATTTTGTCATTTAGAACCTGAAGAATCAGTTCTAAAATGTTAGGAAAGGCAGTTTGCAAGACTCCACAGACGTTTTGAGGGCTGAAATGGATGGAAGGAAAGAGTTATTCCCTCAGCCAGGGGCCAGCGGCCATGTCTCCTTGACCGCTTGCCACAGTCGGTCTAGGACTGTCCTCTGTGATTACTTTCCGATGACCGGCAGTTAGGCAGAGCCCATTTCTACAGAGTTTGTTGCCAGATTAGGGGGATTATTGCCACTCTGATACATGGAAAATGATATATTGCTGTATATTGCGGTAAAAATATATTTTTACATTTCTTTGAATGAAGTTGAGCATATTTTGTCCTTGCCCCTTTTTCTATGAGGTTTTGATCTTCGTTCTTAAAAATGTAATTTTTTCAGTGTCACCTCCTTTGCCTACACTGAAATGGCAATCATTTCTTCTCTCAGTTTGTTGTTTCTCCTTTGAACTTCCTGATGGCGATTCAGTTTTGACGCAAGCATATTTAAAATTTTGTAATCAAATCTGTTGACATTTTATTGCTTTTAGATTTGGGGCCCTAATAAGAGTGATCTCCACTCCCATTTTAGAATTAAGCCAACCCTTGATTTTACGTGGCTGCCTAATACTTCTGGTTTTATCTTTTAAATTAAAATCTTTAGTATGCCTGGAGTTCTTTCTAGTGTATGGTGTGAGGTATGGATTGAATTTTGTCTTTACTCAAATGACGAACCCAATATCTTTCATGAAAAAAATAAGTCCTTTAAGACAGTGATTTGAGAGATCAACTCTACCAGTTGCCAAATTTTCATTTGTACTGTATTTTGTTCCTGGACTTTTGCTTCTGATTTTAGGGACTAAGAGTCCTCAGAATAGGTTCTAACATAATAAAATGCAGAAGTGTTCACTAGCCCATCAGGCTTCTATGAACTACGTGTCGTGGGAACTTAATAATTTATAAAGTCAAGGGCTCTTTAACGTCAGCAAGTGTTCCCAAATTTGGAGAGTTGCCGGTATTAATGGGGTCCTTGGGTTAATGTTGGGGAGAAAGCTGTGAACACATGTAGCTACTTCTACAGGTGATGAGATTTAGGGTGGACACTTTAGCTGCTGTGCATTAGCTCATCCAATACTGTGATGTTCTCTAACTCTTGCTGTGAAGCAAGTTTTTAAATTTCTTGTCAGGACTGAATTATATATATATATATTTCTCCCTATAAAAGGCAAATGCCATTACCTCCCTTTCACTGCACACACAGCAAACGATTTCAGATGAGGGAACAGTTGTAAAAACAGAGAAAAGTTACAGCTGCTGAACTTATTGCTGTGAGTACAAGTCATAGACTGGAATCTGTCTTCTCCTAATGGAGGGAAGCGTTTTCACGGATGGTGGTGTTCCAGGGTGTGCAGGGAACACTCTCCTGGGGTTGGGGGAGAAGGACCCACTTGCTGGCTGGAGGACGCAGAAGTCCAGAGTGCAGCTGGGCGCCTCCCCCAGGAAACCGGGATTTATCTTCCTCCTGCTGGAGGCGGCTGGAGGCTTGGGGGGCAGAAGGGGCTCCCGTGTCCCCAGAATGAGATTCCTGCACACCTGCCATGGCTTCAGGAAAACACATCTCTTTGCTCCATCTACGAAGAGCATAACCCATCCCCCAAATGACTGGAAATAAATCCAATTTTACTGAAGAGAAAACACATTTGAAAACACATCTTCATGAAAATTAAAGTTCCTCAGAAGTGAAACTGAGAAGGAGACTTTCAAACACTGGTAAGTCTTTCTTCCTTTTATGAAAGCAAACAGTTCTCAAACTTAGGATCTGTGTTCGGCCTATATCTTTAAGTATTTTTTATAATCATTCTCTTCTCGGGATTTCCTGAACACACTGGGGACCGGGCAACACCCGCCCAACTTCAGAAGGAAATAAAATTTAGCCTTTTAAGAAAAATAGGGGCTCCTGGGTGGCTCAGTAGGTTAAGCGTCCGACTTCGGCTGAGGTCATGATCTCAGTCTGTGGGTTCGAGCCCCGTGTCAGGCTCTGTGCTGACAGCTCAGAGCCTGGAGCTGCTTCAGATTCTGTGTCTCCTCCTCTCTCTGCCCCTCCTCCACTCATGCTCTGTCTCTCTCTCTCTCTCTGTCTCTCTCAAAAATAAATACTTAAAAAATAAAAGAAAATAATATTGGATGATTTGCCCTCAAAGAAATCATAAGTATTCTAAAACATACAGAAGTATACGGTACCAGATTCTATATATGGCATACACATTCTATAAACTCAGAAGACAAAGGTTTTCTTCTTGGGCAGAGGGGCACTCAGAACTTTGTCCCACTGACAGCTTGAACGACTCCAGTCAAACGAAGCTTCTGGGGTCCTGGGAGATGCCCCGGCCGCCCTGCCCCCGCCCGGAGCGTCCTGGCCCTCAGCCCTGCTCTGAGTCACCTTCTCATCCTCGGCTCCTTTAGGGCCGTATCGGCGTCTTTTCCAGATGTGCTGTTCTCTCCAGGTCAAGCCCGATTTAGCACGAGGCATATAATGTTGACTATTAGCCACAGTAGAAGAGTTCTTCAAATAAAAATTATTGAGCTTCTTTTCCTGAGCCTTCTCTCTCTGGCTCGCTCTTTAATTTGAGTGAGATACAAAAACACCGTAAAAGTGTCCAGTGGTTTTGGTCTTTAAATCTCTGTAAACAAAGTGAAACACTCTTTCTGGGATTTGCACAGTGTGGTTACTCTGTGGAAAACTTGGCTGTTTTTATTTACGGGAAAGGGGCTTCACGCATAAAAGCTGCTATCGAAGGGCAGTGCACACGTATACAAAGGGTGGACTTTGAATATTAATTCCAACTGAAGTGAAATATTTTTGTAAGGATCGTAAGTTTAAAAACTTCGTGACTCACAAGCACAGTGAAACTTCTCTATGCCAGGATTTTTGGTGGGAATGAACTTCAAGAACAAAAGAGGCCGAACCATTTTCTGCAAAGCTGTGTTTTCCTTGAGTTCATGACTCGAAGACGTAGCAGACCTTTGCTCACGTGCCCCTCTTATTTAATTGACACAGTGCCAGCTAAGGGCACCGGGACTCGGGGGTGGAGGGGGCATCCACGTGAATATGGGGCTCTCGGCCCGCCCACCTGGCCTTCCGGGGCGCAGCCCAAAAGCGCGGTGCTTTCTGGCTCGGCCCTGGAATGCTGAAGCTGAAGCCTTGGGTTTCCTTTTCAAATAGGGGTGGGATTGGCCCCACTTATCAACAGCTTCTGGCCACCAGCCAAGGAGAAGGGGTTTGTGCATGCCTGGACCATGAAAACACTGTTCAGAGCGTCTGACTTTGTTAGCATGGCCAAATGATCTGTTTTTAATGTAAATATTTTGGCTCCATTGAAAGTTAGCAAATCAAAGATTCTGTGCTTCCTTCATTTTAGATACTTTTGGATGAAACGTTGAAATATGTCGGCCAGACCGGGTCTGCACGGCCGTGGCCGGTCACGTGGCCCCTCGGAATCGGTGTCGTGTGGGGCCGGCAGGGTTGCAGCGAGCTGTGCTTACGGGAAGGGCCTCGGGGACGGCGGGGGGACAGAGCACCGGACCCGCTCCCGCCTCAGAAGGGGAGCGTGGGGGCCGGACGGGGGCAGAAACACACCGGCTGGCTGGCCGGTATTTACGCTTCTTGGTTTCCCTGGTTGGGACGCACACGGGGAAGGGGGGGTGGAGGCTGTGCACAGGCCTGAACCGCGCCCAGATGCAGGGATGCAGGGCTCAGGGTCAGGAGTCGACCAGGGCCAAGTGAGAGGCGCTGCTGAGGGCAGGGGTGCGGCTGCCCCCACAAAACAAATCCGGCTGTTCAGGGGATTGGAACACCTCACAGCACCGCCCCTCCCTCAATGGGACCCCAGACTGAACCACCCTTTATCGCGACTTCTCGGGAACGCTCCAGGCTCAGTGAGGAGCCTTTCGTCAATGGTTTAGGCTTCGGATCCTCGTAAATTATCGCTCATTTCAATTTCAGGACTCAGTGTTGCTTCAAGGATGTTTGCATTTGGTCCGGGGCAGCCCCGGTGTGGGGACAGGCCTGCGNAGAGCTGGGCTGGGGTCCTCTCAGAGGCTGGTCCAGAGGCTCCTCGCCCTCCCCAGCAGACACGTCTAGGAAACAGACGGAGGTGCAAGCAGCCTCAGAACCGCCTTGTGCCTAAATCACAGGGAAACCTGATTTCGCAAACGGCCCCTGCTCAGGTGACGACGGTCCCTCCGAGGCTGGGACGAGTCCGCCCTCCCCGCCCCGCGTCCCCTCCGCCTCCGGTGTGACTTCACTCCGTCGCATGGACTTCTTTCCCGGAGGGGGCCCCCGGTTGCCGAGCCCCCCACGGCTGTGGCGTGGCTGCGTAAGGAGAGAGCTGAGGACGGCGAGGGCTGGGCCCCGGAATTGACCTGAAAACCTCCCGAGGCCCCTGGGGGACCATCAGTTCTTTCCCCCAAACGTCTGCCTGTTGATGAATCATTCCAAACCCCGGCCGATTGTGAGAAGACGGCCGGCGTGTGCATCCGGCTCTGCACCAACACAAACTGAGAGGGTCAACAGGGAGACGAGATTCAGCTTTTAAAAATAAAAAAGTCAAAACTCCTGAGCACTGTTTTCTGGAGCAGGCGCCCAGCACAGCAAGGTCGTGCACGGAGGGAGAGCTCTGCTTGTAGCTTTGATGGCTCGGCCCTGGGGACCCGGCCGCAGGGAAGAGAAGGGGGCACCTGACCTGATGACCCTCACTCCAGATTAGGGGCGCCCTTGCGCCAGGGACCCGGCTGAGAGCCAGAAAGCCCCGTCNGGCAAGGGTTTGCTCCTTCATTTACAAATGGCAAAACACAAAAGCAATTTAGCTTCAAGGGTGAATGAGAGCTGACATGACTTATTTCTGCCCCTTGTTGCTTTGGGATTTATTTATATTGGTGTTATTTATAGATTCCGAATACATACCATCAAAGACACTGTGGTTTTAATCATTTTTATGGAAGCCTGAATGTCACACATAATACTATTTTCATAAGGAAAAAAATCCCCAAGCAAATGCAGTTAAAACCAGTTTACGGAATATAAAGGAGAAAATGAAAATGGTATCCTCCTCACTTTTTTATTTATTTTATTTATTTTTTCTGGGGCTCCAGACTCCTAAGTTCGGGCCAAGATCGTGGACAGGAGCACAATGGCCTTTACTCAGGCAAATGCTAATTTTTCAGCCATGGCAAAAATTAGGAAAACCCCACTGGCTCCATATTTTCTTCTTGTGAAACCAATGAAAATGTAAATGGGCCGCGCGCTTTGTGCGGGAATTCTCTCCAGCTTTATCTCCCCTCTCCCGCCCCGGCCCTGGAATCCAATTATGTCCCAGCCGGTGCAGGCCCAGGGCGGCGGGGGGCGCGGGGCGGAGGCCCCCGGGTAAAGCGGCCCTGGGAGGGCACCCCGGGCGAGCTTCCCTTTCCTTTTACCTCCCGCAGGAAAAGAATTATTAGCCTTAAAATCGCAACCGGGCGGGTCTCATGCCCATTTAGGAGCTAACTTGCGATGAGCTGAAACGAAAAGTCCTCGGAGTAAATCGCGGCACGTCTGGGGCCTTATTTACTAGACTTGCTGTGTTTAAGAGCGATCTGTGTCCGCATCGGACCCGGTCGTGGTGCCCACGGAAGGAGGCTCCTCCACCGAATTTCGGGCAGAGGAGCTCTGTGTCCTGGGTGGAGCGGTTTGTTTCCAGGCCCTTCCAGCGTGAGGCCCTCAGAGCCCCCCCCCCCCGCAGCTGCAGGGAGGGGGGGCCTTCCGGGAGGCCGTGTTTACGCGATCTTTATCTGGAGTCACTATTGCAGAACTGGAGTTAGCTCTGCTTGCAAAACAGCACCTGGGAAAGCTGTTCCCCAAACCTGTTTCACCTTTTCCCTCCCCGCCCTGCGGGGACAGGCTGGGATTTACAGGTTTTCACACTTGCAGCACCTGGGCCGATGCGATGCTATCGGCACCCCGGGAAATGCCTGGGAGGAGGGGTCAGCACCCGCCATGCACTTCATTAAGCAGGAACTCTACCCTGAGAGCAAATGGAGTGTTCCGACTGATAACATTCTGGGGAACAGTTAATTCTGACGAGCCAGCCCTTGGACGGGGCTCGGGTTGCTGGTCAGAAGCCGGCCTCTCGGTGGGGACGGTGAGGCCCAGGAGCGCCACCCTCCCGGGGAAGACCGGGGCCCTGGACGGCTCGCGCCAGCGCAGCCCACTCTCACTGGTGGTGGCCTTCCCCCTTCGGGTCCGGGGCGAGGTGGTCCCAAAGGTGAGCACACCGAGATGGCAGATTCGATGACAGCGGCCGTCCCGGCCGGGCTGGGGGCCCCCGTGTGCATTTCTCATATTGCGCCCCTGGCCCCTGGCCCCCTGACGCCTCGCCATTAGCCCGGGCACCGGGGAGCCACACGCTGCGCAGCACGAGGTAGTTTGGTGCTGCACCCGGGCTTATTGGAAAGATGTAATCTGGGGTCCTGTTGGTAAGGTGCACGCGGGCTGGGAGAGGACTGTGTCTCCTTTCATTCCGAGCGTCAGCTACATCCCTCAGGCTCCAGATAGCTATCAGAGCCTGCCTAATGGGCTCCCTTTTTCTTTTTTCTTCTTCTCTTTTTATTTTTTTCTTGCGTCATCATGATGTGGCTATGACCATGAAGCCTGAGGAAGGCCAGTAACCTGGGCATCCGGCGTGGCAACCGTGGCCACAAACACAGGTGGGGAGCATGCGCGGCTCGTGTGCTGGGGGGTAGCTGGCCGCAGGCCTGGCTCTGGGGCACGGGGTGGGGCCGCCCCCTGAACCGGCTGATCGCCAGCGCCTTCAGAGTAGGACCTTACCCCACTCAGATGAAAGAGCATCTTTTTACAGGCTGTTTGAAAGAATTTTCCATAATTATAACAAGTAGAAAATCAATGAGGCAGAGGGAAATGGAATTTTAGCCCAGTAAGTCGGCACATCCTTCTCCTCCATCTGTCCACCATGTGAGGGCTTCCCTGTGCAGAACCCGCTGGCTGGGCCCCCGGATGGCGGCTTGGTCACAGCATACGTGGGGGCGCGCGTCACCGTGGGGTCTCAGGTGATTCTATGAGGCCTTGAAGGATCAGATGGAGAGCCCAGGGGGAGGCCGTGGCTGAGGGGCGTCCAGCGCTGCCCCGGGGAGGCCCCTCCTCAGGCCCCAAAGCAGAAGAACGTAATGTCCCCTGCAGGGCCATCAGGGCCTTAAGTCAGAAGTTCTCTGTAGAAGCATCTAGAGCAGTGGGTGAGAGTCACGAAATTCTCAGAAGTGGTAGTTTCTTTCTTCCCACTGGAAATTTTATGAACTATCCCCAAAGGCCCCGAAATATGTGAGCTGAAACCAAGCAAATTTAGATTCGAATTAATGTCTGAGTAGAGCGCCACGTCAGGTTTCAGACACTTGGGAGTAATCTCCCATGAAACACACAAGACAACAATTAAATAATTTTATTTGCATCACAAGGTTAACTTGAAACCACAGGCCGTCAGTGAACATCACCCCGTTGGGGGTGGAAGAGAGGAAGCTTCTCCCCTCCCCCCGCCGGACACCCCGCTCCCCAGCCAGCCCTTCAGGAAGGAGCCGTGGAAGCACCCGCTGGCGGACAGGCCGTGGACACACGGCAGACGGTGCCCTCCTGCTTTGTGTGGGAAACTAGGCCGGCACACTGAGGCCCATTTGGGGTCCGGCCTCGTTTCTCTCTCTGCTTCGGGCTGTGTGTGCGTGTAGCACATGCACCGTTACTCCAGACCTGTGCCGGGGTCCACCCAGGTCAAGGGCGGGTGGATGTCACCATCATCTACGCTCCGACCCTAGGGAAAGAGGGAGCTGCCCCTGCAGACCTGCAGAAGGGGCCACACCCGCCCGGGCTCTGCACGCTCAGCGTGCCCACACTCCCAGCTCCCGTGGCCACGGTTCCAGCCCCTTGGTGGCTCGGGGTCCCTGCATCCAGCTCAGGGCTGGCAGATCCGAGGGCGCGTCTGCTCCCCGGTCTGTCCTGCCTTTAGTGTGAGGGCGAAAAGGCTCATCCTCCACCTTTGAACAGCATCAGGATGGAGCGGCGGTGAGCCGGTTGGCGGCGTGGCCCCCAGGCCAGGACGGGGCGCCCGCCAGGGGAAGGGTCTGCTCGGCCCCCAGGACGCCAGCCCGACACGCAGGGCTGGGGCCAAAGCACTGTCCCCGCGTCCCCACAAGAGCTTCCTGCACTTTCCCCCTTTTTTAGGCAAATTAAATTAACAAGGACCAAGGCAACAACAGCAAAGGGAAGTCGGTCCCAAATACCCCCTCACAGAGCATCCACACAGTCCGCCTCCCGGGGTAAGAGGTCAGCATTGCCGAGCTCGTGACCGCACCAGCCAGGAAGGCTCAGCTCTCGGTGAACTGACTTCAACCTCGAGGTGGTGCAGGCCGTGGAGACGTCCGTCTCCACCACGTGTTAACGTCTCTTCTCCACAAAGGCCGTCCTGGTCCGGCGCGGTGGCCTGAGCGTGAGGACACGGTGTGTGAGACGCGAACCGGGGGCCGTCCCGGGGCCTGATCCTTGAGCAGCAGGAGACGTGCTGCCTCCGCGTGGCCTCCTCAAGGGGCCGAGGAAGCCCCTGCCCGGGAAGGGGGCCTCAGGCTTGTGCCGGGAGGGCCAGGGGCGCTTCTCAGAGGCGCGGGGAGGGAGACGAGCGGTGGAACGCCGCGCCGTGGGGGCCACAACTACAACTCTGTATCTCAAATTCACACGAACAGAAAGACAGCTTCAAAACGGAAATGAGTCAGAGGCTCCGGGGCTGGGAAGGTGCCCNGGGGATAATGACCCAGGAAAGCTGGAAAGGCGTGGGTGCGGGCGGCGGCTGGCACACACTAGGCCAACGGCTTCCGACACGTCCTGTTTGCAAGGATTCACGCCCTCTGAATTCTGCGTCGATGAAACACCCTCCCAGGCCCCGGACCCGAGCGAGGCTACCGACTCTCCGCACCTGGTGTGGCACCTGCTCGCAGCGACGGATCGGCCGGAGCCTCTGAGGTCTGGGAAGGAGGCACCTGGATTTCTAGTTCTGTAGATGCTCGAAGAGGGAGGGTTAGCACGAGTCAGACTGTCAGGACTAATATTACGGTTTCTTGGCTGACTCACCACCCCCTTGCTGGGCTGCCTCCTTCACCCCGTCCGCACTCACTCGCATCAGACCGTCCGCTGACCTCGGGGAGCGGTCCCACACCCCCTGGCACATGTCTAGACGGCGATCGGCACCGGGCCTCGGCCTCTGAGCCGCCAGGCATCCCCTTCCAGGTTCTTCCCCAGACAAGACCTTTCCAGAATGCATCCTTCAATGTACCTTCTGTCTAAGACCTCTTTTAAAACCCTGTTGGGGGCGCCTGGGGGGCTCGGTCGGTTGAGCGTCCGACTTCGGCTCAGGTCACGACCTCGCGGTTCGTGGGTTCGAGCCCCGCGTCGGGCTCTGTGCTGACAGCTCAGAGCCTGGAGCTGCTTCAGATCCTGTGTCTCCCTCTCTCTCTGCGCCTCCCTCACTTGTGCTCTATCTCTCTCTGTCTCAAAAATAAATAAACTATAAAAAAGTTTAAGAAATAAAACCTTGTCGAAAGGTGCATTTTCCTCACTGGGTTCAGAAACCTGAAGCAAAGCCCCTGCTGCCTTCTCCCATCTGCTTCCAGAAGGGGGTTCCGCTGAAGGAGTCCTCACCTCTGAGGAAGATTCCTCAGTCTTGTGGTTTAAACTATGAAAAAAAGAGGAGCTGCTCCCTCTCCGTTTTCACAAAAGGTGGTTTTATTCTTTTAAAAATCACCTGGTGTGACTGAAAAGGCCCGGAGGCTCTGGGGAACACAAGAGGTCATCTCGAAACAATAGAGTAATTAATGCGGCTCCGCTTCCTGTTCTCAGTGAGAAACCAGCACCCAGGCACCTGCCCCGGGTCTGAAAGTCCCCTTCCCTCCTCTTCCCGCCCCCACGGGGAAACCGTTTTGAGAAGGACGGCACCCACCGTGGGGCCAGCTCATTTCAGATGCTCTCCTTGTTTGTGCGCTGGGAACGCGCCCTACAACTTCCCCCCACAATGTGCTGGTTTGTCCCTCCACAGATTTGAATAAACATGGATCTAATTATATCACACGAAAGCAATAACTCCTTAAAATAAAATCTTTGTGGAGCACAAATTGCTTATCCTACCCTATTAATCTGATGTCACAACTAACAGGGTAACAGATTTCGACTGCACATCACTTAAATCCCGTAATTAAGGTATCCTACACTCTCTTAAGTTGTGTTTAGAAAAGCCACCACATGAGGGGTGGGGACAGGGACAGCCGTCGATGACCCTGGTTTCCGAACACAACTTCTGGAAAATCATGGTTTACAAAATTGCTTCTCACCAAAATTTATATTTAGTAAATTAAAAGGACATGGTTAGGTGCCGAAAACCATAGGTTACTATTAAGTAGCACTCAATAAGGAAATGATGATGTATTTAATGTTTTTAAAAAGTGGAGTAAGATACACATTCTGGTTTTTTTTTATCTTTTTTTAATGTTTTATTTATTTCTGAGAGAGATACAGCGTGAGCAGGGGAGGGTCAGAGAGAGAGGGAGACACAGAATCTGAAGCAGATCCAGGCTCTGAGCCGTCAGCACAGAGCCCGACGCGGGGCTCGAACTCACCAACCGTGAGATCATGACCTGAGCCGAAGTCGGACGCTTCACCGAATAAGTCACCCAGGCGCCCCTACATATTGTTTGAAAACGAGGGCCTTCTACTTTATTGCCTTTTGCTGATGGGCTAACATTTTCCAACATTCTTTCCCGCTTGTGATCGATGTATCTTCCACGTTTATCTTTTTGCGACAGTGGAGTTAATTCCGCCAAACCACGTGATTTGGTTGCTTTTGTAACCATTGAACTATTTGCCAAGAAACACCCTGTTTCTCTTCAAGGACACGCGGCCCCCCCCGCTTCGGCGCCCCGCTGAGGCCGGGTAAGTACTGGAGACTCGCACTTGGCTGAACTCTGAGTGGAAACGGTGCGAGGGGCTCCCGCTCCGACGCTGTAAGAGCTCCCGGGCGATGCGCCGCCCTGCCTGCTGGCCCGGGGGGCCGGGGGGGGGGTTCTGTTGTGATGGGGCCCCTGCCGTCCTGGGTCCCCGGGACGCGAGAATGAGCAGAAAGCGTTACCCGATCCACGCGCGCTCGCAATGCGAATGAAGGAGAAACAGAAGGCGGCTCTTCAGTCCACACGGGTGTAGGGCTGAAGGCCGCAATCGCCCTCACCTGCGTTGCCTCCCAGGCTGTCCCACTTGGTATAATTACTGGTGTGTGCGTTTGGCTTTCGCAATACGACCGCCTAACCGGCAGGCTTCAGAAATCCGTGCTGAAGCCTCTTTGCATTTTCGTATAAAATAGCCCTGAAGGCTCTACTATATCGAGTTCATAGTTTAGCGGCGCGATCATTTCTTCACGTTTCTCTCGGGACCTGTCAGGAGCGGAGGCTCGGGTGCAAATGCCCCCCCGCCACTTGGGGGGGGGGCGCTGAACGCCACGGGGACTCGGACGGACGGGTCCACCTTCCGTGCAGACGAGGCGTGTGTTCCCGTGGTGGCCGCAGCAGGATTCGTGGGACCCTGGTGGCCAGCCCGCTGCGGTAGAACCAGCCCTTCCACTTAAAGGGAAACATTTTGGACATTTAGAAGAAACCTAGTCATAGGCTGGTCATAAAATTAAGGAGAAGCCAAAGAGAGTTAATATTTGAATGACGATTTCATAGTGAATTCATCCTTTGATCCTAGGGATCAACACCCACTAGTTTTCAACAAGCTCGGGTAAGATTCCTGAACTCAGTGGAGTTGGTCGGAGAGACAGGGCAGCTTTTGTTGGTTAGCGGCCGTTGTTATCTGTGTTTCGGAGGAAAGTCCACGGCCTTGGTGTGGTCACTGAGCTGTCCCTGAGGCAGGCATCTCAGGCTGTCTGTACACAGGTGGAGCGTGGAGGGGGCCCTTCTGGTCCACGGAGCGTGTCCCCAGGGACTCACTCTCAGGGTCTAGCCCTCAGGGACACCGGTCTCAGGAAAAGAGCTTTTAATGTCCGGGAGGGAAAGTGAAAAATAAATGAATAAATAAATAAACCTATTGAGTGGTTCCTTTATTCTTCCTCGACACCCTCTTTCTCCTGCTGGATGAGAGGAAAGGGCCTGGAGGCTGGTGAACCGGGGGCGCATGGACATCGCGGGAACAAGGTCGCATCAGCAGGACTTTCACGGGACATTCATAGCCCATGACCAGGTGGCATCAAAAGGATGTCCAAGAGAACGTGGCCCAAAGCATGCTGTGGTCTCCTCAGGAACCGGTTGGAATTTTGGAAAATTCAGTGTGAGTTATAAAGAATCATACAAACAAGTCTTGGGAAAAGCCTGGGGTTAAACGAGACTGATCACCCCTTCCTAACTTGCCATCAAAATACCATGGAAGGCACAGAAAACGAAGCAAGCTCATGCCGACTCCTGGAGAAATTTCAAGTAAAAACAATCTAAGCATTTTGCTGCCTTTCTGTCTCCACTTACAATGAATACATCGTTCTGAAAAAAATCAGGAGGGACTTCATCATGTCATCAGGGAAGTTACCAGACACAAGACTGATGAGGTAGCCTTTTCGAGTGGCCCCAGATTCCATCTTGTGCATCCCCCCCACTCAACCTTGGCCCCCCGATGGCACTAACACTGTGCAAAGAAGAGCCACACAGGCAGGTGGTGGGATGAGGGGGGGGATGCACCCTAAAGATTAGGTTTGGATTAACCTTGGATTTCAGGATAAGTGGCCGCAAGGGAAAGAGGGCATAGAATATTCTATTACAAAAGCAGAAAAAAAAATGTGTTAGATCACCTCTTAATATTCTTAAAGAAATGTAAGAATGAGAATTCTCTTAGAAAATGCAGAGGTTAAAAGAACAAGACCCTCGAGGCCATTCAGGACACTTAAGGTTGGCATTCACAGACGCAGATGAGTTAGAAATACTAAAATTTTGATAAGCAACATATCTACTGCATTTGTCAAAACCGGGACACATTTTACCCCATGAAACATTAAATCCTTGTTCCAAAAGACAGATCTGAGAATGTCTGTAAGAAGGCAGAGAAACGGCCAATGAGAATAAAACAGTAGAAAATAAAGAACATAATATATTTGAAGAGCAACGTCCAACCTAAGGGTCTGAACTTTCTTAAGGAAGAAATTTTAAAAATTAAGTAACAATTAGGATCACAATGAAAGAAATGTTCTGAAATGAAGAGCGAAGGTCATAAAGACTAACTGGCTTTGAGGGTTCCAGGCAGAATGACAAAAACACCCACACCCAGAAGGATTCAAGTGACCTGTTTTGAAGCCCAACGATTTAAAACTAGATCCGCAAGCGTTTATGAGAACAAAACTAAGAGGGGAATTTAGCTGGACTTTCGTTCTGTCATCCCAGCGGGTGGAAAATGGCCACCTGACAGTGAGAAAACTGGCTGAGTCCAAATTTCCTTCTCACACAAACTGCCCTTCATGATGGAAAATGCTCTGAGTGAAAAGCCTCAAGAAGTGTACCACCTTCATGAGAAGAAAGTACTAGAAGGTGCTTATAGACATTAGACACAGAAGTCACACTTGAAATCAAGATGAAGGGCATGCTCCTGAATAACACGGACCGAGCTGAAGTCAGAGAGATGAGAGATGGCTGATGCCCATCATCTCAAAAACCAAGGGCCCGTTGTTACATGTTATGAGGAGTTTCAGGGAAAATCTTTGTTTGCTCACTAGTTGGTTTTCATATTGCTGATATTTTTGTGTTGCTTGATTTTAATTTTTGAAGATCTAATATAATATTTCTAAGTTACAAGTAGGAAGAGGAAGAGATGCTGCTCAATTTTGTGCTGAGGCAAGAAGTTGCAGGTGATCCTTATCTGGAAACGGCTTCACCAAATTGCAGTGGTGTTTGTCCGTCCGATACAAACGTGTCTGAAAAGCTGACTCTACACCTACCCATATCTACATTTTTGATATGCTATGAATAGGTTTAATAGTTGATCCCAAATGTGCCTATTTAAATGGCATTTACAAGTATATTGTAGAGCTAGAAATCCAAAAGGATTAACCAGTGGTGATATTTGCTGAATCCCACTCAACAAAATAGCACATGCGTCAAGTTTGAGGACCCTGCTTCCTGGCTTTGCTCTCCAGCAAATCATCAAATAACTAGGCATTGATCTACCTATTGATTATCAGTGATGCATTAATGTGGGTACAATATGTTTTTTAAAGTCTATTTATTTATTTTTGAGAGAGAGACAGAGCGTGAGCAGGGGAGGGGCAGAGAGAGAGAGAGACACAGAATCTGAAACAGCTCTGGGCTCTGAGCTGTCAGCACAGAGCCTGACGCGGGGCTTGAACCCATGAACCTTGAGATCACGACTTGAGCTGAAGTTGGCACTTAACCGACTGAGCCCCCAGGTGCTCCGTGGGTAAACTGTTTTTAAGGACAGTCTCTCTACCCTCACGAACTTGGAGCACAGTCGGGGAAACAGGTGACTGGCAAGTGAAATTCTATCTGAAGTGTGCTCTGGAGATGGCGGCCTCACTCAGACACTAGTGCGTGTGGAACGAGCCCCAGATGAGGCACTAGGACAGCGGCTCCTGTGCGTTCTGAGGCCGGAAGCAGCCAGGGAGGTGACTGGGGTGCAGGGAGGAAGGGACGGAGGGGGCCGGGCGGGCGGGAGCAGATGCCCAGCACCTCGTGACACGTGCCGGGCGTGTTCCAGGCCAAGCCCAAGGCTGGGGCCACTGAAGGTGTCCAGACGCAGAGTCGCTCCATTAAAGTGCATTTTATTTGCTTCTAGATCTATTTTACTTTACGTTTCAAATCGCACAAATAGAAGTCTTCATCGTAGCGACTGAAACCACTCAAAGGTGGGAAAGGAAACTCAGCCTCCCCCACCGCTTGCCCGGACCACCCGCCCGGCGCCCACCCCGTGACGCCCCCTGTCCCCCCGTCCAACCTGGGGGCGTCCTCACAGTGGGCTCTCCTCCTGGGGCTGGAACATAAGTGGACTCTGAAGCATCTCTTTTTTCACACAAAATACGTACGCGTCATACAGGCAGATTTGAGATGCTGTCTTTTTTTTTTTTAATGTTTTATTTATTTCTGAGAGAGAGAGAGAGGCAGCATGAGCAGGGGAGGGTCAGAGAGAGAGGGAGTCACAGACTGAAACAGGCTCCAGGCTCTGAGCTGTCAGCACAGAGCCTGACGCGGGGCTCGAACCCATGAACTGCGAGATCATGACCTGAGCCGAAGTCAGATGCTCAGCCGACTGAGCCCCCAGGCGCCCCTGAGATGTTGTCTGTAACCAGAGGCTGCGCTAAGCCTCGTGCTGTCCAGCTGCCACTACTGCTCAACTGGCTCTTCCCCAGCATCTCAGAATATGTATCATCGCAGAGCTGTGCTCTCAAGTACAGAAAGCGCATTTTCCTGAATGGGAATGCCGGACCACACAGAAGGCGGGTTCTAACTACCCTCCACTGTCTGTAGCCCCTTCTAGACAGAAATCGCAGATTACTTACACAGAGACGTATGAAGGGCGGTGCCAGACTTCTCGTCCGCAGAACTGGAGGCTGGAGGCAGAGGCGATTGGAGCAGAAGACGGCGGGATGGGATTTCGTATCTGCGGCCGAGATACTGTTCATCTTTCAAGACAAATGAAAATGATTTTGAACACGTGCGAATATGGAGAGAACATCGCTATGTCTGCAATGTAAGGAAACAATCAAGGAGTCATTTGCCAAATGACAAGTGACTCAGGGACTTCAGGACAGGAGAAGACGGAGAGGCGGGGAGAGAATGGCGCACACCCCATCGGACGCATGTGCAATCACAGCGGAGTGCACGGGGGCCGCCAGGCATCTGTAATCCGTGCACTAAGGCTGAAAAGTACAAAGTTCATGGGAAGCAGATTATGGGGTGGAATTAAATGTAAAAACGCCTCAGCAGATCCAGGAGGTGGGCGGTGGGGGCATCTGGGGAAATAGAACTTTCTGCAGGACTCACTCAGATGGCGGGGAGGGGAGTGGGTGAGCAGGTGGTGAGACCCACTCTTCCCTGGACTATACACTCAAGGCTGGCGGTTCGCGTGCAGCCACAGACGGGGCAGGACCCCACCAAGACCACGAGGGAGGGAGAGAAGTGCGGCGGTGGGGGCTCGGGCTGCAAGTGGGACGCGTGGCCCAGGGGGAATGCAGACCAGCCGCCCCGGCCGTAGGCGTCCCCAGTGCGCCCAGCTCCTCCATGTTCACAGCGGCCGAGGTCGGATTGGAAAGCAAACCCCAGCTCTGCTCTTAGCGAGAAAAATCCTCAAAGTCGGGTGATAAGGGCAGATTGACAGTAAAGATGTGGGCCAGTTCATACCACTGAACCGAATCAAGGCGAAAGCAGACATACTGCTAACATAAATAAGTAAACTTTGAAAAAGAGAAAAGAGCAAGTGTGCACTCTCTTTCTCTTAGAATAAAAATAAATCTTTCTTATTAATTCTATTTTTAATGTTTATTTATTATTGAGGAGGGGAGCGGTGGATACACAGAATCCGAAGCAGCTCCGGGCTCTGAGCTCTCAGCACAGAGCCCAACGTGGGGCTCGAACCAATCAACAGCGAGGTCATGACCTGAGCCAAAGTTGGACGCTTCGCCGACTGAGCCCCCCCAGGCGCCCCATAAACTTTCAGACAAAAACAAAGAATACAGGATAGAATCACAACGGGAGATGCACATGTGCTTTCTCCCCAGTGTGATAAACCAAACTGAGCAGGGGCCCTCGGCTTCACGATGCCCTGAGGAGTCCCTTCCCTCCCGCCCACCTGCACCCTCACACCGCAGGCGGACGGCGTACCTGCCCACGTGTCTTAGGTGTATCCGCTTTGTACACACGAAAAGAGTAAGGGTATTTTGCTCCCTAAATGCCAACTTCTGCCCCCACTTTGGGGCAATAGCAGCCCATCGAGGATGCAGAAATAGAGGTTTAATAAGTACGATGCGGGAGTAGACAGCGCTGTTGGTGAGGCCCTCGTGGAGGCGGCAGAAGGGCCAGACCTCGGGGGCGGCGTGCGCAGTGGCTGGAGGGACAGGGTCCTCCGCTACGGGCCCCTCTGCACCTACGGAGGACAGCGGGCGCAGCTGACGGACGGGCGTGCATGCTCAGAGCCCCCCGAGCCCCTCCTCCTGGAAGGCCTCCATGGTTCACGCACTGGAGAAACCAGCTTAAAGGAAATGAAACTGGTCCCCACGGGAAGACCCTCGTCTCTAACGTGCTGATGTGCTCGCGGAGCAAAGGGGGCCGGGACAAGCTCGGCACTCTGGGCGCACCCAAGTCCCACCCAGTCCGTGGGCCTGGGCCTCCCGTGGTACCCTGACCTCCCTCTCTCTTCCTCCTTATTCTTTCTCCTCAACCAGATTTCAAAACTCAGAAGATTAGGAATAACAAGGCAACACTTGACGAAATCACGTCTCAGGCCGTGGGCCTGTGTCATCTCCGTCCTCCCGGAGCCCATACGCCGTGCCCGCCAGTGACCGCGCAGGGGCCCCGGTGACGGAGGAGCCCCGGGGGGAGCACCACAATGCCTCGTGCACACGCGTGAGCAAGCTCACGCCCGGTCCTGCAAGCCGTCTCACGGGTGTGTCTGCACCATAAGCTCGCACAAAGAATGGCCCGTGTCCCACGTGTGGGGTGCGGGGTGGGGTGCAGTTCTGTCCAGGCTGCGAGCGTGTTCTAAGCTCTGCTGCAGTGTCGTCCTTCGGAGGCAAGTGGCGCCGTCACCTTGCAGCATGATGGTCATCTGGAGGCGGGGACAGCCGGGGACAGCCGGGGAGCTCATGCTGGCCTGCCTTATGTCACCACGCTGCCGCGGCCGCCATCCGCCAGCCACTGCTGGGAACCAGAACGGGCGGCATGCAGGGGACGGCAAAGTCAAGGCCACCTGCACTGCTGGCCCTTAGTCACGGCAGAGTCCGGGTAGGTTCTGGATTCGGAGACTCCTGTTGGAAGAGCCCCTCACCCCTGGAAAGCAGGTGCAGGAGGCGGGAGGGCGAATGAGAAGGTTCCAGCAATTCCCTCAAACTGGATCCCAGGAGGGAGTGGCCTCTGTGTGTGAATGTGGGTCTGAACTCCAGGGAGGACCATCTGCGTAGATGCCAGGTCAATGCGCCTTCCGTCCCTTGGGTTTGGGCCCCAGATGGAGCGTGAAATACAAGTCAGGTGGGTCCGCCACTTCGTGATCCTTCTACGAGATGCCCTATTGGCTCCCCTAGGAAACACATGAGGTGGGCGTGAGGGGGCCGCACACGCGTGTGTCCCCGGGGCCCTGCGGTTTCCTGTCACCCCCTAGGATCCACGAGGAAGGTGCTGTGGGCCCCGTGTTATGCGTCAGGTCCGTTCGGAAGCTGTGTGTACGGCTGATGTGAGTGTACCTCACTGTGTGCAGGCGGCGAACATTTTAAACTCGCTTTAACAGGGGCGTCGGGGTGGCTCCGTCGGTTAGGCGTCCGACTTCGGCTCGGGTCACCATCTCACAGTTTGCGGGTTCGAGCCCCTCGTCGGGCTCTGTGCTGACAGCTCAGAGCCTGGAGCTGCTTCGGATTCTGTGTCTCCCTCTCTCTCTGACCCTCCCTGCCTCAAGTTCTGTCTCTCTCTGTCTCAAAAATATATAAACATTTAAAAAGAAGTTAAACTCACTTTAACAAATGGGTCGAGTGTCACGGACGAGTCCGAGACCTGGGAGGGGTGTGCATTTGCATCTTCTGGTGTCTGCACTTCTTTGGCACCGCTTGGCCCTCTTCCACATTGTACGGATTCCACACTGGCTTTAGAACATAGAGCAAAGCATCTGATAAAGGCACTGGAATTATCATCCAAATATCAACTTTTCTTTACCTTTAAAAAAACCCCTGCTTCCTAAAGAAAGTTGGTTTCTACCCACGGAGATGAACCGAGTTAGCCTGAAACTTCTTTCCTAAGGAGCCACTGTGAGGTGTTTCAAAGTCGGCGAGAGGGCATCGGCCGCTCGCGGCCCCGGGAGCCGGGCATCTCACCACCAGGTCGATGTCTCCGGAGCATCTTGCTCGGCACCCTTAAAATACCATCCAGTCCTCAAATCAGGGCATGGGCGGGGGCCGGGGGGCGGACAGGTGTCAGGACGTCCCGATCCCGCCGTGCGAACCGCAAGGGCATCCGCGGGCAAGGCGGTGGCACTCCTCCCGAAAACTTGGAGGAACTTTGGGGAGCCTCCCCCGCCCCCTGCACCTCCCGCCTGTCTCCTCCGCGGGCACAGCTCCGCCATCACTCACTGCCCACCGGGCCGGGCAGATCCCTGCCACTTTGCAGGTGGGGCGGCGGCCGCCCGTGGCAGAGACGGATGACATATTTATTAGCCTGTCAAAGCCTCCCCTGTTTATGGAAGCCTCACCCGGCTAAACAAAACAGTCTGCTTCCCATTGGCTCATCGAGAGGCCCCTGTTGAGAGCTTCAGCAAAGTGCTTGATGAGGCATAAAATGATGATTAATTAATTTACTGCTCAGTTCATCCTCACATGGAGCGGCTGATGGCTCTCCCAGCGGTCAGCCCTCACGCCGCGGTGCGCGCCCAGCCTGCCTTTGCTTTGACCCGAGCTCAGGGCTCACGGAGTCTCTGGGCAGGGAGGGAGGCAGAGGGCGCGGAGTCTTGGGGCCCCAGAAGGCAGGCGGGGACCTCGAAGAGGCCTCAGCATATGCGCCCCTGTGCCCCAGAATCCTGTGCATCCCGGAGGGGTCCCTGCGCTCTCTGGTGCACTGGGGGCCTGGCCTCCTTCCTCATGGGGCGGCCGGCTTGCACCCCTGGGTCCGGCAGGAGATGGAGGCCATGGCCCCCCAGTGCTGGTGCCAGGATGGCCGGAGCGCCCCCTGCGGGGGGGAGGGGTGCGAGTCGGCCTTCACATCGGATCTGAGTGCGAGGAGCCACCCTCCTGGTCAGGTGGCCGTCACCAGCCCGAGATGGAGCCCAGACTCGCTGCTCCCAACAGGTCGGTGCCGAAGTTCAAGGAAGGGGAGGCTTTAGGGAACAGGGTTCCCGCTTTCCTTCTCAATTTGACATCGCACGGTCCCCAAGTGGTTCTAGTCGTTGGGTTTAAGAGTTTAGGAAGTGGAACTTCCTTGAAAGTTAGAGAAACATTTCAGACAGAAGTCTCGATAGATGGACGCGTTTTTCGCAGGCTTGAAGATGCTGTGCAGATGGGATCCGTGTGCAGAGAAACGACAGAATGACGAGCTCGCGCTCCTCAGGGGCCGATGGTGACTGTGCTGATGGGCGGTCACCTCGTCTCCCAGCGCACGGTGCCCATCCTGTGACCTGGAGGGACCCCGACCCCCAGTCAGGTGACCGCCCCCCGGTTGAGGGACATGTCCCAGCCCAGCCCCTGGAGAGCAGGCGGGAGCCCCGTGGTCTCCTTTCCATCTGAAAGGCCACGGTGGAGGGGCTGGTGGCACGTGCGGGGCACCGGAGTCCCCGCGGGCAGCCGAGACCGCAGAGACCCCCCAGGACAACCGTGTGTGCCCCCACCCCCCACAGCGGAGTACAGAGAAAGGGGCTCAGGGAGCACGTGCCATGCCCGAGCCAGAGCGACGGCCCAGCCCTTCACCGAGCAGGTCTCTCCCAGGATACCTGAGCGGGCGTGGCTGGTCCCCAGGGCACAGAGTGGGACACATTCGGGGAGCCGCCCCCACCCCACGGGGTCAGGTCCGGGGCAGTGGGGGGCAGCCTCGCACAGCCCAGGGTGGCCTACAGGCCGCTCACTCCGAAGGGCAGAGAGCAGAGGGAGGCACCCACATGGGATCGTCTGGAAGGTCTTTGCCTGGAAGTGGGGGCCATCTTCGCCTGGGGTGGCCCCGGGCGTGGGGCGAGCTGCAGTCTTGTGCCCTGTGGGGTCACCTGACCCTGTGGGGGTCTCCTCGGGACAGGACTGTGTGCTCTGTCACCGGCAGAGTCTTCTGTGGAGGCGCACGGTCGTGTGACAGGCGCTGAGCCCTTCCGGTGAGAGGCAGGTTCACCTGTGCGCATTGCGGGGCCTGGGACTCGGCGGGACAGAACACACACCCGAGCGACGCCTGCCTCGTTCCTCCCGCTCCCCGGGAAGGGCGCAGTCCTGGCCCCCCTGAAATAAGGAGTTATTAGTAGAGGGACGTCCGTGGGGCCCGGGTGTGGGGGCTCCCAGACGTCCTGCGGTCCCGTGCTGTCCCCACAGAGGGGACCGGATGAGTCCAGGACAGCAGTGGACAGTTCATGGGCGCTTGGCGGCCACACAGAGCGTCTGCCCCGAGGTGGGTGGAGGCCACATCAGGAGGAGGGTCCACTGGAGCAAAGACTGTGAGGCAGGGTCACGGGGACCTCCCAGCACAGGGCACTGGGGGGGGATCCCCGGCGCCCAGAGGCCACGCCCGGAATGGATGTTACGGACATACGGACAAACCACATCCCGGAGGCCAGGGGTCAGGACACAGCTAACCCAGGCGCAGGGGTTGGGGTGTGGGCCCCATGTCAGAGGCGCAGGTGCCGGGCCGGCCCGAGGTGGGGACATCACCTTCCGGGGGGAAGGCCTGGCCACTGCAGGCGGACCTGCCCTGGATGCTCCCAGGCCTGGCGGGCCCGGCAGGGGGGAAGCCACCGTGTGAGGGTGAGGGACGTCCCGGGAAGGTGTCCCCACGCAGGGTCTGGGGTGGGGTGCAGCAGGTGGCCCGCGGGGCCGGGTGGCTGGACCTCGCTGATGTCCTGGCTCACAGCCTGTGAGTGGAGGGTCGTGTGCAGGGCTCTGCGGGAGGCCAGGGTCACAGTTAGGAGGGCGCTGCCCTTCAGGACGGTTTGGTGGCAGCTCTAGGGGACTGGGAATGGCTCCTATCCCCGTGCATGGCATCCAAGGACAGTCCCCAGGAGGTGGGAGGGCGAGTCCGCCTTGGACGCACCCCTGCGTGCACCCCTGCGGCGTCGGGGGGAAGAGGGGTGTCCGTCCCTAACTGGGTGTTTCTCTTCTCTGCCCGCCCCCACCATGGTCCAGGTCAGAGGGCCACATCGGTGTCTCTAGNGGTCGGGGGGAAGAGGGGTGTCCGTCCCTAACCGGGTGTTTCTCTTCTCTGCCCGCCCCCAACCATGGTCCAGGTCAGAGGGCCACATCGGTGTCTCTAGGGGTTAAAGCACCACTTCTGTGAGGTCGTGACAGTGTGGAGCTCTACAAGGCTTAATATGAATCTTTGAACATTTTTTTTTCTTTTAAAAAAAAAGGTTAAGACTGTATCTTACCAGACCTAACCAAGGGCTGGTTTAAAATCGGGACTTAGTTTCGAGAGCAGCCAAATGTGGCAGAGTGCTTCCTAAGGCCGATTGGGACCCCATCCCGGAAAGGCAGTCTGTGCTAATGGGGCCCCTCCCGCTCCCGCGACGTGAATGAGCCGTGCCACACGCGGGTCGCCGTCACCCCATCTGGCTCGCACCGTCTTCTAAGATTTTCTTTTTCCTGCTGACTGTCAGCCATGTGTCCAGCACATTCCACTGATGAGTCCCGCGTTTCCTCCTGTGCAGGTAATTCAGCTCCAGAATCAGTTGATCAAAGCTTCCAGGACAGAGAATTTTGGGGAGGTCTTCCTCTTTGTTCTAGAATTTACAAACTATCTTGTAATGTAACGTCATAGGAAAAAGTTAGGGAAGGTGCAGGTACGGACCGCCAGTGGGCGGGGGCCGGGTGCTCCCCTGGTCTCCCGGGGCCACCAGGCAGCTGAGGGGGACCTGCCCCGCCCCCACCTCCACCCCCCGCAGCTGGGGAAGGTCACAGGTGCGTTTTCTCTCGAATTCTGGGAAGCTGTAGTGGAAGAGGGGAAGGAAGCAAGTTGAAATGATAAGACGGTGCAGGGTGACAGGTAGGTGGACAGGAAGAGAGGGGAGCTCAGAGTGCAGGGTGGCCAGCCTCGCGGGGACCTGAGGCGCTTCCGCCCGACAGCAGGGGCGCCGGGCTCTCGGGCCCACCCCAGGTCGCAGCTGCTCCTCACGGAGCCTGGAGGCCTGCTGTCCGCCGCCGGTGTCGATTGTGATAAAGTAAAACTGTTCGTACTCTAGTGGTCTGACCTTTTCTGACTCTGAGAGCCCCATAATGAGTGGAATTTAAGGTTTATTTTTTCCAGGAACTTGCACTAAATCAACAAAAGAATAATGTAAACAACTACGTATTCGTGAACAAATGAAGGATTGATTGGGTCATAAATGAGAGTAATGGCGTAAGCTCCGTGTCTGCCTCATGGAGGAGCTCTGCTTTTCAAAGGAACTTGAAGGATTGTACAGACTTGTTCATTATTGTGTGAGAAAGGGAAACAAATAAAACGTCTATTTTTTCCCTTGTGATTTCAAAGCATCTTTGCCTTGAATTTTTTTGTTTTATTCATTTTTTTAATTAAAAAAATTTCATGTTTTTATTTATTTATTTATTTCTGAGAGAGAGACAGCATGAGCAGGGGACGGTCAGAGAGAGAGGGAGACACAGAATCTGAAACAGGCTCCAGGCTCTGAACTGTCAGCACAGAGCCTGACGTGGGGCTCGAACCCACAAACTGTGTGATCATGACCTGAGCCGAAGTCAGACACGTAACTGACTGAGCGACCCAGGTGCCCCAAGAATCTTTTTCCCTAAAAACCCTCTTTTAAATACAATAATGGGGACAGTATCTTATTTAAAAAACCGAACCAAATTTGCACAATTTGAGACCAGAGGGGAAAACAGTGCTTGAGTACAAACTGATGGTGATTTCTCCTTTGGGACCACATCGGCTCGCCTGGCCACGCTGACACGCGACCACAGCAGCGTGCCGGGTCACACTTCACAGACACAGAAACGCAGGCTGTGAATGCATGGTCCCCCCACACCCCTGCCCCACGGGGCTGCGGGGGGCCCCCAGGGGAGGCTGAGGCGTCCACCTGCACCGTGGCCCAGGCTGGACAGCGGGCCTGCGTCCTAACTGTCTGCGGACCCAGCTGCTTCTGGGCTTTCCATCCATGGGATGCGGCTGCTGCTTCTGCTAACTCCTGCCACGGAGGCGGAGCCACGGGACATGGGTTTGTGTGCATGGCCGCTCCCACTGCTCATAAAGATGCAACGCCTTGAGCTAGGCAGAGACTTACTTGTACTGATGCAGATTTACTGCCCCAGGAAAAAAAAAAGTGTCTTGTGTGACCAAAGCCAGTGTAGGCAGGAAACCAGCGGTGCTGTGGACCGAGCCCCAGCGCTGGGCCATGACCCCTGTTGGCTGCTCACCCGCGGCTCACGTGTGATGGGGTCTTGCCTGGTCCGTTTGCAGCTTTAGGGAGCAATCCGTCGGGTCTCCCCGGACGAGAGGATGAGGCGTAGTTAACAAAGCTGCGCTTTATTTAGTGCGAAACAAAGCGGTCGATTTAAATCCCAGGTGCACGGGAAAGCCATCTCTTTGGTTGACAGAATCCGGGATCACTGGGGCAACAGTGTTTCTGGATGGTTCTGTAGTGAGATGCGGGCTGCTTATTGTGTCGGGCAGCATCCTATCCATTTAGGAGAAGTGCTGGGATGCTTAGTCAATGCCCAGCCTCTGCGCATACGGACTTAAATCCAGTACGCCTCCCACGGGATGAATTTTTTTTTTAATGTTTTATTTATTTCTAGGAGAGAGAGAGAGACAGCGTGAGCAGGGGAGGGTCAGAGAGAGAGGGAGTCACAGACTGAGACAGGCTCCAGGCTCTGAGCTGGCAGTCAGCACAGAGCCCGACGCGGGTCTCGAACCCACGAACCGCAAGATCCTGACCTAAGCGAAAGTCGGACGCTTAACCGACTAAGCCACCCAGGCGCCCCGACGGGATGAATTTTAAAGTGACGTCTTCCCGACAGGGCCGAGTCTCCCTGCACTTAGACCCGGCAGTTCACGTGCACTCACTGCACACAGCCAGGCCCACGAGTGGCTGCACGCCCGGCGGAGGCTCCCAAGGACCAGGCACCCGGAGGTCCGACGCCCCTGGACGTCACGTCTCCCCCCAGGTGGAGCCAGGGACGTCGGCCAGCAGCCGGCGCGCCTCCGGGCCCAGCCCCGCCCCGGCCCGTGGCAGCGAGCTCACAAGCCCCCGGCCCCGACCCTGGTCCCTGCGTCTCGGGGCCGGAACCCCCTGGGGGACCACGTGGCCCTCCTCCGCCGGAGGCCTGTTGCCCGGTTCCCTGCGTTGACCCGGTCCTGTCGTCAGGTCATGCCCTGCGCACAGGGCCCCAGGGGAGCCCGGCTGGAAACTCCGTCCTGCCGCGGAAAGGCCCCCGCAGAGGAGAGAAGGCTTCGGCCCAGGACCCCACGGCGGCCGGGGAGGGGCAGGTCTGGGACAGAAGCCGGAGCATCTGACTCGGTGCCGCGTTCTTCCAGCAGGACTTTTGTGCCCGTCTCATCGGCCCTTGTATCTAAAACCGCGGCCCCACGCAGGCAGGACAGACGTGCTGCTCCGGCGCCGTCTTCCTCACTGGTTACGGGAGGCTCACCTGGGGACGCCTCTGCCTCACCTGCTGGGAGGGAGGGAGGGGCCCCGTGCTGTTTGAGCGTCGGTACCGCTCAGGGGTGCTCCTTACCTAAGTAGGGTGCACGTCAGCCTCAGGCTACAGAGGGAGAGACTGAGGCCGAGGGAGGCGGCCTGTGTCTGCGGGGACAGCTCGGAGCGGGTCCGCTCGGCCAGCAGGAGACGTTCCACGGCCCCGCCCTCCCGGACTCGGGCCC
>NW_027551559.1:10034348-10044967 GCF_008692635.1 Crocuta crocuta
CCGGACACATTGCCCCGCCCTCCCGGGCACCCCGTCCTGGACGCTGAGGCCGAGTCTGCGGCTCTGCTCGTCCCCGGGAGGCCGTGTGACGTGCCTGCTGAGGGCCTGACGCCGCGCGGGACTCGTGCGGGAGACGGCGTGTCTGCGGGGACGGAAGTGCCCTGGCCGCGCTTCCCGGGACCCCCAGGGGTGCAAACGGGGCCTGACGGAGGCGCCCCCGGAGCGCCCCGGTCCCCGGCTCCGCAGCAGCCCCGGGTGGTCTCCAGAGCCTCGTCCGCACTGTTGGTGCCACGGCTCCACCGAGGGCCAGCCCGGTCGGTGCCCGGTGCCCGTGCGCTTGTCTAGTTCAGTTGTATGTTAATCGCGCTAATTCTGTGTATGTTGATAGTTAACTGCATTGGAATATTAGCCGGACTTGGCGGAGTGCCACTTTTCCCTGCGAAACCTAACGGGCAGGCTTGGCGGAGACTTCACAGCACATCGCCCCGTCCGAAGGCGTGACGAAATTCGGAGGGGTCGCACTTGGGAACCTCTAGACGGGGCAGCACAGACGCGCTCGAGACCGCGGCTGCCGGCGCCTCCCGCGGAAACGTCACCGGCTGCGTGTCAAGATGAGGGACTGAGCGAGGACTTAAATGTTTGAACGTTGAAGGCGGGGCCCGCATACTCTTGACCGACTGATTCTCGCTAAGGAGGCGAGTCCACCCCGCCGGGTGCAGTGAGAGGCTGCGGCCGGGTTTGGGACCCCCGGGGAACTTGGGTGGCCGGCCCCGCAGCCCCCACCCCGGCAGAGCCCTCCCCAGGCAGGCGCCGGGCAGGCCTTGACCTATTACATCATCGTCGTTCTGCTAGTAATTAAACGTGCCTCGCTCACAGTGAAAGGTTACAGACAACAGGAGCCTCCTGGCCGCAGAACTGACGGGGCTCGCGGAGAAANTTAGCTGAGTAATCACCATTATCTACCTTCGTTCTTATTTTTTTTTAATGTTTATTTATTTCTGAGAGAGAGAGACAGCGCGAGCAGGGGAGGGGCAGAGAGAGGGAGACACAGAGTCTGAAGCAGCTCCAGGCTCCGAGCTGTCAGCACAGAGCCCGACGCGGGTCTCGAACCCACAAGCCACGAGATCCTGACCTGAGCCGAGGTTGGTGGCTTAACCGACTGAGCCCCCAGGGGCCCCATCGTTATCTACCTTCTTAAAGTTTGGACTTGGGAAGATTTAAGTTTCTGGGGTTTTGTCCAACGGGGATGAAATCACTGTAAGAAATGCACCCCCAGCGTTTGCGGCCGCGCTATTCTCAGCAGCCAGCGAGGAAGCAGCCTACGTGTCCCCAGTGGATGAAGGGGTGAAGGAGACGTGCTGGGCACACACGGTGGAATATTATTCAGTCCAAACGGAGACTGTCCTGCCTTTTCGCGACATCGTGGCTGGCCCTCGAGGGCATTCTGCTGAGTGAGATAAGTCGACGGAAGGAGGAACGCCACGTGCTCTCTCTAACAGGGAAGCTCAACAATTTGAACTCTTGGGAACAGAGCAGATCGATGCTGGCGGGAGGCAGAGAGTGAGGGCGTGGGAAGTGGGTGCGTGTGGTCTGAAGTTATGCAATATGTTACAAAGTATGTGAGTTACGGGGAGGTAGTGAGTGAACAGCATGGTGAGTGCAGTTCTTGGAAGATGCTAGGAAAGGAGGTTTTTGAAGCTCGCACCATATATATATATATATATATACATGCAAATGTCGACTTTTTATTCTGATGTGTTAACTAACCTGGTTGTGATCATCACTGTACAATGTACCTGTAGCAAATAANATTTTTGAAGCTCGCACCATATATATATATATACACATGCAAATGTCGACTTTTTATTCTGATGTGTTAACTAACCTGGTTGTGATCATCACTGTACAATGTACCTGTAGCAAATAATTACATTGCATACCTTAAACGTACACAATGTCAGATGTGAAGACGTTGTAATAAAACTGGAAAAAACTGGGCTTTGGGCATACCTCAGTTCTAAAGGGGGAGAAGTTTGCTCCCAGGTAGTGAGGAACTTCTCGCTTGGGTTCCTGAATTCTGCTGATTAGCTCTGAAACAAAGCTCCTTTCCCAACATTCAGTGAAATGCTTGACATGCACATACTTGCTGCAGGGGTCGTGGGGGTCCCCTGTGCAAATGAGGGTGTGGTCTCTGCCTCGGTGTGTGGTCCCTGGGATGACGGGGCGCCACGCCTTCCGGTTACCACGTTATTGTGACGATGCCATCATAGATAAGAAAAATAAACATTTTATCACCTGGAAGTGTAACAATGTATTATATAAGATCACTGTTAAACTTGCTTTCAAAACGTGCTGGTGGACACAAATAAAAGCCAAATTGAGCATCAAGTAGCCCTGGTGAATAATTTTCCAACAGCACAGACTATTTATTAGGAGCGACAGGTGTGAGGAAGGGGAGATTGCCTTTTGAGTGTCCACGCAGGCCGGAGGGCAGCTGACTCAGGAGGGTCCCACACCCAGCAGGGACTCCAACGCCCCCCTCCCCCTGCACACCGCATCGCGGGCACATGCCTGCTTCTCGATTACCCCTCGGGAGTTTTTCTCTTACATTTTTTTCCTAGCTGTTTTCCTTCGTTCTCGCTTCTTTTGTTTAATTTTTGCGCCTGTTGCAGATTTGCATTTGTCCACGCCAAGTGGCACATCGCTTTGGAGCAGTATTTGTTGCTGCTGTTTATTTAAGTCACTTAAACTGTTAATCTGTCTTTGAGCACCTCTGTCAGCTGCTCCGTTTCATTTTTAAAAAATGTTTATTTATTTTTGAGAGAGACACACACAGAGCATGAGCAGGGGAGGGGCAGAGAGAGAGGGAGACACAGAATCTGAAGCAGCTCCGGGCTCCGAGCTGTCAGCACAGAGCCCGATGCAGGACTTGAACCCACGAGACTGTGAGGTCACGATCTGAGCTGAAGTCGGATGCTCAATCGACTGAGCCCCCCAGGCGCCCCTGCTGTGTTTCATTTTAAACAGACTCCATATTTAATTAAAGCATCTCCACGCTTTCGCCCAAGTGAAAGGAGAAGGTCTCTGCACAGATGCTCTCCGAAGCCACCCCCCTGCATCTCCCTGATTGTTCCTCCTGGTGAGGCCATCGTGATGGAACAGAGACATAATTATTATTTTATCTTAGAGGCAGCAGTGAAGTTAAGCTCTTAGCTGTTGTCATTTGTTTCTAAGAAAACAGCAACAGTGAACCAGAGAACTCCTGAGCTCCGGGGGGACCCAGCCCCTGTGTCTGCCCCCTGTGGGCACTCGGGCCGTGCGTCTGCTCTGACTCGACGTGCGCGTGTGGCCGGGACTCAGTGGTGAGCTGGGACCCACGTGGTCTCTGTCCTCATGGGGTTACGGTTGGGACGAGACACCGGCACTTCCTGGGTCGTCATGCAGACATGTGGAAGGTCGCTGGGACGGCTAAGGGTCACAAGAGTCAGAGGCCCAGGAAGAGAAGGCGCTGAGCCAGCCAGGGAGGCAGGGAGTGCTTTACGGCAAAGTGGGCTGGAACTGACATTTACTGACATTTAGAGGAGCTCCTTGTTCAGGGCGAGAGACAAGCCACCATCCAGAAAAAAACAGCTTGTGCAAAGGCCCTGTGGCAAGGTGGGTCACAGCAAGCAAGAGGAAGCATTTGGCGATTCAGTTAAGGACAGAGCCGTCAAGACCCTCCTGACCTTGGTTACGGATTTGCCTTTCTCTTTGGAACCCGGGGAAGCCATGGAAGGGACGTAAGGGCGGGGACCAGGCGGCCCTGTACGGCGCGGCAGAGTAGATGGGGCAGCTGAGTGCACAGACCAGGGGGCTTCAGGGGCAGCTGGATGCGCATGGCGATGTGAGGAGACGGAGGCCACGGAGGAGGAAACTCAACACGCCCGGTGGGGGAAGCGGTGTGGGAGCCGCGGGGCGGGGAAGGCACAGCCTGGCTTCTGGCCGGTGCATCTCTTCGCCCAGACTGACAGCTCTGCAAGACACAGGTCTGGGGAGGGTTCTGAGCTCGGGGTGCGGGGTGGGGGTGCCTCTGGGCGCTCGGAGAAGGCCGGCCGGAGGGATGTGGAGAGAAGGCTGGGCCACGGATGTCAGTGCAAATGGGGGAGGGGTACCTGCGTATCTGTGAAAATCAAGTCCTGACTGAGGGGAGACTTGGAAACGTCTAGAAAGGGACGCGATGAGGCCTGAGAACAGGCTGTGAGGAACTCTCCTCGCTTGCTAGAGAAGCCCAGCTGGCTGGGGATGGGCGCGAAAGCGGGAGGCCCTGGAGCGTGCCCGGGCCATCGAAGGTGAGGGAAGAGAGGAAAGGAACGCACGCCAGGCTGGACGCCGTGCTCTACAGAGGGAGGGACGGGGGAGGGGGGGGAGAAAAGCCCTGAATCCTTCCCCTGGGGAGCAGCCCTTGCGGGAGCCGGGTGGGGCCTTGAAGGGCGAGGGTGAGGTTTGGGGCGGAGACACAACTGGCGGTGGCTCAGAGCCTGGCCTGTGCACGTGGAGAACAGTGGGGGCAGAGGGGCCCTGGGGAGGGTTTCAGTCGGCTCGTTTTTGCCTTGAAGAAGGACACGACCGTGTTCTAAGCCACCAGAAAGGAACCAGAGGAGGAAAAGAAGGGGCGGCCCCTCGGGCAGGGGCCCAGAAGACAGAGGGCCAGGCTGCACGGTGCGCTGGCCTGGGGCAGGGGGAGGGCGCCTCTGTCCCCGTGACCCCCCCCCGGGTTACTCCGGCCGCGTCCTGCCCTGCGCTTCCCCTGCACCCCACCCTGGAAAGCTCGCCTTCCCCGGAGGCTCCGTCCGCGTCTACACACTGAGAGCATCTCCACCTTCGTCTCGTCTCTGGCCCCAGCGCACATCTCTGGCTCCTCCTTGAACCCAAGGTCTGTGTCTGCCTGCTGGGGGCTGGCTCCAGCTGCCCCGCGTTACCCGGAGCCGCCATGGCGCCCTGGAGCCAGCCTCCCCGCGACCGTTCCCTCCCCGGGGTCCTCGGGGCCCTGAAGGGCGCTTGGTCCAGCCGCCGCCCACACTATCCCTGCAAGTCGTCTCCCTTACTCTCCATGGACTCCCGGATTCTGCAACTCCAGCCTCCGCTCCCGGGCCGCGCCCCTCACCTCCTGCAGGTCACATCCTCACTCACTGGAGAAGCAGGTCACCGCAGCAACACCCCCAGTGCATTCCTCAGCCCCGGGGTTGCCCGCGGCTCTGCAGCTCCTCATTCTCAGCGGTCAGGTTTCCTGCCACACCTTCAGACACTGGGGCTCGAAGGAAACCAGAGGTCCGCTCTCAAGTTACCTGATGTGAAGGTTCTTCTGATCTTTCCTGACAGGGGGGAGGCTCCCCGAGGGTAAAGTCTTAACCTTTCTTTATTTGTTCATCTGCTAATTCCCCACGCACCTGCCACGTGTGTCGCACAGAGCAGGGACCCAAAATCGGTCGTTGTGAAGTTGCACATTCACTTCTTGACAGATCATACTGGTGGTGGGGAGCCACGGGGAGGTCAAGGGCCCCTATGGACAGGGGGCCGTCCACATAAGGAGGGGGCTTCATGTGCAGACCTGACTGGGAAGCAGCAGAAATCTCCTGAAAACTGTCCAGGCCTCTCCAAGCTGGGAATCCCATGTTCTGGAAACATCTCGTATGAACTAGATGCCTGGAGCCAGACACCTCAGTCACCTAGCAAGTCTTTGGCCAGAGGTGACATTTGTGTGCTTGTAAGAGATGTACAGATTTAGCTAGAGAAAGAAACACATGGGAATTATGTGTGCCCAGATCCTGGGAAGAAAAGGCAGGGGTCTCAGGCGATTCCTGGTTTCTGGTGTGCTGAGTAGATGGCAATGTCTTCAATGGAGCAAGAGAGTTCCAGAAGGCGGGCATATTTTGAGGGAGTGTGATGGTTTTTGGACATGTTGAGTGTAAAGTGCTAAGGGGCAAGGTCAGTGGGCAGTTACCGCACATGTCTAGAACCTGAGGGTAGTAGGTAAGGCCCCCAATAATATGTATCTGGAATTTACTGGAGAGGCAGGGGACAGGGCTTCCGTGCAGTTTAAGGAGAACATGTGTGTGCAATGGCTGGATTATATGGATACTTGCTCAATCTTTACTTTGGACTTTTTGCATGTTTGTCTTTAGGGGAGTAATTTGTTTTGTTATGGGAGGAAGTATGGGGTGTTTGGTGATAGGTCAAGTGATGTAAGGAGATGAGAAGAGCATCTGATAAGGCTCTCTAGCTTACCGATTACTAA
Organism: Crocuta crocuta; assembly: GCF_008692635.1. Taxonomy (NCBI): domain Eukaryota; kingdom Metazoa; phylum Chordata; class Mammalia; order Carnivora; family Hyaenidae; genus Crocuta; species Crocuta crocuta. Next base: position 10,040,623 of record NW_027551559.1, read on the forward strand.
TTGTGTTTCCAAGAAATCATATTTGTCATCTATCTGCCCACGTGACATATAGATCCCTAATGACAGGCAAATGGGAGCATTAGGGGAATCTTCTTACTGTCCCTCTACAGAGTAGTTTGATAAATTCTAGCAGAGAAGATTTAGGAGGGGAAATGGTTGTCCTTCCCTTCAGAAGTGACTCACAGCTCATTGCTACTTGCTTTCAGTCCACATCTGGTCCCTTTAGGGACAATTTGGTTCAGGCTGTCACCTATTGCATATGTCCTGAGGAGGGTGGGAAATTCAGCCTTTACGTTTTGACAGCAAACATTTTTTAGAAACAATTATTTTGTCTGATAAAGAACACACGGGAAAGTTGGCAAATTGCCAGTGCAGCTACTAAATCTTCTTGTGTGCCCTTTATTTTTCCAAGAGTTATCAATTGCTTCTGGCACTGGACTGTCAGCAGCACAATTTATAGTACACGGACTACTTCAGGTTAATTTACTCAATTGAGGTGGATCAGGTGGCCCTTTGTTAGGATGTCAGTGGCTTGCAGCCAGAGGGAGGAACAGGACTTGTCTAAACAGGCAGTTATGATCAATTGCCTTATATATTTAACTGAGTTGATTTTTTTCCACTTGGAAGGGTTTTTTTCCCCCCTTCTTTTAAAATTTTGACTCCTTAGATCAATATAGCTAACATTTTCTGTCAACTTTACCTCAGCAGTGATGGGGGCGGTGGTTGCATTGGCTGAGCCTATCTTAATCTCCTCTGTCATATCCATAAGTCTCCAAGCCTCCTACATAAGAGATAGTGTATACAGAGGAGCTGGGAAACCGCACCTTTAAGCCTTGCAACCTAGGGCTTACCTCCTCGGAGTCTCCCAGACACTCTGGTCTAGATAATGTGTTGCTCTAATCACAGGTGTCTCTATCAACAAAGCACTGAATATTGCACACAAATTGTTAAAGAAGCTTGAGAACATTAAAAATTTTTAACATACTTTATCATGTATATTCTTCAGAACGTATCAGATCAGTAGAAAACAAGGTTACCATTTTTAATCATAGTGACAAATGTTTATTTCAAATCTCTACCATCTACCATCCAGGTATTAGGTCAGGCTGCCCCAAAACACAGTCAGAGAACCTGCACACAGCAAGTATTACTAAATCACTCCCAGGTGTGGGGGTAGCAAAAAAGAAGGTGTACGAGAATGCATCCTGGGGTCCCAGACTCAGCCTGATCCCATGTGGGGCCTGGAGTGGAAGCTCTTCCAGCTCCAACAGGAGGGTCTGGCTTCCCTCTCCTTCCTCAGGCAGCGGCTGTCTTGAGGCTGCCCTGGAGGGAAGGAGTGAACATTTCTGGGCATTTCTGGCTTTTGTTATGTGTACAAAGTGGCTTTAGTAGCCAATGGTCCAATAATACTTTCCAAGGAAAGTCCACCAAAGAGAATTTCATGTGCCGACAATTATAGAGGCCGGGAAATGGATGAGAGACTGAATAACCTTCTGACCACATTCAGGATTATTTTCCGGGCAAGTTTAGCAAGTACTCTGCAGCTTATAAAAAGTTGTTTCATTAAGGACTCAGATATAACCACAGGAAAGCCATTAATTTGTGTTGTTGATAAATCTTAGTTGATGAATGGACTTTTCCCATGCTGTAGAAAACGTTTTTGCAATTTTGCTAAGAAGATGATGAATGTTTCTCTAAAACTTTTCAAAATGAGCTTGACTATGTCATACTCATAAATAAACATAATTTATGTTTTTGACACAAATATATACAACCACATATGGAAAAATACACAACCATGTTTAAAAAGTGGTCAGTATATGTCATATTTTCAGTATGTCCCAACTCAATAGCAGTTGGAAACTTTACAGCAGTATTTTCCTCGAAGCAACTTGTTTTTGGTTTATCATGATTGTCTTTATAGTGGAGGAAAGGTCACAGCAGTGGAAAGAACGGGGCCAAATTCATGTGAGTTTATTCCCCCAAATCAAGTGCGCGGCTCTGACTGCCAAGCACGGCATCCTGGAGATGTGAGTATTCGGTAAGGAGCTAATCTGGGGGAGGAGACATGGAAATACAGAAAGTCCAGGAAAGTTTGCCTCGCCCGCGTGCCTGTCACAGAGCCCCCTCGCCCCTGCCCGTGACTGGCTGCCTCCAATGCCTTTTCTTTCCTTTAGTCTCTGAAGAAATGAGAATTCCTTCCAGCATTTAATTCATTGATTGATTTTTTTTTAATAGAAAGAGAGAGTGTAAGCAAGGGAGTTGGAGAGGAGCAGAGAGGAGCAGAGAGAGAGAGACAGAGAGAGAGACAGAGGGAGAGACAGAGGGAATCCCAAGCAGGCTCTATATGCTCAGTGTGCAGCCCAGTGTAGGGCTCGATCCCACAATGCTGAGATCATGACCTGAGCCAACATTAAGAGTCAGACACTCAACTGACTGAGCCACCCGGAAGCCCCTTTCTAGCATTTTAAAAGGAAAACAAATGCTTTAAGATTCCACAATTTCCTTCAATCCTATATCTCCTGTCTTTCAGATTTTGTCTAAAAAATACACGTCATGTTCATATTTTAGAAATGGTTTTCTTGATGCCCTCTGATGTTATTTTCATAAAAGTACAAAGATTAGGTGGGTTATAGTCCCAAAGGAAAAATTTTAATAATCCGTTTTGACACACAACAAAAGGGAGGTCATTAAATCCTTTTAGGGCAAAGCATGGTGGAAACAGACACGTCCGCGAATGCAGAAATAGAAACTTGCGCACCACAAGGTCTCCAGGTTCCCTGCACCTTGCGGGGCAGCCCGCTAGCTGCCGCGGCTCGCCCTCGGCCGGCCCTCCCGGCCTGCCCTCCCCGGTCACCGCGGCACCCCCCGGGCCNTCCTCATTCACAGAAATGTGATTGTGAGGATTCCTGGTATTGACGTTAGTTGGTAGGGAGGCAACACCTTGACCTGAAAGGTGAGGAGCATCTGGGGAGCTGGGCTCCAGAGCTGGGCTCCCGCTTGAGCTCTGTCCCTGTCTGGACGCTGCACCCCCAGAGCTCGGTGCAGACAGGTACTTTGAGAGGCGAGGCTGGCTATCTCTCAGGGCTTCTCCTGAGCAACCCGGCTACTCGGCGGCTACTGACTGATGGCCTCCTGTGCAGCTGGGCTGGGGACTTCCAGGGCGAGGGACACATCAGTGGATGACACAGCTCTGGTCCCGCTCACCTGAATGTGACGCCCAATCGCCAGCAGCCCCATGGACTCGCAAAGGTGCTTCTCACCTGTCATGGCCTAGTCAGGAGAGAGGGGCCTTTACACTCGGAATGTTTATGCCACCGCGTTCTGGCTCTAAGGGAGAGGGCCCCCGTCTCCCTAGTCATCAGTGTCAAGAACCGGGTGGCCTGCAGTGTGCACCTCTGACGGCACATTCAGCTTGTTCTGATTTTCCACCAGTTCTTCGGAATGCACTCTAGAGCATGTGGCTTTAGAACATCTTGATATCACAGAATTTGTACATTTTTAACACTGTACTGATGGCATTATTTTTCAAGACAACCTGGCTATTTCGCTCTTTTATATACAATACAGGACTTGTTAGCCCTCTGTCCATCCCACCAGATTTACTACTAACTGCTGGTCCATGCCCGTAATGCCCCTCTCTGTGCCGAGCTGCCACCATCGCGAGGCTCCTCTGCACCCTGACTCCAGGGGCTCTCCGAGGGGTTTCCGGGCTGGGGCGTGTGAGGCCTATGGCCTGAGCCCTACGTGGTCTGAGTTTGCGTCCATTTACCAGAAACATCAACAGCCTGTCTGGGTCTGAACAGACTCTTTGGGACTCCATTTAACCCCCCAAATTGAAGGCATTGCTGTATTTCCTTCTGACATTCAGGTTAGAGATAGAAAGTCTGAGCGAAGCAGGGCCGATTTTGTCTGTTAGAAAAGAAGAGTGTGCACTATCTTATTTTTCTTCCTGGGAAAATTAGAGCAGCCCCTCCCCCGCCCCCATCCTTATTCTCTAGAAGGGATAAAGGGGTTCCCACGGGCTAAGCGATGCGGCCGCTGTTCCCGGGCTGGTGACTGCGATGCTCCTGCGATCTGCACCCCCTGGGCTTCCTTCTCGATGACGGTGGTTTTGTTTTTCTCTCCTGGTTGTTCCTGCCGCCTGTCACCTTCTCTCTTTGATGGGTCGCGTGGAGATGGACTGGCCACGAATAACTGGGCGCCTAAACGAGGCTTAAGAAACCGGGCTTTATGTGTCTCCCATGGCACGTGTAGCATGGTGGCTCCGGGCTGTAATGACTGCCAGGCCCGGGGGCCCCGAGCCCGGAGAACCCGGCCCTGCCCTCTTCCCCGTGTACCCCCC
>NW_027551559.1:10045566-10045949 GCF_008692635.1 Crocuta crocuta
CCCCCCATGTGAGAGGCTGCTCCCACAAGGGCCCGGGAGTCCCTGCCTAGAAGGTTCTGAGCCCCGGCGGCGGCAGGCGGGCTCTCCCAGGGCCCTTCTGCTCCCGAGCCGGCCACGCTGGCGCGAAGGGGGCCGAGGGACGCCGTCGGGTGGGGTGGGCGTGTCTCGGGCGCGGGGGGCGAGCGGGCACCCTCATGGGTGCGGGGACGGACCCACAGGGCGGGGGGGCGAGCGGGCTGTGAGCCGGGCCGTGGAGCCACCAGCCTCCGCAGCAGCGTTCTGAACTTGAACCTGAACGTCCCATCGGTTTCGGGGCGTGTTGGTCGGGGCAGGAGTATAAACTCACCTCATGTAGTTTTCTTGAGTGCTGGCTCGGGGGCTCA
>NW_027551559.1:10064001-10077274 GCF_008692635.1 Crocuta crocuta
CCCTTTCACTTTCAGTAATAAGTTTATAAACTTCTACCTTTTATTAAGTTTATATTCAAGTTCGTTACCATGCAGTGTAGTCTTGGCTTCAGGAGTAGAGCCCGGTGGGCCCTCACTTACATGCGACACCCAGCGCTCCTCCCGGCAAGTGCCCTCCTTCGTGCCCCTCCCCCATCTAGCCCCTCCCCCCCTCCAGCACCCCTCAGTCTGTTCTCTGTATTTAAAGGTGTCTTATGGTTTACCTCCCTCTGTTTTTACTTTATTTTTCCTTCCCCTTCCCTATGTTCATCTGCTGTGTTTCTCCAATTTCATATGAGTGACATCATATGACTTGTTTTGCCTAATATAATATCCTCCACTCCATCCATGTTGTTGCAAATGGCAGGATTTCATGTTTTTCGTCACTGAGTAGTGTTCCGTTGTATATGTAAACCACATCTTCTTTATCCACTCAGCAGTTGGACACTTGGCTCTGTCCGGGATCTGGCTGCTGTCGACAGTGCTGCCCTAAACCCTGGGCTGCGTGTGCACCTTCGAATCAGCTTTTTTGTATCTTTTGGATAAATTCCTAATAGTGCAGTTGCTGGGTTGTAGGGTAGTTCTATTTTTATTTTTTGAGGGATCTCCATTCTGTTGTTCAGGGTGACTGAACCTAGTTTGCATTCCCACCAAAAGTTTACAACTTTATAATTTAGCTTCTGTTACTAGCAATAGAAACTATTTTGCTTAACTATTTTTTTTAATGAAGTAGATTTTGATTGTCTTTTTGGGAATAAATTAACTTATAAATACCTGACATTCATTTAAAATTGTTTTATTGAATTAACATCTTTCACTCTATCCTAAAGAAGGAAGCATAAAAAAATAACTCAAAGCATCATGCAGAATCACAAAAGAAAGATGAGGATTCGCTGCCTCAGAAAATACATTTCAAATTCCCTGAACTTTTCAGAGGAACCTGGAAATATTTTCTGAGGAACATTGGTGTACTGGAAAAATAGAGGGAAACTATACATTTTCCATATTTAAGACTAATACTGGAAGATAAATTGAGAGAACATCATCTCTGCCTTTGGGCAAGATGCTCCTGAATCCTGAAATGCGGTGCTTGACAGATACCACTGACATCATGTCCCATGGCCCACTCGTATGGCTACAAGTCAGAGTTTCCATATTTAGGAAGACTTACATCTTGTCTAGGTTTGCAATAGCTTATCCAGACCTAATCCCATGACGGTTCTAACCACTAAAAGGCCATGTGGCCCACTTTGCAATCGCCGTAAGTTAAAATTAATGGTTGTCTTTTGAAGGAATCGGGTGAGTTCTTCAGATAACAATGTTGTTCTGGCCAGGCACTGGCCAGAGATGGTCAGGGATGCTCAGGGATGCGGAAGGTGGAACCCCGGTCGGGCTCCACAGTTTCTGTCTTGGGCTCCCGGGGGTTCAGTATTCTGGGGAATATGACCAGTTTCGAAGATCAACAAGGGAGAGAACTTTGATTTGTGACGTGATCTAATAAGGAAGAGTCTGCATAATCAGGATCACTCTGCGTGGAGCTGGCGTATTTCTACAAGTCAATCCCGAGGGCAGACTGTAAAACATACTGTGTTGGAAGAACCGGTAGATAAAATTCTCGTGCTATTTAATTATAGCCTGGTCGTATAGTTAGAGAGAGCTGGATGGGTACCAATGATGGTACGTTAGACAAAATGAATAGAAGAAAAAGAGCCCACATTTCATCTTTTAGGAGAGTCCTAAATAGACGAACAAAACCAGTCTCTAAAGCTCTGTCGTAATTGCCCAGGTGAGGAATGGAGCCCCTCCTCGTACATTGGTTTGCAACGGCCCTCCCCGCCCCTCAGTACGTACAAGCCCAAACCCACCACTTCCAGCAACTGCCTTAACTGCAGATGTGCAGATGTTGTGGGGACGAAGAGCGTTGGCCACGCTCCACACCCGAATTCCACGTGGGATTGTGCACTTCATTTCAGGCTGGCAGTGGAGACACTTTTGTTTTGTTTAATATCCTAAACAAAGAAGTATAGATAGGTGTACATAAAGAGTGGGTGGTCTTAAATTCACTGAGGTAGAAATTTAACACGGGTTCCAAAGAGATGAACTTCTTCCAAAGCAGAAGGCTTTCCAAATAACTTACGTCAGGGGAGAGAGTATAATTGCCTAATTATGCAATGTAAGATGCACAAAGCCTTTTTTATGTGGAACAGAGTGTGACGGGCAGGAGATGAGTGCGTGTGTCACAGTGCTGGTGTTTGCACCCCATGTTTCCCCTGTGGAGACAAACTCCGAAGGCGTGGGCCGGGCTGGATGCATTTCAAAAGGGCTTTGATATACACTATGGCAGATTCAAGATGGCCACTGATTCTTCCCCCACCGCCCACTGAAAGGTGCCATCTAACCCCCTCCCCTGGATCACAGGCTGTCTCAGTGTCCCCTTTGACCATGACAATGCAGCAGAAGGCACTTGACCTGGCAGCTTCCACCATCTGTGTCTTTGGACGTTTCTTCGGAAGGCTTGATGCATGATGGAATCGGCTGAGACGGTCTTCCTGGAGACACCGTGGGTGACAGTCTCAACCCTGACATGCCACGCCCACTGAGATATGAGGTTTGGGAGGCCTCTCTTGGGGCCTCCAGCCAGCTGGTCTGCCAGGTGAACGCCATCGGTCACCTCAACATGGTAGGGGACAGAAACACAGCCCAGCTGAGCCTGGCCCTGTGTCCTGACCCTGACCCAGTGCCATACAATAAATTGGTTGTTGGAAGCTGGTCAACGTGCAGTCATTTCTTACACAGCAGCCCATCACTGGAACACTCACCAAATAGGCCACTTTCAGGATTTTAATTGCCTCTCTGCATTTAGCATGATATTTCTTATACTCTATTTTATAAATGTAAACACGGTGAGTCAGCACCCTTGTGACATACCTCTCTCTGTGTGTAGATGATATGCAAGGTCATCCTGAAAATTACAGAGTGCTATTCGTACGATGTTCTACCAACTTAGTGATCCTGGGAAAATTGTGAGGTTCTGTTCAGTGGATTCCCGTGTACACGAGAGACGAGTAATTTCCACCCCACAGCGTTGCTGGAGGGATTACATGGGATAATGTTTGCAAAATGCCTGGCTTCTTAAAAAGCCAAATGCTTTGGGAAAGAAACATTACAGAAAGTATTTCTCTAGAAATTCTTTTCCAATATGAATAACGCTCCAACTTATATAGTGGATACTTTAATTTTTGTTAATAATAAAGTTTGGGATTATTATGGTCAGAATTAAGTTGAGAAACTCAACAACCACAAAAGAGTATAAAAATTATAAGACACAAATATCCTCATGGAAAATAGACCTCAGAAAAATTTGAATGAATATTTTCAGTGTATTTTAAGGAAAAAATGTTTGAACATCTTTGAAAGACAACTATGACTTATCCTCGTTGAGAAGGTGGGAGGCTGCAATCCAGGCCAAGAGACTATGGACTAGAGCGTAAAGCACCACATACGATGACACATCCAAGGATCACACTCACTACATCATACTGGATGTCACGTTACAGAGAAGGGTGCATTTGTAGGAATATTGAAAGATATTGGAAAGAGAACTCTTTTGGAACCTGATAAATGCAATGATGAACAGGAGAAATATACTATGAATCATGAGGAATATTGTCTCCGATACAAAGAGAGAGACAGCATGAGCAGATTAGAGTCAGAGAGAGAGGGAGACACAGAATCTGAAGCAGGCTCCAGGCTCTGAGCTAGCTGTCAGCACAGAGCCCGATGGGGGGCTTGAACCCACAAACCGCGAGATCATGACCTGAGCCGAAGTCGGATGCTTAACCCACAGACCCACCCAGGAGACCCAGTAAGTATATTACTTTAAATGCCTAAGAAAAAAGTTAGTTCTTAAGTTGCATTTATTTTTTTATAGGTATGAAAAATATCCTAGGAAAAAAAGTTCTTCTTAACCTAAAGTATATCCCGTATTGCTTTGTAAATAATAGTTCAAATATCATATCTAATCACATTTGCTTTGAGTTTGTTGTTGTTAATGTGTATTAATTAAGTCATAATTTGATTTTCTAAAAACTAATCTTTTGATGAAAATGCCATTAGCAGAGGCTAATGATGAATTTATATATGAAGTGAACCATTGCACAGCTCATTAAAATTAAATAGTATGAAGTTAAATAAACTGACAGAGAAAATTAATGAACATAAAGTTTTACTTTTCAAGTTCTTATTTTGAAGGTTAAGTTCTTGTTCTTCAAATACATTATTACAAGTTTATTAGGTTATGAAATATTTGACAAAACAAGCATAAATTGGTTTAATGTCCCTAATTTCAACATATGAATTTTTGGGGGGTACATTCGACCCATAGCATATAGGTATGCCTTCACTCATTGCTCTATTTTAAAGAAGAGGAAATGAATCCAGTATAAAATTTTCATTTTAAATTTTTATTTATTTTACTTTTTAGAATGAGAGAGACAGTGAGCAGAGGAGAGGGGTAGATGGGGAGAGAGAGAATCTGTTTTTAAAAGGTTTTTTTAAGTTTATTTATTTATTTTGAAAGAGCAAAAAAAAAAGCACAAGCATGAAGGAGAAGAGAGAGAGGAAGAGAGAGAATCCCAGCAGATTCTGCACTGTCAGTGTGTATTCTGATGAGGGGCTTGAACTCACAAACCATGGGATCCCGACCTAAACCAAAGTCAAGAGCCACATGCTTAACCAACTGAGCCACCCAGGTGCCCCATGAGAGAAAATCTTAAGCAGGCTCCATGCTCAGTGCAGAGTCTGGGATCCCACAAACTGGGTATCATGACCTGAACCAACATCAAGAATTGGACATCAATGACTGAGCCACCCAGGTGCCCCGATTTTTTAAACCTCAAATGAAAATGTATTACTTTTCAAATTCTGATTGTATATTTAAAAATTAAAATGCTTCATTTCTAATTCTAATGTATACAAAATTGGGTACTCTGCATTTAACAGTTGTCATTTTCACTGTTCATGAGTGTTTTTTAACAACTGATAAATTATATCTTTAATGCTGTCATCTTAAAAACACAGAAAAAAGTTTTAAGTGTTTCCCTTATTATTTATAGAGTTGAGTACTTAGTGATTAAATACTTTTATACCTTTACTGACTATATAAATTGTCCTTTGTCTCATTATTACATATTTTAACTGTTTATTGCTTGTCACTTTCTCTACCATTTACATGTCCCAAGTTCTGTTTCAAAAAAGGGTCAATAAGGTTTAAACAGGACACTTAAACTTAAATGTCAAGTAGTGATAATAAGTGAGTGAGTCAGAACAAGTTCGTTTGATCATTCATTCATTCATTCCCAGACAATTAATTTTCCATTTATGACATTAATTAAGTAGTTCCTATATGCCAATCCCCCCTCCTAAGTTATTAGGATATAACATTCAGCAAAATAAAGGTCCTTACCCCATCTTCTTATATTTCACAGGGAAAACCAGACAATTAAACAAAAAATAAATGTAATAAATAATAGCAGGTTTAGAAGGTGAAATGATTGACTTAAAGTGTAACAGCAGCCCCATAAATGTAGTGCCAGCGGTGAAAAGTGCTTAGATTAGTGTTAGGGGGAAAAAAAATCAATGCTATGTTGTGACTGATTGATGCCCTGTTAAGTGCAAGGCTAGTGTGACAAATTTCTGTTTTTCCAAGGAGTCATAAAAGCTGTTTTTATTGTGAAATCTCTTATTTTATATTCAATATTTAACAGCATGGTTGCACATTGTTCAGATCTTATAAAGCATATCTGTGTATCTCATTTGAGCCTAGGTCTAAAGCCTGGCACTAGTTATTTCACACTAGTGGTCATTATTGTTGAGATTTTTACACTTAGCTTTCTCCTCTTGTCAGGAACCATCCCACTGCTCAGGCCATTTCTGGACTTGCACTTATGTCGCATCTTAATTCTGGCTGAAAAGTCGGTGATAGATATTCTTTGATAATTTGAATTCTCTCTCAGATAAATTGTATAATATTGCTGTATATTAGTATTAAAAAAGCTTGACCTCACACTTTCAAAAAAAATGTATCAGAAGTTAATGAGGCAGGGTGCCTCAGTGGCTCAGTTGGTTAAGAGACTGGCTCTTGGTTTGGGCTCAGCTCATGACCTCATGGTTCATGGGTTCGAGTCCTGCATTGGGCTCTATGCTGGCAGGATAGAGCCTGCTTGGGATTCTCTCTCTATTCCTCTCATGATTGTGTGCATGTGCTCGCTCTCGCTTTCTCTCTTCTCTCAAAAATAAATTTTAAAAAAGAAGTTAATAAGGCTACTATTTTTTAGAAGGCCTATGAAAAAAATTTTAAAAAACTTTCTAGCACAAATTACTCAAATCTTATTTCCACTAATATTACAATTATTCTGACTAAAGGAGTTAAAAAGTTTAATTTTATAGTATAAGGTCGACTCTGCCAAAAAGCAAAGTCACTTAAAAACCCAGATTTATAGTTTAAGCTGTGTTTGTACTCAATTAGAACTAAAAAATCCAAAGATACAACTTTTTGTAAATATAAGTTACAACAAATATAAGATTATGAATATTATTTCAGTGTCAGTTCAAGTCCCTACCTCCAGCCTGTACCCACTTATTATGGCTTCTTTGTCCTTCCGCTTGCATAGGGCTTCTATATTAGATATAGGAAAATAACCCAATCAGAGTTGGTGAGGCCGCACTAGGAAAATGAGAGTTTATACTTGAAATTTTGGTAGGCGAAGTTGTAAAATTGTGAAATCTAAATTATTTAGCCAGATTTTTTTAAACTGTCATATGAAAAAATGTTCTCTGGTAACTAAAACTTTAAATATTGAATAAAACCCCTCTATAAAACAAAGATTTGGATTTAGTATATACTTGTTAACTTCCTTAATTGATAATGGATAAGCTCTAATGTATTTTTCATGGCATGAGGTTATGTGAGTTTTGTTTTGCTTAACTTATCTTAGGAAACACATTTTTTCCTGCATATAAAACTATTACTGGAATCATTCATTTTCATCTCCTCAAATCCCCACTGTCAGGTAGTTGTCTATATAAATAATTTTTCCTTTAGAGAAAAATGGTAGAAAGTATATGTGTTAGTAAAAATTTACATGAGTCTGGAATGTTCCAGCTGAAAGAAATTTAGTGTTACTTTTGCTTCTAATTCATATTCTGAAACTTCACCACAAGTTTTGCTTCATTGATAATGTAATACGCTGACAAATTTTGATTATAGTTTTTGTTTGTTTCTTTAAATGAGATACAGAGAGATAGAGTGTGAATGAGGAGGGGCAGAGAGAGAGAGGGAGGCACAGAATGTGAAACAGGCTCCAGACTCTAACATCCCAGAGCCTGACACAGGGTTCTAATTCAGGAGAGGCAGCGAGATCATGACCTGAGCCAAAGTTGAATGCTTAACTGACTGAGCCACTCAGGCACCCTGATCATGTTTTTTACTTAAAAGCATTTTCAACATGATTATAATGTAAAGGATGGGAAATTGAAACAATTATCACAAATAAAGGAGAGGAAAAATATCCTACCATATAACTTTTTAAAAATTTATTTAAATTCAAGTTAGTTAACATACAGTGTAGTATTGTTTTCAGTAGAACCCAGTGACTCATCACTTACATGTAACACCCAGTGCTCATGCCCCCTCCTTAATGCCCGTCATCCCTCATTGCTCCACCCAACAGTTTGTTCTCTGTGTTTGAGTCTCTTANGAGAAGGTGGGAGGCTGCAATCCAGGCCAAGAGACTATGGACTAGAGCGTAAAGCACCACATACGATGACACATCCAAGGATCACACTCACTACATCATACTGGATGTCACGTTACAGAGAAGGGTGCATTTGTAGGAATATTGAAAGATATTGGAAAGAGAACTCTTTTGGAACCTGATAAATGCAATGATGAACAGGAGAAATATACTATGAATCATGAGGAATATTGTCTCCGATACAAAGAGAGAGACAGCATGAGCAGATTAGAGTCAGAGAGAGAGGGAGGCCCAGGATCTGGAAAAGNCAGGCTCCAGGCTCTGAGCTAGCTGTCAGCACAGAGCCCGCCATGGGGCTCGAACCTACAAACCGCGAGATCATGACCTGAGCCGAAGTCGGATGCTTAACCCACAGACCCACCCAGGAGCCCCAAGAAAAAAAAAAAGCACAAGCATGAAGGAGAAGAGAGGGAGGAAGAGAGAGAATCCCAACAGATTCTGCACTGTCAGTGTATATTCTGATGAGGGGCTTGAACTCACAAACCATGGGATCCCGACCTAAACCAAAGTCAAGAGCCACATGCTTAACCAACTGAGCCACCCAGGTGCTCCATGAGAGAAAATCTTAAGCAGGCTCCATGCTCAGTGCAGAGTCTGGGATCCCACAAACTGGGTATCATGACCTGAACCAACATCAAGAATTGGACATCAATGACTGAGCCACCCAGGTGCCCCGATTTTTTAAACCTCAAATGAAAATGTATTACTTTTCAAATTCTGATTGTATATTTAAAAATTAAAATGCTTCATTTCTAAAAAAAAAAAAAAGTTTGGGATTATTATGTAATATATTTCAAGCATGTGTATAGATAAAAAGTACATTTTTATAAATACTTTTCAAAACCTTCAGCAGGTTTATGTTCTATTAGTATCACATTAATATCAATGAGGAGCATATAATAATTAATAGAAGAAAGAAGTCAATGCCCAAGTCATCTATGTGCTCTCTCACTAAGGCAATCACATTCCACATACAAAAAAAATGACAATCACGGGGCGCCTGGGTGGCTTAGTCGGTTAAGCGTCCGACTTTTGCTTAGGTCGTGATCTCGCGGTTCGTGGGTTCGAGCCCCGCGTCGGGCTCTGTGCTGACTGCCAGCTCAGAGCCTGGAGCCTGTTTCAGTCTGTGACTCCCTCTCTCTCTGACCCTCCCCTGCTCACACTGTCTCTCTCTCTCTCCTAGAAATAAATAAAACATTCTTAAAAAAATGGCAATCACAATGCAATCATTTAGAAGTCTCTAAACGATTACCAGCTAACCATAGAGTAAATGATCACTCTGCTTTGGCGGCAAAAACGTATTTGGGCATCAGAATTGTCACAGGCTCCTTCATCTGTGTCCTTTGTACTGAGACTTGGCCCGAGTGTGTAGACATGCAGAGCAGGACACGTCTTCGTGCCCACCTGCCTTCCTCATGTAAGGACGTGGAGGCTCAGGGAGGGCGTGGAGGCTCAGGGAGGCCACCTTTGGTTTAAGAGCAGGGCTGGCAGTGCACATTCACCCTTTCTAAGAACAGAACTCTGTGTCAAACCACAACTGATAGATAGGAGGAGACTGTGAAGAAGTTACCAGAAACAAAGCCGGAGGAAAGCACTAAATAGCTCTGTCCTGTAGACCATTTCAGGAGGCAGGAGGCAGTCAGCCAGGCCACCACTGGAGACGGGATTAGGGAGGCTTGGTGGGGTGGGAACGTGCCATTCTCCAAGGAGGAATGTCTGCCTACTGGGAAGAGGATCAGGTAGCGCTGGCGCGAGAGGGAGATGCAGGAAGGAGCGGTGGGGATCCATCTTTCCACAACGGTTGACCGTGAAGGGAAGGAGGTGGGCAGATGCGTTAACTGGGGTGCGGGAGGTTTGGCGTGTTTTTTGGCCCAGGTAAAAGGCTAGGAGGAAGACAGGCGTGGTGAGGAGGCAGGTGGGCAGCAGTGAACTCATGGGCAGGGGCAGGGCCTCGCAGGGCCTTTCCAGAAGGCCAGCAGGGCTGTTGGCTCCTCAGAGCGGCCGTGCCACACGTCTCCTGGGTTTCCTCAGCAAGCTGGGGCCCCGGTCTCCCTCACCTCCAGCCTGCACGGCCCGAGGTCCCACCAAACCACCCTCCTTGATCAGAGGTTTCCACCTCTCAGCCTGCACCAGGGTGCCATGTGGGTGGCCAGAAGGTGTGGGCAGTCGACAAAGAGATGTGCTGCTCCCTGTCAGTCCGTGGAGCTGACTGACAGCTCGCGGAAGGTTCCCCTAGAAGATGACACCGCGCTGCTGTCAGGCTCCTCTGTGTTTCGCTGGAAGGCCAGACTAGGAGCAGACACTACATCTCATCACCTGACTGTGTTCTTCCTTCTGCAGAGACCTGTGCTAAAAGGTCGAGGTCATCTAAAACAGGTGGGTGCCGTCGTCCCTTCTCTCCATGACTTTTTCCCCTTTTGATGGAGAAACGACACTTCTGCACAGTAAGCAGTCAGGGGGACACGGGGACGTAGGGTCACGGCCGGGCAGGGTGGAGTGGGGGGCAGGGCCTGCGGAAGCACAGACAAGGAAGCGGGACAGGTGTGAACACGGGGCACCAGGTGGCCCTGGGCAGTCGGGATGGGAGGCTGTCCCCTGCCTCCTGTTCGTCTCTGTCCCTGGCCTGCTGGGTGACCAGGGCAATCGAGAATCTCTGCCGTTTGGTTTTCTCACAGGCAAAATGGAATGAGGCCAAAACCCCCAGACAGCTTAGTTTCTAAGATTCTTTCTAACGTAGGAATTCTGTAAAGTCACAAAGATTTTAACAGCTAGTTGGTAATCAGTTTCACACCAAAGTCAATGTTTTATGAAATTTCATATTTCATTCTTGGGCTTTAAAATTGCCGGACCTTCCCCAAATAAAGACATTTTATAACGTTTTTAAAAATAAATAAAAATAAAGTAAAATACTGAACCACGTGATGCTAGTGTTGTCGCTGTATGTTTCACATCAGACCATGTTTGCTTGAAGACTTTGATGGATTTTAATAAAGCTGAAGGATACGTATCGAGCCATATACGAGGAACTAGCCCCTCTTCGAAGTGCTTTATGTGTGTTGGCTGATTTAATCCTCAAGACAAATCTTTAATTAGGTGCGAGTGTTTTGGCACAGGAGGGCAGGCCTAAATCACTTTCCCAGGGCCACACAGGGAAACCCAGAGAGCCGGGCTCAGGCCCCTCTCGTGCCGTACGATGTATGTTTTATCTCACGACTTCATCCTTCCTCAGTGATTTCTGAATATGATTCTTAGATTAAGAAATCTGTTTTTGTGCTTATAGGTTACTTGGAATGTATCATCATTCATTTATTTTATTTTTTAAGTTTGTACTTAAATTCTGTTCGTTAACATACAGTGTAGCATTCGTTCTGGCGTACAATATAGTGACTCAACACTTCATGCATCACCCGGTGCTCCGCATCACAAATGTGCTACTTAATCCCCATCACCTAGTTCACCCCTTCCTCCCCCACCTCCGCTCTGGTGACCATCAGTTTGTTCTCTGTACTTAAGAGTCTGTCTCTTGGAGGGGGGTGTGGAGCTTCCGTGTGGGTGATGCATCATGGCTGCGGGCAGACTGTGTGTGCGGGGAAGGTGGCACCACCAGGAAGAGTCAGGGAACATGCGCGCCAGCTGGCATTTCCCCAGCTGCTGCCATCCACATCCAGTCGCACTGATTTCCCTGACCAGCATCATGCAAGTCAGAGGTGAGCTTTAATCAGTGAAAACAGTGTGCCGTTAAGTCGACAACATTAGCAATGAGCTCTCATTCATGAAATTAGTTGTGTCGAGAGGCAGATTAGCTACGTTATAGAAGAGATGTTCTCTACCTTGTATACACAGGGCTTAAGTATCTAGAAGATTCTACCCGAATTTGTGGCTTGACTGCAATGCGTGTTGACTCCTCAGCATCCTCTGTCCAGCCTTGAGTTGGTTTTCTGGTTGTTTGGGTGACAGTGTTAGGATTCTCCAGAGGGACAGAACCCAGAGTATCTGTCTGTCTGTGTATCATCTATCGCAGTCAACTAGCAGAGAGAGAGGGAGGGAGGGAGGGAGATTTCAAGCATCCGCTCCCGCTTGTGGGGCTGGCGAGCGTGAGGTGCTCAGGGCAGGCCAGCAGGCTGAAAGCCCAGGCAAGGAGATACCGCAGTCTTGAGCCTGAGGTACGAAGGCCAGAAGTTCAGTCTGTGTTTCGTCCTGAGGAGAATGACTTCTCCTTGGACCTCAGTCTCTGATCTTCATTCCTTCCACTGATTGGATGAGGCCCACCCGCTTTCTAGAAAATCCTCTCTCGGACTCCAGGTCTACTGATTTAAAGTTAATCACGTCGAAAAAGCTCCCTCCCACCATCGGGCCTGCATGTAAGCAAACACCAGGGCCTGCAGCCGGCCCCGAGCTGGCACATAAACGAAGCCCCACGGTGATCGATCGCTCAGGTGGCCCTGGTTTGCACAGACTGCGGTGCTGTAATTATTAAGAGCACTCAGCCCCCTCCAGAAGGCTTCCAGTTCACAGCACAGACTCATCCCACTTCAAGGCCCACAGAACAGGTTACCGGGACTTACACCTGCTTGGTCATGAAGCTGCACTCACTGGGTTTCATGGGTGCAGCCTAATTGGCTCTAATATTTGCTTTCATTATAATCGCACTATGAGGCCAGGAGAATTAGGCAGTTAACCTTCACCCGCCTAAGGTTTTCCGCAGCTGCTCTGAGAAGGTGCAGCTCTGGTCCTTCCTTACCGTGGAGCCCAGGCCCCGGTCCTATGGCCCGGGCTGAGCCCCGGGCCGGTTTCGGGGGAGGGGCAGCGGCTGCCGCTGGGGTTGGGGTGCAAGTGCGCCTTCCTCCCGAGAGGAAGTCGCGTCTCTGGTCGCCCGCAGCTCAGACCCCTTCTCGGGCGCCCTCTGCCTGCGCGCTGTTGCCCGAAGGGAGATTCCCACGCTCTGAGTCCAGAGACACGGCGGACTCGCCCTCAACGCCTAACTCAGACGTGGCCCCTGGGAGTGGGGGTGGCACTCGGCCTTCAGGGTGACCGCGGCCCCGCCTCCCGGGCCCACGCCCTGCCCTCGCCCACATGGGACCGAGGCTCGGCCAACACAAGGTGCGGGAGCGGCGGCATGTGGCTTCTGAGGCCGGTGGCCGGGGCCGTGGGGACAGGCCTCCCTGCCCCTCCAGCGCCCACGCGGGGCCGCCCTGGAAGCCGAGCCCGCGGGCCTGCTCAGGGCGCAGGGGCGGCACCCCGGGGACCCAGCGGCCCCTCAAGAGCCCTCAGCCAGGACCACGTAGCTGTTCTCACCGTGGCGGCCTCACAGCCGAGGCCGTGGGAACCCGGGGACCCGCTGTCTGCCCATCGGACGGAGCTTCTGACACAGACGGCGGCCCGTCACCCACCGCTCCACCGGCCTGGGTTCCCCCCAGTCTCCCCAGATTGTGGTCCCATCC
>NW_027551559.1:10077399-10091328 GCF_008692635.1 Crocuta crocuta
CCTCCCTTTCCTCCTTTCCTTCTCCCTCCCCCCTCCCCTTCCCTCCCCTCCCCTGCTGCCTCCACCTGCTCCCCCTCCCGCAGCCCTGACCCAGTTGCGCTCACCTGTCTGCTTACCTTCAGTCTCCGCTGGCACGTCAGCAGCAGGACGGGAGGCCGCTCTGCCCGGCTCCTCGATGCCTCCTGCCGCCTAGACGCGCACCTGACACTCGGCGGAGCCTCAACTGGTATTTGTTGAACACGTGGGAAAAGGCCTCCTGGCGAATCGCCTTCCGCAGCTAAGCCCCGGCCGTCGCCACTTCCAGCCATTTCTTGTCCGTGAATTTCCCAGTCTGCGTCACGTTCACAGGCTGATTCATCAGAATCGGAACGATGACAACGTATAATTATATTTCAATTAAAATACTTAAAATTAAGACTCAGCTTGGGGCTCCCTCTTCACGATGCTTTGTACCTCTGCACCTGGGTGCTGTCCTGTGGGTCTGATTCCTCCCAGCCCTGGGGACATCGGAGGGACTTAGTCACACCGTGCCTTCGCCACACGCTGCAAGCCTTTCTGGGGCAAAGATCTCATTTCTCCAGCACAGGGGGCATCAGACCTTGCCACGGGCCACCTCTGGCCCGCCGCTGCTTCAGTGGCTGACGTCCATCAGGGCACGCCCGTGCGTCCACACACCGTCCGCTTTCAGGCCACACGTCAGTGCTGGGGAGTAGCCACAGGAAGGACAGAGGCTGAGAGACCAAAACAATTTCTATTTGGTTCTTTATGTAAAGTTTGCCAATCTCTTGTCCAGCACACAGGGGACACTGGATGACACTCAGGTCCCTAAGGGAATAGAGCTGTGACTCGAGGAATACTGTCACGAGCAAAGTCAACATCAGTAGGAAAGTTAAATGGATAGGATTTAACCATTTGCTGAGTCCCACTGACACAACTCATTTAAAATTCCACAATATAGAGAAATGGGTGACATACAGTGTCCTGTTCTGTGGGATCCCTGTCACAGAGACCTGGCTTGGAAATTTCAGCTTTTTCCATGTAATGCAGTAAATAAGTACTAACTCCCTGCCCTAAATGTCCTAAAAT
Source organism: Crocuta crocuta (assembly GCF_008692635.1). Lineage (NCBI taxonomy): Eukaryota > Metazoa > Chordata > Mammalia > Carnivora > Hyaenidae > Crocuta > Crocuta crocuta. Next base: position 10,078,486 of record NW_027551559.1, read on the forward strand.
TAGGAACATTAACGATAGCTTCGGAAATTTCAATAAATGATTGTGATGACTTTTGATGGGAAATATATTCCATGATGAACGGGTCCTTTAACATTAGTTATTTTATCCCTGTCATATTACTTTAATTTGCCTTTAAAATGGATGAATAATCCTAGAAGTTTCCAATTAGGAGCAATTTCTACTTGATATCAAGACAAGATGTATCTATTTAATATCGTGCAGAAAAAGTTAGATTTCGTGCAGAAAAGTTAGAAAAAGTTAAGAACAGAAGTCAGCATCTCCACGTGCATTTCTGGACCCTCTCTAATGGTAGCCATCGTCTACAAGGTGCACATCTCAGACTTGAGCCTTCCCAAAGTACAGCGTCTTTTAATGCACGAAAGGAGACTTTTCCAGTGTCGCAGCTTAGGTGAGGTATAATCATTTATACAGAGTTGAAACTGAACAAGAGCAAGTGAATATCAAAGGCAAGGCCATTAAAAATCATTAAAAACCATTAATTATGCCCCTCGTCATTCCCAGGGTCCTCTGGGCTTGGGAAGCTGCAGGAATTCCTGTGGGCGGTGTAGACTCTGCCAGTCAGTGTCTCCAGGCACAGAGGCAGAGGGAGTGGTTACCTGGGAAGGCGTGTCTAAGCCTTCCTGGGTCTGATGGTCTTCGTGAAATCTAACTGGTGAGCTGAAAATCCTCTCTGCACTTCCACAGGATACCAGATTCACCTAGTGGAATATATCACTTCATTTCATTTACATGCTCTCCACTGCAACCTCGGGGGCCTGAGGAGCTCTTTCCATTTGGGAACGCTTTGTCCCATGAAAATGCACATATGGGGGCTGATTCTGGAAGACTTTAATGTGTGGACACTGAAAATCTTTACCCTTACTTCTTTTAATAGAGAGTGTTTTAATAAAAACACTCATTGTTGTAAAATTTTAAGGCTCACAAATGATAAAAGGCATACATGACTGGGACTTGAAGCATGGTTGATTCCACTTCAAAAATTTATTTACTGGGTCCTATCTGAGTCTAAGGCATTCAATTTCCTGAATGGAGGGTTGCTGATTCACAACATATGTTGGGTGAATTCTGAGCTCCCTGGAAAGTATTTGCATGCATTCTGAAGAGGTTGACAGGGATGCATATTAGCTATGGAATGGAAATTGATAATCATTCACTGGGAACATTATATCAAAGAACATTATATTAAAGAGAAAACAATATGTTTTTTTTTTTCTAAGTGTTTCAGGTGTGTTCCTTTCTTGCACAGACCACTCACATTCCAAACCACATCTTCTCCAAACACAACTGCGTTGTCTGGTGTAGGGCTGTAATGTTTTCAATGTGCTCCTAAGGAACATGAAAATTGTTATGTAAATTCATTGCCACACTTGACCATCAAGTGGAACCTTCCCACATACCTGGACAATTTTTATTTTCTCCTTTTTATATATGTAGTGTTGATGTGGTATTGAGTGAAGAAAAGTTTTATGCCTAAATTGTATCTGGTGCGTTACTGGTTTTGGAAACTGGACAAACAGGGAAGTTTAATGTATTTAAATACTTTCTCATATATAAACCAGAAACGCTAATGGATCCACAGGAGACCTGGGCTTACAGTGCGAGGTCTCACAGGTACCACAAAGGCTGTTGTTCCTTATCCACCTGGAAGTGGCCCCGAATCCTCTATGTTGCACCAAGCGTCTCCAGCGCTTCATAAAGGGAACATGTGGGCTTTTGTATCTTCTCAAGTGATTTATACAGTAGACCCTTGAGCAACTCAGGGGTTAGGGGTGTCGACCCCCCTGCACAATCAAAAATCTCTGGATAACTTTTGACACCCCCCCCCAAAAAAAAAACTTAACTACCAATAGCATATTGTTGACTGGCAGCCTTATCAATGACATAAAGTCTATTAATACATGTTTTACACGTTTATATGTATTATCTGCTATATTCTTACAATAAAGTCAGCTAGAGGAAAGAAAATGTTATTAAGACAATTATAAGACAGAAAAAATACATTTACAGTCCTGTACTGTATTTACTGAAACAGTCTTTGTTTAAGAGAAACTGCACACTTCAAACCCTTGTTCTCCAAGGACCAGCTGTATTTGAGTGGGCTACATTAATATTAAAAAAGAATACCTTTAACATATTCTCAATTTATTCAGATCCTCTCTACTCAGAGATCAATATCTGTAATGGTTTAGCCTTCACACCCTCTGTAAGATACAGAACTGCATTTTGATCAAGTGCTTGGCGAGCATTTTGATTATAAACTGACCGCGCAGTGTGCTCAGGTGAAGGCACTCCAGCAGAAACATATACTCAATTTCAGAATTTCTGGCTAAATATGTTTTTATGCAGAATGCATTTCACTCCATGTAATCAATTCTGTCTAGCAATTGAATGGTTGCATTGATGAACAGCCAGTACTATCTGAGATATAGAATGTTCCACACTAAGGATTCAAGGATATTATTGAAAAGCAGACAGATGAACAAACAGTACAACTCAAAGTTTAGAGAGGCTCTCAGCCTAAATGCCTAAGAGCAGAAGCACATTTCCTGCAAGTTGCACGTGGTTCTCATGGTAAAATACTTGGACAGTAACACAGAAGAAAAGTTTGAAATCACAGACCTGTGTTTCCGATTTAAAAAGCTAGGAAAAGAAATACAAATTGAATATAGTTCAAGTAGAAGGAAAGTGAATAGTAGAACAGAAATCAATGAAATATAAAACAGAAAAACAATAGAGAAAATTAATAAAATCCAAAGATAGTTATTTGAAAATATTAATATGTTTTATAATCTCCTAGTAAGATTCATGAATGACTGGACAGAACTACATACCCTAAAGACGTTTAAAATCTAATTGATATGCAATAGCCTTTAAATATTCCTAGGGTGTATATACATATGTGTCCTCACTCATGTGGTAATCAATTCTACAACGTAGAAGAAATGGATTAATTCAAAGGCAACCACAATTTAGTGAAACTGACACATGAAGAAATAGAAATTGTCAATAGTCCTACAGCCCTTAGATGTTTAATTTGTAATAAAAATCTTTCCCACAAAGGACACTCCATATTATGCCGTTGGTAAATCCCATCAAAGATTTAGAGAAGAAATAGTACCAATTTTATGCAAACACTTTTAAGAGATATAGAGAAGAGAGATGTTCCCCCAACTCATTTGATAAAGTGACTAGTTGCTTAGCAACAAAATCTGAGAAGGATTTTGCAAAAGTAAAGAAGCCACGTGTCTCACAACACTAGGCACACATACTTTATAAAAGATTGGCAAATTGGGTCCAGCAATATATGTGGTGCTTCTGTAGGTTTTATCCCAGAAAAGCAAAGTCGATTGACCTTTGAAAATCAATCACTGAAGCTCATCAACTCATAGGGAGCAATCTGTCTCTCCCCCAAGTCCATGGCTCATTCAGCTACTTGTGAAACAGTGGCTACACTTTTAAACTCTTAAAAATATACTAATCCAGCCTATTAGTATATGTGGTTTAATGAAAAGAATCTATGAAGAAAATGTATCTGTATGAATAAAATGTAAAGTCCAAACTTAACCCAGGAGATTCTAACATATCTGCATATATAGGTTTTGTAGATTTCGGTTTTGTCAACTCTGTAACAGAGTTTCCTTCTGAATAGGAATTTGCCCCTGTGACTTAATTCCTTGCTTTGTGTATCCACATGAGGTTTGAGCTGATCCCTTTGAGAATATAATGCAATAATTCAAGTTCTTCCTGATTTCTCCACTCCAGAGAAGACTGTGACAGTCTGAAAAGGAAAGAATGCATATCCCTGACCTACCCTTCTCCAAGTTACTCAGAACTAGACAATTTTAGTGATGGAGTTGCTAAGATAATGTCAATGCCTTCTAAAATTGGACATAAAACACTCCTTTTGCCATAATTGTCTAGTAAGTCCAAAATATCTAATAAAGTAGAATTTGATCTTATTTTTTAAAAAGTATTTATTTACTTTGAGAGACAGAGGGGAGAGAAGGGGCGAAGAGAGAGAGGGAGAGAGAGAGTCCCAAGCAGGCTCCATGCTGTCAGTACAGAGCCTGACATGGAGCACAAACTCACAAACCATGAGATCATGAGCTGAGCCCAAATCAAGAGTCAGATGCTTAACTGACTGAGCCACCCAGACGCCTCTAATCTAGAGTTTTAAAGTATAGAAACAAATCCTTTTAATATATTTATATAATGTATTTAAACAATGAGTAAGTACTTTTAAGAACTATTATTTATTTCATCTCCTAGACTCTCTGTGTGATACAGAGAGCAGTGTGTGTGTGCCCTCTTATGTAAACAAAGAAATCAATGTGTGTAGGCCTAATGAAATTACTTGCTTTTATTTTTATTTTTTAAAATTTATTTATTTCTTACTTTAGAGAGAGAGAGAGCACAAGCAGGGGAGAGAGACAGAAACTCAAGCAGGCTCCACATTCAGTGCAGAGCCTGATGTGGGGCTCGGTCCCACAACTCTGGGATCATGAGCTGAGCTGAAATCAAGAGTCAGACGCTCAACCAACTGAGCCTCTCCGGTGTCCCGAAAGTATCTACTCTTAATGGAAGAACTGAAAGCAGAACAGACACCTTCCCCCATGGAGCTGGCAGGTATTCACAGATCTCCAAGGTTTATAAGGCTGGAAACGGCCCTATCTATTTGAAAAAGTCGTATTTAATACTCTTACTGAAGGCACCATAGCCTTCAGCTCTCCATGCCAGGACAAGGTCAGAGAAGGCTGAGCACGAGTAAATTAGGTGTGGAAAGGCTAGAAGGTGGAAGGCAGAATATCCAAACCAAGAGGCAAGGTCAGATTGGTCGTATATCAGGCTGAGAAGATTGGACGGTTCCTTGCTGAGGAGGGGGACTGTGGCGAATGAGAGCAGAGGACATGACACCTGATTTAAGGGCTAACCTCAGTTGGTCCAGGAGAATCAAGTTCAGGGACATTTTATGAGAATATGCACTCTGCCCCTGAGCCTGACCCTCAGTCTTGACAGCACAGCAGGGTGGGGACCACAGAGTTGGTAGGTGGGGGCACTGACTATTCAGTGGGATAATCCAGCCGTCCAGCAAAGTATGAGAGTGTGTGCATGTTTTAAAATGAATGACTCATGTACCAGTAATGACTCTCAGTATGAAAGGGAAGCTCTGTTTGGTAACATTTATACATTTCCATTCATGAGTTTGAAATGCAATACAGATTTACATAGAAAAAAAAACTCATTGGTTTGGTATTAAGTTCATAAATTTCCTCATTTGATATGTAGGAAATAACAGTCACTTTTTCCAGATACGGCAGTGTAAGCCCAGATGTCCAACATCCCTCTTTCAAAACCCAACAGTGATAATCAAAGGAAGCTAAAAATAGATTCAGTGCGGGAATCTGGGAAAGGGTATCATTAGAATGCCAGAAGGTTTAATGAGTTTCTTGGATATCGAGTGCAGATGGAGCGAGATGAAAAGAAGTCAAGAGACTCACATGTCCCATTGTGGACCAGGCTCCTGCGTCTGGGCAAAATTCCCACTAGTCCCTGAAACAAGTGTGTTGGATCTGGAAGGAAAAGAAGAACCCCTGTCTGTGGATCCCACATATTCTGGGAACAGACCAGAGTAGCCAGAAATAGCTGTGCCAGAAGTTCGTAGAGAGAGAGGCACCACCATGTAGAAACCTTGGTGAGACGAGACCTCTCCTGGCTGAAACTTTCCCCTAAGACCCTGAGGAGCTGACAGCCTGGGGGCGCCTCTCCTGGCCCAGTAGGGGGCGCGCTCAGACCCAAGAGGGCAAATCTCTGCCTCAGTGGCCTTAGTCCCAAGAAACCTAGCGCAGAGGACTCACTGAATATTAAACTAACTGGAGAATATCGGGCCCTGGAACAGTAGCTTCTGGAAACCCAGAAGGAAAACACCTAGAAGGGCAAACGTGGCTGCCTCCATCCCCTCCTCCAGGGGCCACAGCGCCACTCAGCAGGGAACCTGAACTCACTCAGCGTTTCGTTCTAGCAGCTTCAGGAGACCCAGATAGAAAATAAACTGTATTCATGCATACCAAGATACGCTTCTACTTAAGCAGGAAAAATCAGGAAAACCAAAGTAGCATGAAGAAAAACATCCTACTTTTTCACACACATACATACATGCGCATACACGTAGACACACATATATATTATATGTATAAGGCTAAAATGGAGGAAGAAATTATTGTGGAAAAAATACTAAATGCAACTTATGTGCATGCAGAATCTTTGAGCTCCCACTGAATGTAAAGAAAATGGGAATTTGAACGTAGAGATTAATAATGAGAGATGAAGGTGTAAGGGAGCCTGGCGGGGTTCAGGGGTGGGGAAAGCAACGCCTGTGGGGGATTAAAGTGTGTGCGGGTCAGGAAGACTCAGAATCAGTTAACAAACCCTGATTCGGGCTGACTGAAGGAAAACGCAAGAAACGTTTCCCAGAAGCAGATGGATAGATAGGGCAAGGAGACAAAGGTCTTCAAAGGGAAAAGCAAAGAAAATGGAGATGAAACCACAAACATTGGGTTCCTGAAGAAGAAACCACCTCAAGATGGTCCACGGTTTTTTCTCTTGACATTTTTGACTCCCTTCATTTTTTCTCGATGACTGGTTTCCATCTGGCATTATTCCCCTCCAACCTGAAGAACTTGATTCAGCATTCGTTGTGCCGAAGGGTGGCTGACAACGCACTTTCTTCATTTTCTTCTATCTGAAAATATCTTTATGTCGTCTCTGTCTTGAAGACTTTTCCTGAAAAAAAGAAGTCTGGGTTCACCTACATTTTTAACAGGTGCTACTCCATGGTCTTCGGGCCTCCACGGTTTTGAATTGGAGGTGAGTCACTGGTGCTGCATATGCAACGTGTCGTTCTTCCCGGGCTGCTCTAAAGGTTTCCGTTTCCCTGGTTTCCATCAGCTCACCTGGAATGTACCAACGGATGCTTTCTTTTGTATTTATCCTGCTGTGGTCCACTGAGATTCACTGAGATTCATAAATCTGTAAATTTATCTGTTTCATCAGATTTGGGAAGATTATGCTCATGTTTTCTGAACTATTTTTTTCCCTTAGTCTCTCATCCTGCTCCTTTTTGGACTCCAATCATATCTGTGTTAGCTGTGATTAAATTGTACACCTTTAATTTTCTTTAACTTGTTTTTCTTTCTTTTCTTCAGATTGCATAATTTCTATTGATTTAAATTTTTTCAAGTTTATTTTATTTTTGAGAGAGAGAGAGACAGAGCATGAGCAGGGGAGGGGCAGAGGGAGGGGAGACAACGAATCCAAAGATGGCTTCAGGCTCTGACCAAGCTGTCAGCACAGAGCCCGACGCGGGGCTCGAACCCACGAACTGTGAGATCATGACCTGAGTTGAAGTTGGAGGCCCAACCGACTGAGCCACGCAGATGTCTCTCTATTGAATTTTAGGAAACAAATTCAGTGGCTTTCTGTCATTTCCTCCCTACTATTCAGCCCATTTAGTGATTTTCAAAAATTCAGATGTTGTCATTTTTAGCTTCATAATTTTTATGTTTTTTCTTTTGTTTTAGTTTACATTTCTCTGCTGATACCTACTATCTTGATCTTCATCATAAGCATACGTTCCCTTATGTCCTGGAGCTGCTTTAAAATCCAGTCCATCCAGTTGTGGCATCCGGGTAATGGGGTTGTTCCTCACTGATCGCCTTTTCTCTAGAAAACCTGTCAGACTTTTCTGTTTCTTCATCCTAGACATTGTGAAGAATATGTTGTAGAAATTCTAGATCCTTTGCGCCTCAGAAGGCTTTGGCTTTATTTTTTAAGCATGCCGTTAACTTGGCAGAACTCAAAAGGCAAATTACTTCTGCACTGGGTTGAGCCACAGCTCAAGTCCACACAATTCCTTCAGCCTTAGTTGTGCTGCTTGAATTCCACTCTCTGCGAAAACAGTTAGCAAATCAGCCAGAAAGTTGGGCAGAATAAACACATAGATTTTGGCTCTCTCAGCTCTCTTTTTATACACCGTATGAAATAGTAGAGGCAGTGAGGATTGCATTTTATTTATGACTTTCATAGGAAAGCTTTTATAATATTTAGGAATTACCAATCCTTACTTTTGGGAATTTAAATATGAACTGGGATAAATTTAATTAAAAGTCTTTTCTACGTCTCTGAAGATGACTACATCATTTCTCTCCTTATTTATTTTTTAAAAAATGTTTCTTTGTTTTTGAGCAAGAGTGAGTGGGGGAGGGGTAGAGAGAGACGGAGACAGAGAATCCCAAGCAGGCTCCACACCATCAGCACAGAACTTGACGTGGGGCTTGAGCTCACAAACTGTGAGATCATGGCTTACTTTCTAAATCTTGAACCACCTTTTATTTTTGGAATTTCCTCAACTGGCCATGAAGTCTTATTTAGCTAGGTATCTTTCTAAGGATTTTTAAAAGACTATATCTTTTTAGAGCAGTTTTAAATTCACAGCAAAATTGAGGGGAAGATACAGAGATTTCCCAAGTCTCTTCTCTCTCCCCACGTGCACGCCAGCCCACTGTCAAGTCCACCCCCAGAGAGGGGCACTTTTTACAGCCTATAAACCTACCCTGACCCATCATCAAGCATCCAAAGTCCACAGATTACATCAGGGTTCATTTTGGCTGTTGCACATTCCACGGGTTTGGGTAAATGTGCAATTAAATATATCTACCGTCATCGTGTTGTACAGAGCAGTTTCACTGGCTTAAAACACCTTCTGTGTTCTGCCTTCTCAAACGTCCCTCTCCCCCACCCCCTGGAAACCATAATCCTTTTACTCTCTTTATAGTTTTGCTTATTCTAGAATGCCATAGAGCTGGAATCACACAGTCAGTAGCATTCTCAGCTTGCATTTAAGGCTCCTCAATGGCTTTTCAAGACTTCATCGCTTCTTTCTTTTTAGCAGTGAATAATATTATACAACAATATTCCATAGTGTATATGCATCAAACTCTGTCCACTCGCTGACTGAAGGGCACCTTCACTGCCCTAAGATCTAACAGTTTCGGGTAAAGCTTCTGTGACGACCCTTGTGCAGAATTTTGCATATGTCTATGTTTTCAGCTCTTTTGGGCAAATGCCGAGGAATGAGATTTCCAGATAGATCATATGGGAAGAGTATGTTTCGCTTTGTAGGGAACTGCCATACTGTGTTCCAAGGTGACTGCCCCATTTTTCACAGCCTCCAGGGGTGATGAAGGGTCCCTTTTGCTCCACATCTGCTCCAGAATTGGGTGTTGCCAGCATTCCGGATTTTAGTCATCCTAGAGGGTGTGCAGAGATCTCGTTGTTTCAGTTTGAACTTTCGAGTGATGCACGAGGTGAAGCATCTTCTCGCCTGGATGTCCTTTTTGGTGAGGTGGCTGCTAAGGGATTGTGCCCATTTTCCAGTCCAGTTTGCTTTCCTGCTGTTGAGAATTAGGAGTTCTTTGTGTATGTTGCGTAAGGGTCCTACATCGGACGTGTAGTTGGCAAACGTTTGTTCCTGGCCTTCTCCTTCCCTTGACTCGGTCCTTGCAGAGCACAAGTGTTGTGTCTGCTTGTTTCTTGTGAGGCCCAGCTTATCAGTTATCTCCTTCGTGGACCATGAAGGTCACTGCCACACTCAAGGGCGTCTAGGTTTTCTCCTCTGTTCTTTTCTAGAAGTTTCATAATTCTGAACTGCACAACGCATCACAAAAAAATTAAAGAGAAACTTTGAAAACTGGAGGGAAAAGACACTCTAGACACAGAACATTTCATCCTAAGCTGTGGAGGCAGGAAGGCAGCGGGCAGCACGTTGAAGGTGTGAAAGAAAATGATTGCCCACCCAGAATTCCGTATCTGTTGAAAATACCTTTCAGGGGCGCCTGGGTGGCTTAGTCGGTTGAGCGTCTGACTTTCGCTTAGGTCATGATCTCGCGGTTCGTGGGTTCGGGCCCCACGTCGGGCTCTGTGCTGACTGCCAGCTCAGAGCCTGGAGCCTGTTTCAGTCTGTGACTCCCTCTCTCTCTGACCCTCCCCTGCTCATGCTGTCTCTCTCTCTCGCTCCTAGAAATAAATAAAACATTAAAAAAAAATTAAAAAAAAAAGAAAATACCTTTCAGTAATAAAAGCAAAGCAAAAGCAAACAATAAATAAATACGTAAAGCTTGTTTTTTTCTTTTCTAATTCCAGAAAGGCTTTCAGGAATTATAAGATTTAGTGGTTGTTATGACACGTGTTTTGTTCTCCCTCATGGGCTGCTTCCACATGATGTTAGATCTTCGGCCACCCTTCGTGACTGTCGCTTCCAAACTCCTTCAAGCACCTCCTTCCTTTCCATCGCATTCCTTAGCCGGTCTTCCTTCTCCCTCCCGTTTCCGGGTAACCGTTCATTAGCCCTTGCGGTACTTCTAGTTTCATCTTCTTTTCAGAGATAGTTTCCTTTTTTCTTGGTCTTCCTTTATCTCAACGTTTTCATCATTCAGGTTTGTACTACCTCTCGTGTATTCTATCAGTGTTCTCATTTCTTTTAGCTTGTCTTGAAATGCACCAAAATACGTATCTCTGAGCATCTGAAATCACGAGAGCAAAATCAAAAGTGAAACCAGCCACCTGGGAAAAGCATTTGCATATACATAATTTATTTAAGATTAATAGGCTCATGAGGTTTTACAAATCAATTATAACCATTTTAAGAGAGCAGTACAAAGATAACAAAGTGGGCATGTAGAGAATAATCATAAAAAAAATTAGCCAGCGTTTTCTTTCAAATTGCTGAGTGAAAAAGAAATTAACGTAGCAGGAAACCTGGCAATTGCATAGGGACTCTCGAAATAGGGACAATTTTCCAAGAAAGGTGTATTAATTTCTACTTTTTTCAGAGTGTTGATGAAAGTAGAAATTGGTAACACTTTCTAGAAAATAGCCTTGTCAGGAAGTATCAAAAACCTCTTAAAGTACCCTGTGTTAGGGCTGAGCAGATCTGTTTCTGGGGATTTAACATAAGAAAGTAATTAGAGATAGGGGTGCTTGGGTGGCTCAGTCTGTTGAGCATCTGACTTCTGCTCAGGTCGTGATCTCATGGTTCGTGAGTTCGAGCCTGCGTTTGGCTCTGTGCTGATAGTTCAGAGCCTGGAGCTGCTTCGGATTCTGTGTCTCCCTCTCTGCCCCTCCTCTGCTCGCTCTTTCTCTCTCTCTCAAAAATAAACATTAAAAAATTCTTAAATAAAAGAAAGTAATCAGAGATAAAATCAGAGCTGTTTAAGTATAGATAAGCTTACCTTGTATGTTTATCGTAAATAATTATGTTCCACAATAGAATATTTACGAAATACATTTGAGACACTCAAAATGTAGATTATTCTACAGATACCAAAATAATGTGTTAGGACCATATTTAATATGATGAAGAAATGCTACTCCAGGCTATCAAATAAAAGAAGTAGTTTAAAAAATAGCACATATAGTACATCTCTATTTCCAACAAAAATATTCATAGAAATAAGACTGAAAAAGCATAAATACCAAACAGCTCAAAGTTATTTCATCTAAAATGTAGGACTACAGGAGATATTTTCTTCTTATTATGCTTCCTGCAATTTCCTAACGTATCTATATGTATATTAATACATAATAAATGTCATAATGATATATATTAATATCAATATATTAATACATGTTCTTATTATTAAAATAATAATATGTAGTTATACCTTGTGTTATATAACAGACATTACTCGAATAATCTCCTGATCTAGCATCTATCTTTAAAAACTATGTGACGTGAAAGAACTTCTTGAGGTCATTCTTTTTTTCACTCTGGGCTTCTCTTTGCCATCGGTTCCTGGGGAAAGAAAAAGACCTTAGAAACCTAATATTTTAGAATAAAATCTTCTCTGTGTATCAGACTGTATATTTTCATGTATGTGTTTTGTGAGTGTGAGGAGCTACCGAGAAACACGGCACCGTCATACCGCACTTTCAGGTAACCGGTCACTTTGTAAGACGTTGATTCTGCGTGAGTAGGAGTAATTCTTGCTCCCTAATGAAGAGTGATGCTGGGTGACGCCTCCTCTCCGCTCAGGCTGATCACACTCCAGGTAAGGACTAAACAACGGGGTGTGTTTAGAGGGAAAACTTAGGGACCCTTTGGCTTCCAGTAGAAGCATTCCTTTCGTGGTCCCCGAACTATGAAATACCAGGTTGTCTACACTTGCAAGGAACCTCAAGTCGTAGGGCCCTGTGCTGAGAGCTGTGTCCAGGCCGTTCGGCTATTTTGCCGCCAAGCTCCCTGTGCTGGCCGACTGGAGCAGGTGGGTGTGCATCTGTGCGTGTGTGTGTGCGTGCACATGTGCGTGTGCATGCATGTGTGTGCATGTGCACGCGCGTCCACCTCACCAGGAGTGTCTGCGGTGCCGCTGGCCTTCGAGGGTGGGGTGGGCGGGGCGGGCTCCCCTCCCCTGCTGGGCGCCGGCCTGTCCCTCGCGCCGCCCCCCAGGCTGCCCTGACGGCACCACCCCAGCCACACGCTCACGGCCTCCGTCTCAGCCTCTGCCTCCGGAGAACGCAGACTAAACCACTTCCCCGTAAACTTCTTCTTTCTTTAAACGAAGACCGCTTCATCTTAAAAAGCGGTGCCTTCGCCTCTGCACTCGGAGCATGCGAGACTCTTCGTGGCCGAGGTGGTTTTGCTTTGCCCTCGCTCTGCTGGGCGCTGCCTGCCCTCCTGCGAGCCTCTACTTCCCCCGTGTGCTGCCCGCGTGCCGGCCGGCGCCCCCCTGCCCCCCGTTGCACGCGTGGACGGACGAGCTCACTAAC
>NW_027551559.1:10091437-10093448 GCF_008692635.1 Crocuta crocuta
CCTGCGCCCGCGGCTGCTCCTTCTCACATTAAAGGACAGACTCTTCAGGAAAGAGCCCCCGCATGAGTTGTTTCTGGGTCTACACTGCAGGGAAGCTCTCCATCCCCACGAGCCTGCTTTTCCCAGCCGAGCCTCCAGCCCACGGGGCTGACGTCCCTCAGTCTCCCTGGCTGTCCTGAAGCAGACAGCACACACACACAACCACACACACACACACGTCACACATGCACACACACAAACATCACACACACTTCTCATGTACACACAACACACACATACACAGCCACACACATGCACACACACAAACATCACACACACTTCTCATGCACACACAACACACACATACACAGCCACACACACATGCACACACAAACATCACACACACTTCACACACATACACAGCCACACACACATGCACACACACAAACATCGCACACACTTCACATGTACACACATGCACACACATATGCACACACACAAACATCACACACACTTCTCATGTACACACATACAACCACACACACACGCACACACACACACATTATACATTCACATGTGCACACACCACACACATACACAACCACACACACTTCACATGAACACACACACACAAACATCACACACACTTCACATGTGCACACACCACACACATACACAGCCACACACACATGCACACACACAAACATCGCACACACTTCACACACATACACTACACAGTCACACACATGCACACACATCACACATTCACATGTACACACAACACACACATACACAACCACACACACTTCACATGTACACACACATACACAACCACACACAAACATCACACACACTTCACATGTGCACACACCACACACATACACAGCCACACACACATGCACACACACAAATATCACACATACACTTCATATGTACATACAACACAGAGAGACACACATGCACACACACGCATCACACAATTCACATGTACACACAACACATATATACAACCACACACATGCACACACAAACATCACACATACACTTCACATATATACACAACACACACATGCACAACCACACACATGCACACACAAACATCACACACTTCACACATTCACATATACTTTAAATGCATACACACACTTCACGTGTGCACACACACTTCACACACACACAGACACACACACAGGGTTTCTTTGAGGCCAACAGATTTTGAACAGTGAGAGTTATAATCTGCAGCCTGTATCATTTTCTCTTTCCCCATGAATTAAAATCATTTCCATTAATGATTGAGTCAAAGGTTTACACCTGTCCATACGTTAATCATTTCCAAAGCTCATTGTCGTTAGAAATCTCTACAAGATACTTGTCTTTCGGCGGCGCACCCGTTTGCTTTAATTGAGGTGTTAAGCGGATTGGAAATGACATCATCAGAGAGAAATGGTTGAGTAGGTTGGAAGGGGGTCAAAGCTTCCTCACAGGGAGAGCAGAAGTGCCTGCAGGCATAGTCGTATTCGTTTATTAAAGGTTTATGCGTTTCGTGCAATTAAGGGAAATCTTGAGTGGTAACTCTCCACACCCTAAGCGGAGCCTCGCTGGCAGGGGAGACGCGTGGCCCTCGACAGAAGGCCGCATTAACCAACACGGTGATGGCCGCGAGAGCGGGGCCCACGGCACCTCTTTTCCAGGACTGCGTAGAAGATGGGTTTCTGAGGCTCAGCTTGACTCGCCTATTTGTCGGTGGGATCGGTGTGATTACGTTGGCTTAGAAAACTCAGTGATTCTTCAGATTACTTTCTGACGTTCCTACGGTTTTACGTTAAACCAGAACCGCATCGCCCGAGGATGAAATCAGCTTTTCCCCACTGCCCAGCTCACACTTTACACACCCAACGTCACCGTTGCCTGGGATGGGGCCCCCCGCGTGTGCTCCAGACCCACAACCAGGCCCCGGTCGGCAGGGCCTGAGCGGGAGCCGGGCGCAGGGCGGGTGGGGCTGGCAGCCCGAGGGTGACACGCGGCGGGTCCC
>NW_027551559.1:10093558-10094472 GCF_008692635.1 Crocuta crocuta
TCGCTTCACTACTAACAGCCTGCTGTCGGCCAGAGGCCCCACGGAGAGCACACGTGGCGGACACACGCGCTGCGTGGTCGCCTGCTCACCTACACTCGGCTCGAGGAAGCACGTGTCACCAAGGGGCGTCGTCCCCTAACACACATTTAGACCCGGGCAGCTCTCATCCGAGTCGTCCNTCTGGGCGCCCCCTCCCCTTCCTTCCAGGCTGTTCCACGGTCGGGCGTCTCCTCCGCAGTCTGCACCGGGTCTCCCTCGCCCTTGTCCGCGGCCCCTCTCGTGCGGAGTACACGCCGTGCACACGTGCAGTCCGCTCCCGCCCGCGCGCACACACTGACACCTGCACGTGCGCACACTCATGCCTGTGCACACACTGACACCCGTGCACACACCGACACCCGTACATGCACTCACACTGCGTGCACACACTGACACCCGTACGTGCACTCACCCGCGTGCACAGTTCATGCCCGTGCACACACTCACTGACACCTGTATGTGCACTCACGCCCGCGTGCACACTCGTGCCTATGCACACTCGTGCCTATGCACACTCATGCCCGTGCACACACTGACACCTGTATGTGCACTCACGCCCGCGTGCACACACTCACGCCCACACACACACAACGATGGCAGCCCTCACCCCTTGGTTCTCTCCCTTCTGAAAGGTTGTGGTTTCCGCCTGGGTGGCTTAGTCGGTTAGGCGTCCGACCTTCGCTTAGGTCATGATCTCGCGGTTCGTGGGTTCAGGCCCCGCGTCGGGCTCTGTGCTGACTGCCAGCTCGGAGCCTGGAGCCTGTTTCAGTCTGTGACTCCCTCTCTCTCTGACCCTCCCCTGCTCGCGCTGTCTCTCTCTCTCTCTCCTAGAAATAAATAAAACATTAAAAAAATTTAAAAAAAAAAAAAAAGAA
>NW_027551559.1:10094734-10101939 GCF_008692635.1 Crocuta crocuta
GCCCCCGCCCCACCCCTCCGGCTCTGCTCCCTCCTCTCCTAGGCCTCCAAGGGTCTCCCGGGCCGCCCCCCGCGCTGGGCTTGCCCCCTGGGAGGGCGGTCTGCCCAGCACACCGGCCCAGCCACCGCCGGGGACACCGCAGCCCCTGCTGCCCATCCCGTCTCCCAGGGCCGCCCTTCCGTCCCGGCCCTGGACCATCCTCTCCCCTCTGGCCTCCCTGTCCGCCTCCTGCCCTCTTCGGCCAGAAGGAGCCGCCCCCAAACCCAACTCTTAGAACGTCATGCCCCCCCCCCACCACGCAGAGCCCTTCCATCCCTTCTCCCTGCTCACAGGGGCCAGCGCTGCCCCGCAAGGGCCGTCCCGTGGCGCAGTCGTCCAGCCCAGGGCCTGCGTCTCTGTTGCAGGAGGGCAGGCGGGTGGGTCCCCACGGTCTCCCTGTCCCCTGGGCGGCCTCCTCCCCACAGCACCTCGCTCTGGTCCCTGCACACTAGGTACAGGATGCGACCACGCTCACCCGTTCCTCCTCGCACACTTGGTGCCCGCTTTCATCTCTTTCTCTTGGGCCGAGCTTCCTGGGGGCGGGCACCTCGCATCCTCACCCTTGGGCTGCAGGGCAGAGCCGCCCTCCCTCTCACAGGCACTCGGACCAGTGGGAATTAGGCAGAGAGAGTGGAGACGGTTTCTCTGAGCCAACAAGCAGCACAAAGCGGGAGGCAGTGCAAAGAGTCGACGTGGGGAAGAGAGGAGAACAGGGTGCGCATAACTGCGTCCTCCTAGGCTCGGGATACGTCCTCACGGTGCCGCTCGCTAGCTTTGAAGACTGACGCTGTGTTCGGTTTCCGCTGCCGCTGTGACAGTCCCACGCTTGCTGCCTCACACAGTGTGCATCTCACCTCGTGGGCAGCCAGGTCCTGCTCCAGGGCCACTATGCTGGGATCGAGGTACCACCAGCTGGGACGTTATCACAAGGCTCTGGGGACAGGGTCTGCTTGTTGGTAGAGTTCAGTTCCCTGCCGTTCTAAGATGGGGCCTTGTTTGGGTGGATGGATAGATGGATGGGTGGATGGGTGGGTGGGTGGATGGATGTGTGGATGGATGGATGGGTGGGTGGGTGGATGGGTGAATGGGTGGATGGGGGGAGGGTGGAAGGTGGAGGGTGGGCAGATGGACAGATGGATGGATGTGTGGATGTGGATGGGTGGGTGGATGTGTGGATGGGTGGGTGGATGTGTGGATGGATGTGTGGGTGTGTGGAGGGTAGGTGGAGGGTGGATGGGTGGGTGCGTGGGTGGGTGGATGGGTGGAGAGTGGGTGTGTGGGTGGGTAAATAGGTGGAAGCGGTGTGGACAGATGAGTGGACACACAGCAGATGTGCTGGATGGATGGCAAGTGGTGCTGGATTTTGGCGTAAGCCCAGGTGTGGGGTTTCCCTTTCGTACCATCGCCCTCAGGGACCCAGGGAGTGGTCAGTTCTGCTCAGTGTTACTGAATTGCCTTATAGAATGTCCTATTTCTGGGCACTGGGGATGAAGTCCTAAACCAGAGTGCCACGGACCTAATATTCTCCTCCATCCTGGATTCTTTCCTTTTCTGTACTCGCTTGGGAATCACTCGCTGTCCCGTCATAATCAAATCTTTTTTTTTTTTTTTTGAGTCTCTGGAGAAGCCATGACTCACCCTAAGTGCCCTGACAGATGACCAGGAGCCGCTCCGCAGGGCCTGAGCCTCACCCCTTCGTAGGAGGGGCTGCCCGGGGACCAGCACGGCTCAAAGGCCACGGTGGCCCTGCGTGTGTCTCAGGGAAGTGACCTCCCTGTTCTCTCCGTTCTCCTCACAAAGTCCACCTTCTTCCCTGTTGGAGGCTGGACTCAGCAAACCTGTTTGCAGGTGAAGTTCCCTATGTAGGAATTAGAGGTGTGCGCGTGAGTGCACGTGTGCACACGTGTGTGAGAATGTAGGCATGCGTGTACCTGTGTGTGTGCTGAGAGCAGGGGCTTGAGGCAGGTTAGAGGACCCTGGTCACAGTCACGAAGGGGGCGTAGTGCATGCAGAGGCTGCAGCCCAGATGCTGGACGTAAGCCCCCGGCTCTGAGGCCTTGAGTGGCATCTCCTCCTGTTTTCCTCGCCTTGAGAACAGGGCGGGCGTCGGTACCAAAAATGCTCTGTCACTCAGCTGACCCCCGGGGTCTGGACTCATTTCCAGCACACACGTCCCTCTCTGCCCACTTGCAGGGAAGCTCCCTTTCCCCTTTCTGTACCTCCCGCCTGCGCACCACGGGGGAATGGCCAGCCATTCTGGGTGGCACGGGATGGAAAGACATCCGTCTTTCCTGCGCTTCTTCCTGGTGGCCTTCTGGGCGTTTCTGCCCTTTCAGAGCAAATTTCTAGGGACCACGTGACCCTCGCACAGCGGGATGGTGAAGTGAAGATGCTCCATGGGTGTGCAGAAGCCCAGCCCCCACCTTGCAGGGCCTAGAGCCCGAGGACCCCAGCTCTGAGGGCACGCACGCTTTGGGGTCCATCCTGGGCGGTGGTGGAGGCTTAACCAAGACAGTATATGGTCATCCCGGAGTGGGGCAAGCGGAAATGGGCCCCTGAGCACGTTGGGATTTCCTCCCCAATTTCCGGATAGGTCTGTCCCCTGGTGGGCAAGATTCTCAATGCCCCCAGTGACCCCTGCCCCCCCCCTGAGTGTGCATAGAACCTGCATGCCTGAGGGAATGGTCTCACGATGACAGGACACGATAACTCAAAAGGAAAACATCCTGGTGGGCCTGACCTGATCAGGTGAGCTCTTTGGAAGCAGAGTTTTCTCTGGGCAATGACAGAAAAGGACGTCTAGGTCAGAGACAGGTCCCAACAGCCTGAAGGAAAGCGAGCGCCCAGGCCGTGGCGCACCTGCAGGTGCCCCGTGGAGGGGACCCCAGGGCCCCCGGGACCTCGGCGTAGCCCCAGGTGACCCCCAGCTACGACCGCACGGAAGTGGATCCCCCCCGACGAGATGCGCCTGAGCCAAGACCCGACGCTGGCTGAGAACGGCAGCCGGGGCAGAGGCACCTCGACTNGGCCCCCTGGGAACCTGGCCGGGAGTCGAGCCACATGGCGGCCGGACGTCCGGCCGCCGGAAACTGCTGATAAGTCTGTGCTGTTCTCACCTCCTAAATGTGTGAGCGCTTGTTTCCCAGCAGTCCTCACTGACACCTTTGTTAAGGCTCCGTTTGTGGCCAGAATGCTAGATGGATCCCAGCCAGCCCGAGTTTAAAGGATTTGCAAGTGAGACACGGAAACTCCACGCGGGGCTCTGCAATTTGGAGGTTTTCTTCAAATCAGCTCCTGTTTGCAAGTCTTGGGTAAGGTCCCGAACCTCTCTCCCCTGCAGAACGATTTTTTATTTGCTCATCAGGAGAGGAGGATCTGATAATCCGGAAGACTCAGCTTCACGTTGTGTTGCATTAACATTTTTTTTTTTTTGGTGACTCATCTTAAATGAAATGGAAATCCTGAAGGGATCAATGAGTTCGTATGTATTTCACGTTTTGAGCGACCCAGCAAGCAGGAGCAGAAGGGAGTCCCACCGGGATGACAGGAGGCTCACCACTGTATACAGTTTTGCACTTTAAACCTGTGACTTGCTGGGGAGATTCCAGTTGTATCCCCGAAATGCCTGCCCAGCGGTCATCCCGTGAGCCCGAGGAAGGCACGGGGAGTGTGTCGCGGCCTCCGGGTCCCCGCGACGTTCCCTGTGGCAGCACTTGGTGTCTTCCACTCGCACTGCTGTTTCGCAAGAGCAGTCATGACTGTGTCTATGGAGGGGAAGCGATCCCTTTGATTTTTATGTCTTAGGTCCCTTACAAGGGACTTTCTCCTGTTGCTTATCAGAATGAAATCGTAAGGTCGTGTGTGAGGACATTACACAAAGGCTCCACTTTGGGAGGTGTCCTTCCCGGTTGACATTTGACCCTCGGTCCGCGGACGTCAGTGCTGCCCCGAGGCTCCTGGGAGCGCCCCCTGCAGGTGCAGATCAGGAGGGGAGGGCGCCTATCTGAGAGTCGTGCTCCTCTCGGTGACGCTGCCAAGATGTGCCTGTCAGAGGAAAACAGATGTGCCGTGTGGTCCGGACAGGACCGTGGAGGCAGGAATGTGGCCCCTCGTGTGGGTGAAAAAAAGAAAAGCCAGCCCTCCTCGTTAGCTGGTGATTGAGAAGGCACTGGTGTTTTTGCAGAGTAAGGCGTCAGTGTCCGTCCCCACCTGTGGGGAAGGTCTGCCCGCTGGTGACTGCACGTGTGGGTGGGGGTGGCGTTAATGCCATAATGCCGCTGAATGGGGTCCCCTTGACTTGCTGCCGGCAACAAGCTCATTTCCTCTCGTGAGCTCATCATGCTCTGGAGGCTTTACTCAAGCACATAGGTAAGCAGTGGGGGCGGGGGGGCCACAGGAGCATCTCACCACCTTCAACCTCCACACGTGTTCTGCATCATTGGAAGACACATTCTGTCCCGAACATGGGGTGACACCACGCACACTCTTTCTCGGCCAGGACTNGTGCTCTGGAGGCTTTACTCAAGCACATAGGTAAGCAGTGGGGGGGGGGGCCACAGGAGCATCTCACCACCTTCAACCTCCACACGTGTTCTGCATCATTGGAAGACACATTCTGTCCCGAACATGGGGTGACACCACGCACACTCTTTCTCGGCCAGGACTCAGCAGCCACACCCTTCCGAATTTCCATTCTGGTCCCGAGCATCACCTCCATCCATCTCGGATGGCGATCAGACGTGGTTTCCACACCAGGCATGACTTCAAGTTCTTCCTGTTTATTAATTAGACTTCAATTTGTTCTCGGTGCCAATTTTCAAACCTCCTACATTCTTTACTCACCTTTTTTCTCTTTCCATCAATCAACCTTTCCCCAGATGTAATTAGATGCTTATAAAATGTGCAGAACATTGTGTGATGTGCTGAGAGGCCTGGTGGAGGGAGAGAGTACTCATGTCAAATTAGGATACAGGGTGTGCCCATGAGCCCGCGGTGCTTTTGTAAACAGCATGTTCATGAGGGGAAAGGAACACGATGCATCTGATTGTGACTTAGGTAAATTATCGACCACACGACACAGGAGACCTACCGTCGCTGACTTTCCAAGAGATCTTTCCAAAAGTCTGAGAGTTTCCCAAACACAATAGGGGAAGGTGGGAAGCAGAAATCTCTCTCATCAAGCCGCAGGGCAAACTCAGAAGACAGATCTCATCTTTTAATCGGTTGATGTAAGCCAATTTATGAAGAAAGGATTTCACAACCTCTGCCACTATAGACGCCTTAAGCCAACTGGCTGGTGCAGTGGGGAGGGAAGCCGTGTCCGGGAGATGGGTCCGGGCACATCTAGGCTGCCGGGCACTCCTGCCCTGCACCCCAGAGACCATTGGGCAATGCAGATGGGAGGTACACTGCCCTCCCCAGGGTCACCCGGAAATCTGCCGACCGGCTCCGTGGGAAAAGCACAGGGGCCCACGCAGATCATTACGGCAATTTGTTTTCTTAACTGCGTATTGTAAATAGTGAGGCCTACTGCAAACCATTAGAGGAGAGCACAGGGACCACATCTGGCGTGGAGGCGACTCCTTCACCCATCGTGACAGAATTCTATAACCGGTGAATCTGAGGATGAGTGTGTGCCAATCCCAACCACTTATTCAAATCTGGGGGTAAATGGAAATATTCCATGCATTGTGATTAAATCTAGGAATTAGTCAAAGTATCAGACCACGTTTGAGACACCGCATAGATGCAAAGCTGCCTTATGATGTCACATTCATTAAGATATAATTTGCTTACATAATTATAGAAACGTCCTGTGGAGTAGAAACACCTTCTTTATCTGCCTCTGTTCCTCTTTTTTAAAGATCCCTCCTCAGACTCACACACCCCTGCCTCCTCTGGGACCTGACCTTGACCTGCCTCCATCACCTGGGTACCTGGGGAGCCACCGTGGGGACCGCGCATGCCTGAGTCCAGGCACAGGTGACGGGTCCTGAGGTGTCACGTGACCCCGGCTGGACTGCGGAGAGCCTTCCGGGGAGCTTGACGCCGGGACTCGGGCATGGACTCAGGAGCTGCGGGGCATTCGCTTTCTCCCCGGTGTCCTGGCAGCCACGAGTGGTGACGTGCATACAAGAGTGGGAAAGACACTCAGCTGCAGGGAGGTCGCAGGTGGGGGAGGTGATGGCGGCCGCCGCTGGCCTCTCTTCCAGATTTTGAAGGACACACAAATTTCCTCCCACAAATCCTTCTTTCACTCAGTTCAGTCTCTCTGCCTTCTGTGCACTGGAATCCTCACCAAAGCCACGAAAGGGTATCCGCCGGGGTGTTCTCCGTGAATATTTCCACCTAATGGGATTCGGGTGGTTTCCATTTCTGCTTCGACCCATCACAAAAAGGCCTTCTTGAGGTTTTAATTTGTCTTATGCTCCCAGTTTTAGGAGACTTCAGGAAGAATACAATCAGAAAACCAAACATTTTTTTTCTAAAGAAAAAAAGAGAGTAGCAGAGATTTCAAGGCTGTTGGGAAAATTAGCTATGTAGTTTATATCTTTTAACATTCATTATTTTTATCATAATTATTTTCCTTCAAGTAACCAGACAAAACAATTAGTGTTACACAGGACAGATAGCATTTACCTGAGAGTATATAATTGAACAACTGCTTAGCATATTTTCAAGCTTGAGGGGCTTTCTGTCCTAAATAGGGGCTGCTACGGAATGAGACGTTTGCAGATAGAAGCAAGAGGCTGGTGCTTACGACCAAGCAACTTGAAAGAACATTCTGGAGAGTCTGTTGCTGAAAGAACCATTCTGTAGCCAGCATTACTTCCACGTTTTGCAGTGTTGTTGTGTGTTTTCCAGAAGTCAGCTTGGCCCGAGGACTTAGCGGCCGCCTACTCTGGGGAGTTCTCAGGAGAGCCTGGTCTCTACGAAGAGACACACTCGCTGTGTGAACTCACAGCGCAACACGGTTACCTTCTCTGTCTCAGGTGTGTGTGCGTGTGGGAGAAACCCTCGCTCTGTGGATTCAGAGGTAAGAGTGCCATCTACTGAATTAAAGACTTCATTTCCGGCAGCCCCGGAGCCAGTCCCGAGAGCCCGCTCGCCAGGGCCGGGCAGGGAGGAGGCTGGGGCGCGAGGCTGAGGCAGAGCACGGCGGTGCG
>NW_027551559.1:10102036-10104086 GCF_008692635.1 Crocuta crocuta
TCACCATGGCTGGGATTAATTTGCTAATGTTTCCAAGAGGCTTTGAAGATGCTAAGTGTTATTATTATAATTGCTACATAAAGTTCCTTCGGGAACGTAAGGGAAGCCTGAACTCGCTTTGTTTCACTTTCAGTCGTGTTGTGGAATTTGTACGGCTACATAAAGCCTAAGACAGAAGGGCCCCAAACAGACACTGTGGGCCGGGATGAGGCACGGGGAGACTTCGTTGGACTTCGGGCTGCTGTCCAGTGTGTGTCCACAATCGGAGGGNAAACCTCTTTGGTTTTCTGGGGAGTTAGGGTTGAGTGAATAGGACAGAGATAATTGGACCAAAATTGGACAGATAATATTGGAAAGAGAGCCTAAAATTCCTAGTGGGAAAGCCCTGCTCTTGGGTCGGTTCAGAAGACTTGGAAGCCAGGTGCCCACCTGTCCCGGGGGGAAGGCACGCGCACAGAGCCTCGCCTGCTCCCGGTTTGGGGTGTTTCCTTTCCTGGTAACCCCCTAGGGGGAGACTTTCCCCCCAGCTTCCCTCCGTCATTAGAGCATGGACGAGATCAACATGGCCGAGAGTTTCTACAGCGCCCGTGTTACAAGGGGCCCAGGGGCCGTGGGGTACAGACCAGAACTGCCCTGTCAGATGGCCATCAAGTCACTTATAAGCACCTCTTAATTCCAGAGGTGGCTCCCTCATTCTTTCACTCACTCACTCACTAACATGATTGGTGAGTTGCCAGTCAGCCAGTGGGCAGCACCCAGACCATGCAAGAAGCCCTGGTCCTAACAGAGCTGGTGTTACAGCTGAGACACAGATGCTTTAGGGCTGATAAGAAATTAATTAATGTCATTAATTAATGACAAGTATGGTAACTTTCCATAAAAGAGAAGGATGGGATATTTTGAAAGGACCAGCCAGGGTAACGTGACCTAGCGTGGGGCCGGGAAATCTTCCTGGAGGCAAGCTGGACATTATGGGGAAAGATATGCGGTTCCAGGCAGAGAGGGCAGTTTGTGCAAAGGCCCTGAGGTCACGAGGAAAACATGTGCTCAAGAGCCCACAGAGCTTGAGTGAACCTGCCCAGACAGCGGATAGGAGGTGAGGCTGGGATGGTGCCAGGGGCAGATAAGTCAGAGCCCTGTGGTTCAGGGTAAAGATTGTTCATCAACCAGCAAAGCCGTCAGGACAAGCTTTTAAAGGGAGTCATAGGGTCAAATGCGTGTCCGGAGGGCGGCAGACACAGCGTAAGAGGAGTAAGGCCACGCGGCCGGGGCGAACTGGAGGCTTCCCAGAGGTGAGCTCGCCCGGCCGGTCCGTGAAGGGGAGAGGGCTGGGCTCGGAGGGGCACAGGAGCGCCGTGTCGGAGGCCCCTCCCCGCGCGCCTCTGTCCACAAGTCGTGTTTCTTCCCCAGAGACGCAGGCAGCTCCGGCTTTGTAGGGGGCGGACGACACCCAGGTCCCCGCCCGCAGGGCGCGCACCGCGTCCCTCCGCCCGCCCTCCTTCGCACGAGTGTGTGTGGGATGGAAGGCAGCTCCTCTCCCCAGGGTCGGAGACGACACCGTGCCCGGCACTGCAGTGCGGGGCCCCACTGCCTCCTTGGGGTCCCCCAGGACAGGCCCCCGCAGCGGGCGGCTCCAGGCACGGGCGTCGGTGCTCGCGCGCCCGCGGGTGTGGGAGCGCGAGTGTGCGCGAGTGAGCCTGGGAACGGGAACGTGAGTGCGCGCGCGTGCCCGGGAGCGGGGGAGCGCGAGTGCGCGCGCATGAGCCCGGGAACGGGAACGTGAGTGCGCGCGCGCGTGCCCGGAAGCGTTGGAGCGCGAGTGTGCGCAAGTGAGNCCCGGCCGCAGAACGGGGAGCAGGGTCAGTGTCTGAGGACGGGCAGCTGCTGGGCGTCTCCGCCGGCCTTCGTGGACCCTGGGGTCACAGGCGTCCTGCGTGGAGAGTCCAGACGCATCCTGTCCAGTGTTAAGCTGGGCTTCCGCACGGCAGGGGCCCTCGGCCTCCAAATATTCCCAGAGGCTGGGACCCTCTGAACACCTGGGGAAACCCTG
>NW_027551559.1:10104159-10105242 GCF_008692635.1 Crocuta crocuta
GGGTCAGACCCCGGGCCAGAAGTGAGGTCCCGCCCCAGATGCCTACACAGGCCCCTGGCCGCCGAGGTGGTCCCGTGGGCCACCCGCTGCGTCATCCCCCTCTAAGGTCCTGCGTCTGCTCTCAGCCCCCCTCAGGGACAGCAGTGTCCCCGCCGTGCTCCTCACAGGCCCTCCTGGGGGCGGGCGCCACACCCCAAGCCCCGCACTTCTCTTGGGTAATACAGTGGCTCTTTGAGGAAGCGAGGAAACCAAGGGCAGAGAGGTGATGGGGCATCGTGCCAGCGGCAGAGCTGAGGTCTGAACCCGGGCGGCTGCTAGACCTTGCCCTTGAGCCTGCCCTGTGACAGGGGTCCGCCGAGCACCCCTCTTCCCTGTGCAGCCCTCCCTCCCCTCGGCAAGGCCCCAGCGCGTCCACACTCCGGGGGCCAGGTGCCCGGCATGGGCATGTCTGGGGAAACTTCTCCCTGCAGCTTTCTGCTGGGGGGTTCCCATGTCCCCTGGTTTGCCAGGCGGGTGTGAGTGTGGTTGGATAGCGTCTAGCAGGAGCCCCGTCCCCGTCCCCTCTCCCCCACCGGCCCGCGTGTTCCTGAGGATGGATACAGCCAGGCAAGGTGGGTTTCAGGCATCACAGAGGGTAGCTCAGAAGTTCTACCCCCCAGATGGACAAGCAGCTGGATGTGAGGAGGGAAGTAAATGCTGACTTCAGAATCCATGTCCTTTTGAAGACTTTATTTGTAGGCATCCGTCTGTCCCTCCCTCCCTCCGTCCACTCATCTCCTAGCCAGCGAGGGAACACGTAAGCCGCGGTGAGTTCAGGACCTAATGGGACAGCCAGAGATGCAAACTGGCATCTACTTCAGGTGCATAAAGTGCATAAAGACTCCCACTGAGGAGTCCACAGGTGTGCGGGAGCCCCTGGAGGGCCCTTCAGAACAGACCAGGGCTTGGAGAAGCTTCCGGAAGCTTCTGGGAGCACTCAGGGCTGGGGCCTCTCTTCTGCTCTTTGGGTGTGTGGCATTTGAATGACGGGAGTCCCTGCATGAGCACATTCTGTGACACCCCCCTACCCCCACCCCGGCCACA
>NW_027551559.1:10105282-10105581 GCF_008692635.1 Crocuta crocuta
CTGCCCACTGCCCAAGGCTCTGGTCTGGTGCGGATGGCCCAGCCTGGATGGTCCCGCCCACGGGTGGATCCCCCCAGCGCCTGGGCTCCCGCGGGTCAGGGCCCGAGTGCTCCGTAAGGTGGACGGCGGCGGAGGACTCACTGCAAAGCCATGAGTGGGTTTTGCTTTTCTCCTTTTTCCTGTGAGGTGGAAGCTTTGGCCTCCTTCCGAGGCGGGAAAACGTCTGCAAGGGAAGCAATTTAACTAAAATTTATTCAGCTAAAGGGAAGACAGAAGCAGGAAGAGAAGACAAGGCCTTC
>NW_027551559.1:10105587-10111240 GCF_008692635.1 Crocuta crocuta
GGGGGGGGGGGGCAGAGAGCCCCAGGTGCCCGCCGGGGCGCTGGCCGTGTCTCTGCATGTGCCCCAGGACGTCCCCGTCTGGATTTGGGCTTGGTGCTGCCACTCACCGGGTCAGGAGAGCCTGCTGGTTGGGCCGTGGGATGGGGAAGAGAGGCCAGGAGGCTNCCACCCCCAAGCATCCGCAGCTCTCACTGCCCTCGGTGACATCTGGAGCCTTCGGCGTCCTGCCTGGGGCAGGAACGCAGCCCGGCCAGGGCGTGCGGCCTGGGAATGGCTCCGGAGAACAGGCCTCTGTGCCCGGAGCTTCCCGGTCAGCAGGGGCCCGACTTAGAGCGCAGGAGGGACACCATAAAACGCTAAATGTGAGTTCTCAGTCCTTATGTCTTACATTTTTTTAATGTGTATTTTTTGTTGAGACAGAGGGAGACAGAGTGTGAGCAGGGGAGGGGCTGAGAGAGGGGGAGACGCAGGATCCAGAGCAGCTCCAGGCTCCGAGCTGTCAGCACAGAGCCTGACGTGGGGCTCGAACCCATGAGCCGAAGCCGGATGCTGAACCGACGGAGCCCCCGGCGCCCCGCGTGTCTCAAATATCTGAGATTTGACGAGATGTGGACAGTGGGGCCGCAGCCGAGAGAGCCCTTCCTGTGCGAGCCGGGCCTCCAGGCTGCAGACACTGGGCCCGGGCCACGGGGTGGGGGGCACAGAGGCGGAGGGGAGGCCCCGGGCTGCGCAGGCTGGCACGTGGCGGCCGTCACGGGGTCAGAGCGCGGAAGTCAGAGTCTGCAACGTCAGATCCCCAGGCACAGCGAGGGCCCCTCTGGAAAGCCAGCTTCCTGGGTGGCCGCAGGCTGAGGCCTCCATCATGGCAGTGACTTTGGGGGTCGGGACCTGGTTCACGGCCCAGCTGCTGGGGCCATGCTTGCCCCCTGGGTGCCACTTTTGGGGGTGGCCTGAGTGGACCCTCTGGCTCCGCATTGGAGCACATCAGCCCGACAGGGGGATCGGGTCCCGGGACCCACCCCGGCCGGTGATTCCCAGGCCGGCTCCTCCATCCAGCCCGAGGGCTGGGGCTGTGGCGCCCGACGCTCTGCTGTGCGTCTGTGCTCGCCTTGCGGACTACTCTCTGCTGGCTGGGTTACACACCGCGCTGTCGGCTCACAGTTCTGGAACCCAGGCGTGGGCAAGGCTGGTCCCTGGGAGACCTCCCTCCTAGACGGGGGGACACCCCTTTCTCCCTGTCCGTCACCAGGGCGTCCCTGTCTGTCTCACCTCGTCTTCCTATAAGGACAGGAGCCCTGCAGGATATGGCCGATCCCAACGAGCTCACCTCTTTAGAAGGTCCCGCCCCCCAACACCATCACATTCTGGCCCTGGAGGCTTCAACGTGGGAATCTGGGGACACAACCCAGCCTATGGCCCCCGGGAGGCTGCCGTGGCGGAGAAGGCGGCAAAGTGAAGTGAGAGCAGCTGCAATTTTATTACCCATTAGCAGCAGAATGTGACAGATTCTAAGTTATTCCTCCAGGTACAGGGTCTAAATAAGAAATAGAGATAATTTTTTGCATCACCAAACTCTCATTACGTTTTCTTTGATGTTTTATTGCGAAGTTCTCTTTTGCACCGTGATGTTCTGATTTCAGGGCAGCGAGCAAAACTGCAGCCAAGGAGAGAGCCAGACTGTGAAAAACAGGCTGGCTAATATTTTCCTTCCCGAGTTATTCTGGTGATAATTGATGTGTGCATTTTATAGTTCACCGAATCTTCCGCCGTGTGAAGGCTCACAAGGAAATACGGTGCTAAAGTATTTGAAATGGTCAAACTTTCATCCTTGGTAAAATATTAGGGTCATTTCAAACTTTCTGGAAACGAATACGTGCTCCTCTTCTTGATTCAGTGGCTCAGGCCTATAAAAATATGCAAATCAGTTATGAGCCAAATAATTTGGTAAGTAAATTATTAACTAATAAAACATCTTTCCCCCGATAATCTACGGATTCTCTGGAACAACTCATCACACGGAAGCCAACTAAATGCTCAGTGTTGCAAAAAGAGATGAAAATTCTGGAGACGTGTGCACAAAACCATCTAGGAAAACGTCGGCAGTGCTGAAGATTGAGGGGGATGAAGCACAGCTCTCGCGGAGAGCGCACGTCCGCGCACAGAAGTCTGCAGCTGCCGGGCTCTGCGCTGACTCCTCCATTCCCGGGGCGTTTGCCGATGGGTGTGATCAGCGCATCTTTAGGAACCGGTCGCTGGCGGTCAGCTGGCAAACAGAACTGTACATTGTGCTGGTGGAGAGTTACCTCGTTTCAGGGAAGGGAAGGCTGAACACTCTGAGCCTTCGCCGAGCCTCACTTTCTCTTACATGTGGTGGAGAGAGTGTGGCCACGATTGCCACTGGCCTGTGGGCCCGGAGTCAGGGCTGGGGGCGGCGTCTGCCTGCCGGTCGGGGTGGGCCGTTCCCAAGTTCAGGTGCAGCTGGGCTCTGGGGGAGCCCGCCGGCCTGCCCCCACCGGAAAAGGACAGAGGCAGGAGGCAGAGGGTCCCCGCTCAGCGGTCCTGCGGGGATTTGCGCCTACGGAGGTTCGCAGGCAGGATTTGCACCAAAACGTGACTTAACTTCTCTTAGACGGAAACAGAAGAGTCACATTAAAGACGCTTAGGGGCATTTTGACGTGACATATGACTTTCCTACTTTTTGTATACAGCACCCGTTACCATCAAGTATTTCTGGTTGCTAATTGATTTTCCCCTAAATTATTATTTCTGAAAGGGAAAGAAGACCCTGAAGCTCACGGCCCCACAATATCCGCCCCCACCGGTTGCCGACATGATCCTGGAACCACCTTGACAGAGCCCGTCCAGACCCCCAGCCCGGCGATGGCTCTACCCCGCCCCCGCTGGGAGTGGTGTGTACAGAGATAGGCCGTGTCTATGAGGAAACCCACCCCTCCCAAGTGCACACTTGGACGAGTTGTGACAAATGTATACGGTTAAGTGACAACCAACACAAGAAAGACTGAGGGTATTTCCACCAGTCCCAAAACTGCCTCGCGCCCCTTTTCCGTCAGTCCTTCCCCAGCACCCTGACGGCCACTGACCTATTTCTGTTGCTCGACATTTGCCTTTTCTAGAACCCTGCATGCAGCTGGCGGCGTTCTCGCGCCCGACTTCCTTGGTGCACGGAGCACAGCGCCGCTGCGGAGACTCGCCCGTGTGGCGGAGTGTGTCAGGACCTTATTCCTTTGTGTTACTGAGTGGTATTCTATTGTGTAAATTTGTCACGATTTGTTTTTCCATTCACCAGATGACGGACATTTGGGTTGTTTCCAGTATTTAGCTATTAAGCATGAAGCTGCTATAAATACCGCGTTCAGGTCTTTGTGTGACATGTTTTCATTTCCCTCAGGTGGTGACTCAGGAGGGAGGTTCCTGATTCATGGGGTAAGTGCGAGTTTAACTTCGCAAGGAACTACCGGACTGCCTTCCGCAGCGGCTGTAGCTGTGGCCTTCCCGCCAGCGAGGGGCATCCGGCATGGTTAGACTTTTACACGCTTGGACCCCCAGAAGTGATTTCTGTTTCCACCTCCGCGAGGACGAGCGAGTTGAGCTTCCCCGCGTGTTTATGGTTTCTGAATGTATGTTCCCAGTTTTTGTTACGGAATTATCTTATTAGTTATAAGAATTCTTCCTAATTTGAGGGGGCACAATCTTTAAATGTTTTGTAGATATTTTCTCCCACCCAAGGTCTGGTTTGTTTTTTTTTTTCCATTTTTCCTAAGAATATCTTTGGAAGAACAAATTCTTTAACTTTTAATGAATCTACTTGGTGTGATGGTGTTTTATCAGTCTTTGGGCGCTGTCTCTAAGCATCCTGGGTAGCTCAAGGTCATAAAGATTTTGACCTAAAATACACTAGAGAAGATTTGTGGTTTCAGTTGTTAATGTTGAGGTCTATGTTCTGAGTGTGTTTTTCTGTATGGCATGAAGCAAGGATTCAAATCCATTTTGTTTTTTATTTGTATACGATTATCGCTAGTTTGCTGAGAGTTTTGTCATAAATGAGCATCAGACCGTCAAGCGCCTTTTCTGCACCTACTGATATGATCATATGATTTCAATTTTGCTACTTTAGTCTGATATGATTTGGAAATGTTAAACCATTAGCGTTTTGGGCCGTATCCCACTTGGTTATGAAACATTATCTTCTTTTATAAAATGCTGGGGTTGATTACCTAGCATTTGCATAAGGAATCCTGCGACTGTATTTATGGTCTTCAGCTTAGTGGTACGGTCTCTGCCTGCTTTTCTTCAGCGTCCACTCCCAGCCCTGCGCGTACATTCGGGAGTTTCCGTGGGGCCGGCGTTACCACGTCCTGGTGTCTGACAGCATCCCTGGGAAGCCGTCAGAGCCGGAGTGGAGCTTCCCCCGGGGAAGGCCGTGGCGTGTGCGGCGCCGTCCGTACCGGACACAGAGCCTCTGTCGTCAGTGCGAGCTCGTAGTTTTGTTCTGCCAGGACGTTGCCGATTTCACCTAGGCTGTGGGATTGTTGGCACGAAGCCACTGGAGAGCCCTGCACAGCGTGCCCATGTCGCCTGCCACTCAGAGTCTGGGCGCAGGGACGCCGAGCAAAGCCTGGCCTGAGGCTCTGGTGCAGTTTCCTCGCCTCCCCCTGGAAATGCCTCCTGGGGCCACGCTTTCCATTTCCAAGTGACTGCTGGTCGCAAGTAGCTTTTCCTCCGGAAAACTGCCCAGGAGCCTCACACTTCCCTCTGGGGGCTGGACCTGCATGCGGGGATCACAGGGAGAGAGAGACCTGTAAGGTGCCCAGCTTGGGGCACGGCACCCGGAGCAGGGCCGCCTGGGGGGGGCGGTGGACCCGCGCGGGGGAGGCAGACGCTGACTGGACGGAGACGCTGTACACCCTGCGACCAGAGTCCGGGGACCTCACCACGGCACGTGTCCGTCCAGGTCCTCTGCTCGGCGTCGGGTCCCTGTTCTCGCGTTCCCACGGCTGCTCGAAGTCGGGGGCGCAGTCTCCGTGGACGCTGCCCCAGGAGCCCCCTGAATGTCACTGGACAAGGTGGGAGACACCTCGATGCTAAAAGCAAAACAAACCACAGAATATCCTTGATCGCCTGCGGCTCCTCCCCGGCTCCGTAACCGGACCGGCAGATAGAAATGTCTTTCCCCCGAAACACGGGAGCCACATGGGACCAACGGGCTAACATGTAACCTTTGCGCCTTCACCGTGGGGCAGGGGCGGGGCAGCCGTAATTCCTGGGAGTCTGGACGGCAGATTTAGTTTTGAAAATTTGTTTTAATGAGCAAGAGTGACAGCCTCCAGGGACATTATGGGCTCCTCGTTGGCCCGTCCCAAACTCGAGCTTGTTAGAGTTCCTCATCGGAATCTCTATCTGCCCAAAAACCCACGCGGTATCTTTAATCCGCATTGAACAAACAAAGCAAAACAAACCCCACACCGGGCACTGGGAGACACTGGTGCAGACGTCACGGTGGGTCGCTGGGGACCCACGCGGTGCGCCAAGGCGGGGCCGGCCGCGAGTGGTGATCTGTCACTGTCGCCACCGGGCCTGTTGAAGTGAACGTGCCTGTTTGAAAACGCTTCAGGGGCGCCTGGGTGGCTTAGTC
>NW_027551559.1:10111284-10157448 GCF_008692635.1 Crocuta crocuta
GGTGCCGCGGTTATTGGGTGGACTACTGCAAGAATAGTCTGGAAACGGTTCAGAGAGGTAGGCTGCTTGCAAACGAGGTTGAGCTATTCTTGTCCAACATCCGTTTCTTCTTCGGCCGCTTCTTTCCAGACGGGCCATGCCGGGAGAGAAGGTGAGGTGGATGCAGCGAGCGAGGGTGATGGAGAGGCGCCGGAGGAGGGAGGCCAACGCCCGTGTTACAGGCCGTCGGGGCGTCTGTGAAGGAAGGGCCTGTGGCTAGTCTCGGTGCTGTGCTATTCATTTGTCTGCTTTGCTTCCTAAAATAAAGCCCCAGTGACTGGGAGTAAATTTAAGCATGCTTTGGTTTCCTGGCGGGTTTTAATTTCCCTGCATTGCTTTTGACGGCGGGGCTCCTCGACTGACACAGCCTCTCCAGTAGCTTTGGATGTTATCACAGGCCGGGGGTGGGGAGGTGGAGATTGCTACACAGAGAAGGCAAAACAAAACAGGAACTCAATAAACAAAACTAGCAGCTGAACTCCAAGCCGCCCCCCGCCTGTGCGTGGCCCACTGCGCTGGGTTCTGGGGGGTCTCCTTCCCAGAGGTCTGACCCCTGGATACGGCAGGACTTAGGGCAGTGACTTAGCACAAAGTCCCGCAGGGAACGCCTCGTCCGAGCTTGGCAGAGTCAGAGAGAACCAACACTCTGAACCTTCTCGTGTTTTCCGTAAGCGGTAGTGACAATCCTGAACGCGGACACAGTACAGACTCGGCTGGACACTGTCAGATCCATCAGGGCCCGGGTCTGCCAGCCCCCACCCGCACCCCAGGTTTCCGTGTGTCTGCCCCCGCGGCCCCGCCCGGGCCCCCATGCCCGCTGGTCTCTGGCCCGTCCTGGCCACGAACGGCAGAGGCCTGGGCAGGTGCTGGCAGGAGGGGGGGCGTGGGAGGCAGGGGGAGCCCGGCGGTTTCTCCCCCTCTTCTCGCTCTGGCAAAGCCCCCCCCAGTCCCGTCCTCACGTGCCTGTCCTCTGAGGACCCCCGGCTCCCCCAGCTCTGCAGCCGCCCCCACCCGCCTGCTGGCCGGGGCTCCGTGGCCTCAGCCGGGCTGAGGCTGACACAAGGTTGGGGACAACCCGCTACCCTCGGAGTCTACAGCTGGGATGCGTACTGATGAAGTATTCATGGGGAGGTGAGCTGGAGCAGAGGAAGGGACGGTCGGTTCCGTCGGCGGCTCTGAGCTCTCCGTGAACGGGCGCAGAGCATTCTGCCGGCCAAGGGCCCCAAACCCAGTTCCCTCACTCGCAGCCGAGCCCGGAGGGGCCCGCGCTGAAGGGCCGGGTGGGAGGCCTGCGGGTTCGTGCCGCCGTCATCTCCCGCTCTGCCGCCGAGCCCACGGAGGGGACAGCGGGCCCAGGCGCCCACAGCCGGGAGGCGCCAGGGCTGTGACGTGTGCCGCGCGCTGGCCGAGCAGGGGGGCTGCCCCCCTGACCCCGCGGGCCGGAAGGGCCCTCACGCCGCACCCTCGGCCGTGCCCAGACCCGCCTGCCGTCCGGGCGGCCGGTGCCGGTGGCAACATTGGGCTGAACACTCGGCGTGTTGAAATAGGGACAATCCCGTGACACGGCCATAAACAGAGCGAGGATTCACCCACGAGGGTCAAGCCGGAGCCTTGACAGAGGAAATAGGAACTCAGTACTATCGTTGTCCCTGGAATTTCTGTGTTTTCTTACACATCAGGGTGGCTTTTGATTTTTAGGCAGATAAGGAAATAAAATAAGCATCTCCGTGGTGTATCTATTTAAGTTTTAAAGCCCCCTATTTGCCTTAGCAGTGAAAATAGTTCTAAAAAATACAAAAGGAAGTACAGAGGAAATGGCTTTGTCTGTGCTGTAAATCAGGACGGCCAGACGGCCGCATCTGGAGCACAGGGACCGCCGATGTCTTCTGTCCCCCCAGTGCGTCAGCCCTGGAGCCGGAGGAAGCTGACCCAGAGGGTGGGCAGTGATGCCCTGTTCCGTAAGGGGGTAGCCAGGGGTCTAAGCACATGCTGATGGAATATTCCAGGCTCACGTTAAAAAGGACTTTCGACAGTTTAAAACCTGTGGACGTCACAATGTTTTAAGCTGAAATCTGAGAGAGGCATGTGTTGAGCATCCGTTCAGTGAGGAAACGTGCAGTAATGATGTGTTTACTGTATACGAAGAGCTGGCGCCCGCGGCTGAAGAGGCGATGGTGTCCCGCGTACGCACCGGGCTTCATGCGCTTTGTCCCCACGGCCTGCTGGATGCACCCCGTTCCCTCCGGCTGCTCTTCTCGTCCTTCCCTCCTGCTGAGGAGTCCCCGGCCCCCACCAGGGCTCCCCCCCAGGAGCAAGAAGGAGAGAAATACACCAGCTTCCACAACGTGTCGCCTTGCTCTGTGAGACACTTCCAGTGGCTTTCCAGCCTCACCCTCTCCGTACACGCACAGGACCCCATACCGCACACTCACTCACACGTGCGGTCTTCTGCTGTCTTCTGCTCCAGGACGCTTGGCCCTCAGGACCCCCGAACTCTCAGGCTCGTGACGAAGCTTGCTCTGAGTGACCCCTTGTGACCGTGTGCAGGGTGCCCGGAGGGCGGCCACGGGCTGGCCCTGGTCCGCCCACTCTGGCCTTTACGCGAGCCGGGCTTCGCTTTTGGCTTCCTGAAGCTTCCTGGACACGCCCCAGCAGCAGGAGCGCGCGGCTCTGAGCGCCTGCAGGCGGCCGTGGAGCAAAACTAGCGTTTCGATCGATTTAGCCTCCCTAGGCCACATTACGGCGGGTTTACGGTTCTTAGTCAGAGATCCCTCATCTTGCCTGAGCCCGGGTCCTCGTGCGACTTCCCTCTCCTGCTGAAATTCAGTTCCATTCGACAAATATGTATAACCGTTTGCTGCTTGTGCTGTGTCCTGATACAAGCCAGGGAGTGGAGAGGTGCCCTTCAGAAAGGCACAGACGCAGAAGGAGACGGCTTCCAGGCTGCTGGTGCGGGAAGGGGGCGGGCGCCGCCTGGTCCCGGCTGCGGGAAGTGGGGGCAGTAGCAGAGTTTTGCCATATCATCTGCAGTCACTTGCTGTTTGGAAACTGGGGACCTTCCTTGGGGACCAAGAAAGTTCCTGCCGCTGTCTGAAGGAGAAGCGATGGCGTGGCCCAGCCCAGGGCCAGGTGAGGACCAGTGTCCCAGATGAAGACATGGGGCAGAGTGACTTCTCCTTTCCTCTGCCTTTTTTTCTGTTCGGGCCCCCTCCGAGGGCTGGACATGGCCCACCCTCATCAGAGAGGGCAGCCTGCTTCACTGACTCAAATGCTAACCTCACCCAGAAACAGGCTCAGAGACACAACCTGGGTGAGGTTTGACCAAATACCCGGGCTGCCTGTGGCCCTGGTGGGTGTAGAGCTGACCGTCGACGGCGGGTGGACAGGCCCAGGAGGGTGTGGCCAGCTGTCCGTTTCCCTGATGGACCTACAGTGCCTTGGTCCTCACAGCCTTCCAGGAAATGGGTAAGAGCCATCTGCATGCTCTCCAGAGTGGGAAACAAGGCTCTGCCTTCCAACCTCGTCCACGCCACCCCACCCCCGGGCTCAGGCTTTGAACCCCACTCTGGACGTAACCATGGTGAGAGCAGGGAGTGGGTTGCACAGGCTGAGCCTTGTCCCCGTGACCATGGGGAGCCGCATGGCCGCACCTGCTTCTCAGCTCTCGGTGAGGAGGGCAGAGCCAGCCCCATCCTAGGACAGCGGACAGAGGTGGAACCACTCTGCCATGCTGGCCCGTGGTGTCGTTGGCTGGAGAATGCCGTCGTACTTGAACGGAGCCCGCCATGGCTTCACATAATAAAGTGCAAACAGGATTTTGAAAAGAGTATCTGCCCCACAGTTTCGTAAGGAGCTGTGGCTGGACTTCCTGCCCACACTGGGTTTAATTGGAAGGCGATTCATGTCAGCACATTTTCACAGAATGTCTCCCCTTTGGCAAGGTTCGCACGGAACACAGAAAGTTGGAAGGATGTCTTCCCATCGCCTGGGTGGCCGCACTTCGTGAAAACAGAAGAGAGCTATAAATGAGGCATAGCGCTAAAAACCAGTAAGAACCCGCATTTCCTGTTCTGCAGAGCTCGTGATGGCCAAAGCTGCCTCCTGCCTCAGTTAATTCTAAATTGTGTTGATTCTCCCTGAGTTCTCTAACTGAGACGCCTACCAGTTGGCCGGGAAACAACATGACTCACTCGAGTCTAATGACTTCGGTGTGGAATTACACTCTTCCAGATCCTGTAACGTTTCAGGCTCCACCCCCGAGTGAGGGCTTCCCCTCCTGAAGAGGATGTGAAATACGCGATCCGAAAAAGGTGCGTGGTTCTGCTTTTTCAGTTACGGGGTCAGGAGGTCGTCCGTCCCCAGGGTGGACAGGGGTGGCTGGCGGTTAGGGCGCCCATGGTGCCTCATGGTCATGAGGTGCCGCCTGGACCAGACCCGCGAGCGGGACGATTCCATCTGGAGGCGCACAGACCGCCGTGGGGCTCAGGTACAGATGCAGCCCAGCATCCAGCTTCCCCCCGAGATGGTGTTTCACACGTTTTAGATTACGGAGCCTAAATTGGCATGTCTGATAAGAGACACCGCCTCTGCCCTGTCACGGGGGCAGCGGTGTGGCCTCTGCGGCCAGGCCCGTGACCTCCCCAGCAGTAAGGCGAGTCGGCGATGGAAATTATTTATCGCCGAGCAGTCATTGCGTTTCAGCCTCCTGGGCCGTCCGCATCTCATTGACACGGCAGTAATGGCCTATGGACTTCTGACCCAATTAATTGTTAATGAGAGGTTTGATGAGCAAATAAAGGGCCTATTAGGTTGGCTGCTTGTCTTTTCCATAGCGGAGGGTCAACATTTCGCAAAGGGAAAAATAAAAGTATTGCTGGCTCTCCGCTCTTTTAAATAAGCCACGTGATCTTTGATCTTTGATACCAAGTTTGGCCACTCTGAGAAGCTCACGGTGACACCCACACGCACCATGTATTTGTAAAGCACACTTGCGGGTGCTTTCAAAAAATTACCATGATTTCTGTGACTCTTGTCCTTGCCCTCTGTGACTGTAATTTAGAATTTTACTGGCCCGGTACAAACTGCAGGAAAAAATCATAGTTTTATCTTCTGTGATGGGCTTCCTTATACATGTTTGTCAAAATGAACATGCATTTATATTTCTCGGGCTATAAAAGTAATACGTGCTCATTGGAATGGCTCGAGGAAATCGGGGCGTGCGGTCTCAGAAGCGAATTCCAGCCATAACTGAGCTGCGGAGAGGGAGGGATTGCTGGCGCCCTGGTGCCCGTCAGACCCCTTGCGCGTGCTGGGCACCTCTAGGGGGCGCTGCTCATGCCCGGATCCACCTAAGCAGGTCCAAAGTCGGGCTGCGCCAACCTGCCCAGCGCTGGTCCAACCTGGACATTCTTGTTTATGTACTTCTGTGAATATGTGCGTCTATGCAATTTAAAAAATGGGCTGATTTTGTTGGCATCCTTCGTTTTCAGTACAGTAAACTTGGAAATTGCTTTCCCAAAGAGATCTTCTTGTCATGTTCCGAGTCCTCGCTGAAGAAGGTAGAGTCTTGGAACGCCTATCTGCTGTGTCTCACTGATACCTGGTACATAGAAATTGCCTCTCTACCAGTCAGGTGGGGGGTCCTCAACCACCCTGATGAGACCCTCGGTAATGAGGACTGGTTTTGCTCTGCCCGAAACAGGTAAGTGGGCAGGAAGAGCGGTGTGCTGGGTCCTCACAAGGATCACTCTCAACTCCAGGTGTCACTTGCTGTGTGACACGATCACAGCACGCCCCGATAACTTTCTGCAGAGAGTTCACCTGCAGAGCTTTGCACTTGTGATGCTAATGTATTTTTGAGAGTTAACACATCAAGTTGTCAGTCAGTCCAGCCTACGGATCGTGGCATTTCAGCTCCCTGACTTATTAAGTGTGTGACCTTCTCCAGGGAGCTCAGCTCGTGGGAGCCCCACTTCCCTTCTCCACGTGAAGGATGGGTGGTCACAGGTGAGCCTCAGAGCCCGTCTGTTCTGAGGGACTGGCACCCAGAAAGCATTCAGCAAAGAAGAACCGTTAGTGCCGTTCTTCTTTATAGCACAATTCTAGTAACAGAAGTCAGATATCTGCATGCATGTGTGGTTGAATTTAATCGAAAGGCCCAGTTCTTAAATGGTAGACAAAATTGATGCGCTGATAACACAGACGGCAGGACCGAGGGTGAATGACCGTACAAGGAAGCTGCCACGCATGGGCCACGTGAACTGAATGTTGGAGAATTCCATCAGCCGAGGACGATAGTGCTTCATCGCACTCATACACTTGGTGGGTTTGCCCTCAACAGCCGGGCGTGTATTTTGCATGTTTAAACAGTGTGTTGTAACTCTGGTCCCTTGTTGTCTAAGCCTGACAAAGGCAGGTCAGGCCGAGCAGCCCAGGGCCGCCTTTTATCACGGAGAGAAGGGACTGTGTGTGTTTTCAGAGCCACGCCAAGGAGGAAGTGCATTGACATAATGGAAATATCTTCAGGGAAGGTGTGGAATGGGATTACCTGGAAGAGTGGGTGAGTGGAGGCAGTGGGCGGCACAGGGAGTCTGGGCCCGATTCACTGTGGGAGGTGGGGGACGTGCTTCTTGAAGAAGTCCAGCACGTGTCTGCACCACCAGGGTGAGACAGCAGAGCAGTGGCAGCGGGCCGTGTCTGGGGCAGAGCCTCGGATGCCTGTCATGCTCTCACGGGACCCGGTGTTCGGGACATGGGCGTGCAGATGTGGGGACACCTGATGAATTGGTGGTGGGACGAGAAGCCACAGAGTTTTCTTGAAAGTGACGTGAATGGTAACGTGGTTGACTCTGGAGGAAGATGCCGACATCTTGTCTAAATGACCAGATGGTACTTTTGTAGCTGAGCGGTGCTCACTGGGCTCTCGGGATCAGACACTCGACCCCAAGGACCCAGCATGGCAGCCAGACTCCTTCCCACCCCCACCATCGCAGCATCGTTTGACCGCCCCCCTACCCCCTTCACTCAAGTACCATCTTGAACCAGAGGAGGAAGAAAGTCTGAAAGAATGACCAGTTACTCCAGAGAGATGCTTGCTTTTGGGAGAAAGTGCCAAACCATCTTCCAAAGCGGCTGCGCCATGTTGCATCCCACCGGCAGTGAGTGGGAGTCCTGTTGCTGTGCATCCTCACCGGCACTCGGTGTTTTCAGGGTTCCGGATTTGGGCCATATGTGTACAACCGTATTGCATTTTTTTCAACTTTAAAAACTTTTTAAAATGGCATTTCATTTCTGGAATCACATGACTTGAAGCATCTTTCCAGACGCTCGTTTGCCTTCAGTATATCTTCTTCAATGAAGCGACTGTTACAGTCTTTCATCCAGTTTTTAATCAGGTTTTTTATTTTCTTATTGTCGAGTTTCACGAGTTTTTGTATATGTTGGATACTAGTGCTTCATCGGATGCATCTTTGGCAAATATTTTCTTCCAGTCTCTGGCTTATCTTCTCCTTTTCTTGACATTGTCTTTCACAGAGAGGAAGCTTTTAATTTCAGTGAGGTCCAGCTTCTCCATTCTTTCTTTCACGGATCGTGCCTTTGATCCATATCTCCATACTCAAAGTCAGTTGGGTTTTCTCTTATTCTAGGAGTTTTATAGTTTTGTGTTTTGCATTGAAGTCTATGATCCACTTTGAGCTACGTTTTGTGAAGAGTGTAAGGACTGTGTCTAGATTCATTTTTTCTACATGTGGACATCCAGCTCTTCCAGCACCAGTTGTTCAAAGGATTATCTTTGCTCCATGGTATGGCCTTTGCTCTTTGTCAAAGATCGATGGACTCTATTAGTAGGCCTATTTCTGGGCTTTCTAGGATGTTTCCTTGATCTATTTGTCTATTCTGGCACCCAGACCACACTGTCTTGATTACTGTAACTTTATAGAAAGTTATTAAGTCCAGTGGTGTGAACCTTCCAACTTTGTTCTTCACTATTGCATTGGCTATTCTGCGGTTTGTTTGTTTGTTTTTGCCTCTTTATGTAAACTTTAGGATCAGTGTTTTGGTATCCACAAAATAACTTGCTGGAATTTTGATTGGGGTTGCATTGAATCTATGGGTCAAGCTGAAAAGACTGACATCTTGACAATGTTTAATCTTCCTACAAATGAACATGTGATATCTCTCCATTCATTCATTTAATTCATCAGAGTTTTGTAGCTTTCTTCATATAAAACTTTTACATATTTTGTTGGCTTTATGTCTACATAGTTCATTGTGTAGAATGCTAATATAAATTGTATTGTGTTTTTAATTTCAAATTCTACTTGTTTAGTATTGGTATATAGGATAATTGAATTTTGTATATTAACCTTGTATCCTGAACCTTGATTTTATGGTTATTATTCTCTGGAGTTTTTGGTAGATTTTTCTGAATTATCTACATAGGCAATCATGTGATCTGTGATCAAAGTCAATTTTGTTTTTTCCTTCTCAATCTGTATACTTGTCTTTCCTTTTTTAATCTTACTGCACTAGCTAGTACAATGTTGAAAAGGAGAGGTGAGAGGGGACATTTTTGTTTTGGTGCTACTCTTGCTGAAAAGACTTCAGTTTCAATGATCATTGAGTATGTTGTTGACTGAGTTTTTTGTTTTGTTTTGTTTTTGGTAAATATTCTTCTACTTTGCTAGGAGTTTTCATCATGAATCAATGTTGGATTTTTGTCAAATGCTTTTTGCCCCTTTATTGACATGATAATGTGTTTTTTTTCTTTTTTAGCTTGTTGGTATTATGTATTACATTAAATGAGTTTTGAATGTCAAACTAGCTTTGCATAGCTGAGATAAATTCCACTTGCTTGTGATGTTAATTATTTTTATACATTATTGGATTTAATTTGCTAATATTTTGTGGAGTGTTTTTTGCATCTGCGTTTGGGAGAGATATTGGTCTGTAGGTTTCCTTTGCTGGTAATGATTTGTCTGGTTTAGTGTTAGAGTGATGCTGGCCTTATAGAATGAGTTAGAAAGTATCTAACCTCTGAAAGAGATTGTAGAGAATTGGTATAATTTCTTCCATAAATGTTTGGTACACTTAATCAGTGAACCTATCTGGGCCTAGTGCTTTCTGTTTTGAAAGGTTATTGATTTTTTACCTAATTTATTTATAGATACAGGCTTTTCATTTATTTCTTCTTGTGTGAGTTTTGGCAGGTTGTGACTTTAAAGGAATTGGTTCATTTCAGCTAGGGTATCAAATCTGTGAGTATAGATTTTTGTTCATAGTATTTGGTTATTATCCTTTTAGTATCTATAGGATCTGTACTTATGTTTTCTCTTTACTTTCTGATATTAGTAATTTATGCTCTCTCTCTTTCTTTCCTGGTTAGCCCAAGTACAGACTTATTGATTTTATTGCTTTTTTCAAAAACAAAAAAAAACAACAAAAAAACTACCTTTTGCTTTCATTGGTTTTCTCTATTGATTTTCTGTTTTCAATTTCACTAATTTCTTCTCTAATTCTTACTATATCTTTATTTTTGCTTACTTTGGATTTAATTTGCTCTTCTTTTTCTAGTTCCCACATTGATTTTGGATCTTTTTTTCTTTTTTAATATGTGCATTTAATGCTATAAATTTCTCTCTAACACTGCTTTCACTACATCCCACAAAATTTGATAAATTGTATTTTCATTTTCATTTACTTTAAAATATTTTTCATGTTTATTTTTGAGAGAGAGAGCATGAGGAGGAGAGGGGCAGAGGCGGGGAGGGAAAGAGGGGGAGGGCGGCAGAAGGTCTGAAGTGGATTCTGCCCTGACAGCAGGGAGCCTGATGTGGGGTTCAAACTCACAAACTGAGATCACGACCTGAGCTGAGATCAGACACTCAACTGACTCCCCTAGTTCAAAATGTTTTTAAGTTACTCGTTATATGTTTTCTTTGACCCATGTTATTTGGAAGTGTGTGGCTTAATTTCCATGTAGGGTTGGGATTTTCTAGTTATCTTTCTGTTATTTATTTCTAATTCAGTTCCATGTGGTTTGGAAGAAAATATTGTATGACTTCTATTCTTTTGTATTTGTTAAGGTGTGTTTTAAAGCCCAGAATGTGGTCGGTCTTGGTGAATGTCCCATGTGTGTTAGAGAAGAATGTAATCTGTATTGTTGGATGAAATAGTCTACACGTGTCAATTATATCCTGTTGGTTGATGGTGCTGTTCAGTTCAGTTCTGCCCTTACTGATATTCTGCCTTCTGGACTTGTCTTTTCGTGATGGAAGGATGTTTAAGTCTTCAGCTACGGTTGTAGGTTTATCTTCTTCTCCTTGAATTTCTATTAGCTTTTTCCTCATGTGGTTTAGTGCTCTATTATAGATATAGATGTAGATATAGATATAGATATAGATATAGATATAGATATAGATATAGATATAGATATATGCTACAGATCCTTATGTCTTCTTGGAGAATTGACCCCTTTATAACTATGTAATACCTTTTTTTAATCCTTGATAGCTTTTATTTTGTTTTGAAATTTCCTCTGTCTGAAGTTAATACAGCTGTGCTTCCTTTCTTTTGGTTAGTGCTAGCATGATATACTTTTCTCCATCTATTCACTTTTAATCTATATGTGTCTAATTACAGCAGGTTTCTTGCAGCTGGTACATACTTGTGTCCTGTTTTGGGGCCACCCTGACAATCTCTGTAATTTAATTAGTGTATTTCGACTGTTGATGCTCAGTGACTATTGGTGTAGTTGGAGGAATATCTACTGAATTTGTTACTGTTTTCTCTTTGTGGCCCTTGTATTTTGTTCCTATTTTTGTCTTCTGTGTGTTTTTTACTTTCTGTGGTTTTAACTGAGTATTTTATATTTTTCCATTTTGTCTTTTTACCTAGCGTGTGAGCCATACTTATTTTTATCTTGTTTTATTTTTGTAGTGATTTCCTTAGCATTTGCAGTAACATTCTCAACCCATCCGGGTCCACTTTCAAATGATACCATAACAATTCATGGGTAAAGAAGTATCTTATAATAAAAACATTTTAATTACTACCTCTCATCTCTTGTATCATGGCTGTCACTTATTTTACTTATATATAAGCTGCATAAGTGTGTGCACATACTTGCATAGATATGGATATGGATATGGATATGGATACACATATAACATATATACAGAAGCATAAATAATCAGATACATTTTTCTGATTATTTTGAACAAATGGTTAAATGATAGAGCAATTAAGAGCCGGGGGGCCTGGGTGGCTCAGTTGGTTGAGCGTCTGACTTTGGCTCAGGTCATTGTTTCACAGTTGGTGGGTTCGAGCCCCGTGTCGGGCTCTGTGCTGACAGCTCAGAGCCTGGAGCCTGCTTCACATTTTGCGTCTCCCTCTCTCTCTGCCCCTCCCCTCCTTGTGCTCTCTCTCTCTCTCTCAAAAATAAACATTAAAAAAGTTTTAAAAATAATAAAAAAATAAGTTTTTTTATTTTACCTTCACTTATTCATTCTCCAATGCCTTTCCTTTCTTTATGTTGAGATGAGTATTTTTGTGGTTTTATTGGTTTGGGTTTTTTTTTTTTAGAGTTTTCCTATATCATTGTCCTCTGTAAAAAAGCTCTTTCAACATTTCTTGCAAGGCAAGTCTACTGGCAATAAATTCCCTCAGTTTTTGTTTTTCTGCGAAAGTCTTTATTTTCCCTTCACTTTTTGGAAGGATAATTCTGCACAACCCTGGGTTCTTGTTTTCAGTTCTGTCTCTCTCAACAATTTGAATGTCTCGCTCCACTCCTTTCTTGCTTTCATGCTATCTGAGGACAATTCAGAGGAAATTCTTAGATTTGTTTCTCTGTAAGTAAGATGTTTCCTTTTTTCCTGGCTTCCTTCAGGATTCTTTCTTTCATTTCGATTTTGCGTAGCTTGAAGGTGACGTGCCTGGATATGGTCTTGGCGACATTCTCCCCTCGTGGGGTTCTCGGAGCGTCGGTGCCGCTATTTGCTGTCTGACATTCATGGGGGGAAACTCGCAGTCATGATATTTTCAAATATTCTTTTCTGTTCCTCTCTTTTTTCTCCTTCTGGCATTTCTATTCTGAGTATTATACCTTTTATAGTCACCCTATAGTCCCTAGATATTCTGTGGGGCTTTTTTTGTTTGCTGTTTTTAGTTGTTGTTGTTTTTTTTTTTTTGTCTTGTTCTCTTTTCAGTTTTTGAAGTTTCAATTGATATATTCTCAGATT
Organism: Crocuta crocuta; assembly: GCF_008692635.1. Classification (NCBI taxonomy): domain Eukaryota; kingdom Metazoa; phylum Chordata; class Mammalia; order Carnivora; family Hyaenidae; genus Crocuta; species Crocuta crocuta. The sequence continues at coordinate 10,123,563 of NW_027551559.1, forward strand.
CAGCCAGTCTTTCCTCAGCCATAGCCAGTGTACTCATAAGCCCATCAAAGGCATTCTTCATTTCTGTGAAGTGTTTTTGATCTCTAGCACGTCTTTTGGATTCTTTCTTCATATTCCCCTCTCTTTGCCCCCTGGCCATCTGTTCTGCATTCTCTTTGTCCACCAGAGCCCTCAGCGTGTTAGTCCCTATTGGCTTATACCCCCCGGGTGATCATGGCAACACCCTTGCCTTGTTGAGCTCTCTGATGCTTGCTCTGTCTCTTCAAATTGGTTTTTGCCTTTTCGTCTGCCTTGTGATTTTTGACGTGTTGAACAAGGTAAGAGGAACGGGCATCCACAGCGTGGCAGTGGGCAGTGGGGAGTGGGGAGGGGGTGCTTTCTGCCCCTCCAGTTGAGTCTCGGGCTTTAGTGACTGTGCTCCCGGCTGTGAACACTGCCTGTGTCCCTCGGTGTTTTCTCCCTTGTTGGATGGGGCTGGTTGGCTAGAGTGGGTTGTATTTGGGCATTTCCTTTGTCCCACGTGGAAGTCGGGAGCTGACAGGGGCAGGGTATCGCCCTTCCTCCCGTCACTTAGGCTCTGACAATAGTCCAGCAGGTTGGCCTGTCGCCGGCTTCTCACAAGGCAGGCTTGTTACGAATGACAGAGACGCCGGTGACTTTCTAAATGGCTCCTTTCCCACATCCCTGCTGGAAGTCTGAGGGGACTGCTCTCCAGTACTTTCTATGGGGAACTCGTCAAGCCCCTAGAGGTAATCTCACAGTATTGTGGGGGTCCCCCTATGACTGGGTCCCTTTGGAGTTTTTAACTCCCAGAACTGTCCATACTGAGCCTCTAGCGATTCTTCATCTATAGCGCAGGCTTTGCCACTCTTGTTCTGGTTCCTGCAGTGGCTCTTCGTAGGCCCCTTCTCCAGGAAGCCGTACCCTCCATATCACTGGTCTCTCCCGTCTGTGGGCAGCCATCTTCCCCGTGGCCTCTCCTCTCTTACAGACCCAAAAGGAGCTGTTGATTCTTCAGTCGGTTAGCATTCTATTTCCTGCTAGGATGGGCGTCAGCCCCAAGGTGCTCTTGAGAGGTTCTTAAATCAACAAAAATAATTTGCTTACCAACCTATCTAAATATAGGGCTGATAATAAGTCAACAAAAGGGATAGACACAATAATTTTGAAATTGGAATCATTTCCTGATACAAAGATTATGTCTGGATCCATGTTTACATGATAGTAGTTAGAGATTCAATAAATATCTTGTTATTTAATAAGGAAAAGTCAGCTTGATTATTTCAAGCCAAATGATATAACTCTAAGAACCTAATGATCAGAATCAGTTATCTACCTTGAATAAATTAGCCAGCTAATTGTCAAATTTTTACCTGTTTTCTTCTCTTGTAGCTTTAGATCAAATAATACAATCACTTACTTCTTAAAACTCCTAAAATGTTTGTCTTTACCCCAAAGGCTCCAATGAAATTAATAGGCCAGATTCCAACTATAATGGAATAAATGATATTGAGGCAGATTCCCGCCACAACCAGCTACAAAACACCAAAACACAGGAGACAGTGATTTTCATTCAGTGCATCAGAAGCAGTGCGAGAAGGTGAACTTCAGGCGGTGAGCCCCATGACCACCCAGCTCTCGCCTGGCGATAGTCCATTTCCCACTTCAACATGTAACAAATTGGATGTGTACAGTGGAAAACATCAGGCACAAAGTAAGAAGTCTAAAATGTGAAGATGTAGGGACATGTGCATTAAGAGTCAGTTGAGTGTCCAACTCAACTCAGGTCATGATCTCGAGGTTCATGAGTTCGAGCCTCACACCAGGCTCTGTACTGACAGCTCAGAGCTTGAAGCCTGCTTCAGGCTCTGTGTCTCCCTCTGTGTCTCCCTCTGTCTCTGCCCCTTCTCTGCTCTCTCTTTCTCTCTCTCTCAAAAATAAATACACATTATAAAATAATAAAATAAAATGTAAAGATGTACGTTATTGAATATAAATAGCCTTACAGTAACCACAAAAATGTAATAATGAAGAGTTTTAGATAAGATAATAGATGAAATAAAAAAAAACTATGAAAAATAGCAATGAACAAGAGACAAACTGAAAAGCAGATAATGGATAAATAATAAATGAGGAGTGAAATGGTTGATTTCACTCAATCATCACACACATACTGTAAATTATAAAGCCGAGATTTCAGGCTGGTTAGGCAAGTTAGACCCAACTAAATTCTGTCTCCCAGAGGCGTGTTTCATATAAAGACAGATACTAAAAGTGGAAGGATGGAGCAGATGTATCACACAGACATGACAGAGCTGATTTGCTTATATTGATATCAGGCAAAGGACGAGCTGGGCTGTATCAGCTCTAGAATGGTACAGTCATCAAAAGACAATGTCAATCACATACACGAAGCAACACAACCACAGCCTGGAGGAAAGAGTCACAACACAGATGTGTGAGCAAAGACTTGTGTCAGGGATTTTCACTCATGTGTAACATCTGGATACAAGCCTCTGTCCACACAGGGCGCAGATATGCATACATGCTACACATTGTGTGTGTATGTGTAATGCAGAAATATATACACATATATGCACACGTACATATACAAACAGGACCGGTGGAAAAACTTATTTCTCAGAGAAAGACAAATCCCACATGATCTCATTTACGTGTGGAAACAAAAACAAAAGTGAAAACGGAAACAACAACGAACAACTGAACTCAGACACAGAGCACAGACTGGTGGTGCCAGAGGCGGGGCAGTGGGTGGGCAAGATGCATGAAGGGGGTCAGAAAGTACGGACTTCCGGTTATAAAATAAGTAAGTTCTCAGGATGGAAGGTACAGCATGGGGATTGCAGTGAATGATACAAAACATATTGTGTTAGAAATGTAACAGCACAGCCATCCTGACTGAGAAGCGGGCAAGCCACTTGAACAGATACTCCTCAAAAGAAGATGCGTACATGGCAATACGCTCATGAAAGAGGCTCAGCGAGGTCAGTCATCAGGCGTGTACATACCACATTCACGACGACCTCCAGTCTCACTACAACTTCAAAGGATGAATGGTGCCAACTGTTGAAGAGAACAACGCCAATGGAGCCCTTGCGCCCTGCCGGGAAGACGATCATCCTGTGAGGCAGTCATAACGTGAGACATGCACGTGCGCCATGAACCGCTCCTAAGTCCTTATGTCAGAGAAATGAAAACTTACAACCACGAAAACGACATGTACCAGAATGTCCACCGCAGCTCTATTCAGAATAACCACAAACTGGAAACAGCACATGTGTCTATCAATAGATATTGTTAGGTATCTATTAGATCCAGTGATGTGTAAACAAATTGCCATACACTCATACCATGGAACAATATTCAGCTATAAAAACAAATGAATCTTGATGCTCATAACAAAGGTGCTCCTCACAGCCTATGGTGAATAGAAGAGCCCAGACTTAAGTGAGGAAAACTGTACAATTCCACTCACAGAAATTCTGGAACAGGTACAATACAAGTCAGATCAATGTTGGTCTGAGGAGGGGCCTGTTCATTGGGAGGAGGCTCAAAAGAACTTTCTGGAGAGATAGTAATGTTCTATATTTGATGGCAGGAGTTTCTCTGGTGCGTATGTCTATCAAAACTCATCAAATTGTATACTTATAATATGTGAATTTTATTGTATGTAAATTATACCTCAAAAAGGTTGATGTACAATCATCAGGCCAAGTGAGAGTTCCCCAAATTATCCAGTCTCTACAGCATATTTTATTCAAGCATTTGTGCTGTCCGCATCACAGGCTCGCGTGAGGGATGCGGTCCCTGCATAAACACGACCGCAGCTCATCCGTCTTCGCCGTGTTCAGTCAGGTCTGAAGACGTGTGGCTGTGTGTCTCAGGAAGGTGACAATCGAGGACTAATCCGATTCTGACAGCGTCAACAACTTCCGCCAGGCTCTCCAACTGCCAAGTTCTGGGCGTCCTGAGAATAGACCTATTGTTTGCAAAGCCAACAAGTAAAATTCTTTCATCCAAGACTGACTCACCCACGGTCATGTTACCCAACTAAACTCTTCAATAGTGTGAGTCCTTCCTTGCTGGTGGCCGTTTACGACTGGTCACTGTATGTCTTTATTTTGCAATTTCTAAATTTTCATGAAGGATGCAATTCTCTTGTCTCTACCAAAAGCATCAATTAGTAAAGCTTTATGAAATTTTCTCCAATTATGCTTTTGATTTACTGCTTCGAGCAGTCTGCATTATCTAGAATACATCTGTGAATGTCACTCACGATTTATGTTGTCTCCAGCTTACTGGCTTCATACGCTTAGAGGTGCTACTGATTTCACTTCTTTATTTTCCTTCAAAACCCACAGAGTCCAATGTTTTCTACTTTGCTTAGATTGTTGTTTTGTCATTAAAATTTGTTTTGGCTCCTTCCCAGCTCTTCCATCAGTATGTTATAATCTCACAATTAAAATGTCTAATTTATTTCCTCATGTTCCCGATGTTATTGAAATTGGCTAGCACTCTCTAGAAAGGATGCCAAAATCTTAATAGGCACCAAGGTAACAAAACATTTTGTCTCCTTTTATTTTCTGTTTTCATTATGCTAACAAAATAAAATATTTAACCTATAGTCAGATGGAAATCAATTTACCTGTATTTATTTTAGAAATAAATTACTTTGCAACTTTAAATAAAGTTGCTTTTATGATTTTCCTTTGAGAAAGGAGGCATTGCCATGAAATGGGACGTTAAGATGTTAATTTTAATAAAACTGTAACTTTAAAATGTAGCTCGCAGCTATAGATGATGCTTTACGAGAAAGGAGAGCAGTTTATCTTCATTGTCTTTTGGGGGCTGATCTGTCTATAAATTATTAATCTGACAAGTAAAATAACAGTATTGGAATTTTTAAAACGTAACCTGAAATTTAATTGCTTTGCCTTGGCACTCAAGATTGTCTTTATGAAGGTTTCTGCATTCTGATGTAAACTTTTAATATTAATTGAAATAATTATTAAACTCATCCCGGCAATAGATGGGTCTGGAGCTGTGGGCAGAGCAGCGCCCGTCAGTAGATTCGAGGGTCTGTGTCTAGACTGGTCCATCAGGCTCTCAGCCTGTGAGGCTCCCAGAAGCCAACTCCCCGGTTTTCCGCAGATCATCTCTCACCAAACCCATCCTGCCGGCCAGCAGGAGAGGCGGTGCTGTAGAGGATTAGAACTAAGTGCTTCTTCCTTCATTTCTTCTGCAAGTATTCACTGAAGCCGCACAAGGCACTGGGCTACATCCACAGCTGAAAACAAAAACACTGGCCACTGCCGTCACTTCGGACTCATGACAACCAGGTGGTGCTTGAAGGGACAGTGGTGAGTAGATCTTGCCTCAGTGACCACACGGGACCCAGGTTGTGGATACAATCTGATTGCTGCATAACAAGTCAGCCCAAATCTTAGTGGCCAAAAAACGCTATTTAGTTTTAGCCCTGGGGAGTCTTGGGTGCTGGGGCCAGAGCCCCTCCATGTTGGCATGCAAGATGGCGCGCTCACACACCTGGCATTGACTCTGGCTGTAGCCTGGCTGCTCAGCCCTCAGCCAGGGAGCCACAGTGTGGCCACTCCCTGTGTGGGGCTTCTCCTACCACATATGTGTCCAGAGGGAACATGCCAAGGGCAAGCTTCCAAGAGGCAAGGAGAGGAAGCTTCCAGGCTAGCTGACGCCTCCATCCAGACAGTTGCAGCGTCCCTTACACTGAGCTGGTTTATTCAAAGCAGGCAGGGTCCTCTCATCGTCAATGGGGAAAAACAACAGCAACAAAAGACCCCATCTCATGATGGGAGGGGGCGGGGTCCCGTTGCAGAGAGCCTGTGAGACGGGAGGCCATGGTGACGCAGCCAGCTTTGGAGAATAAAACTGATCCCCGGCTCTAAGAAAGCTCCTGTGAGTGACTGACATTTATTCTAAGGTCCCTCATTAACATCTAATGCCCCTAAAAGGTAAATCTAATAAACATATGTTGTGTTAGCGTGCACATGGTTCAGACATCGCACACGTCGAAGCTCAGTGCATCCCTATGAGCTCGCTACGAGGTGGCTAACGCCACTGTTTTCACTTTGCGGATAAGGAAACTGACGCAAGATACCAGCAAGGTGCTAAGCCCACGCATCCGCGAAGAGACCAGAATTGTGTCTCTGTTGCTGCCCCACTTGGCATAGGGTGTCTCCCACGTCTTGTGGACACTGCTGAGCAGGGGTGACCCAGAAGGGCAGGTGGACAGGGGCTCCGGGCACATTAAAGACTCACGGAGGATTTCAGTGCAGAGATGGTCGGGCGAGGAGGGAGAAGGGAAAGGACTTGCGGCTGGAGTAAGGGGAAGGAAGTCTGGGGCGCAAGGGGATTGGAAGACGTGTGGGCACAGCCTGGGGTCTCTGGTGCCACGGCTGGGACTTTAGATGTTTTCCTTGGTGAGAAAGAAAAACTCTGAGACATTTTAATAAGTGTAGGAATTCTGTGACCAGATAGGTGGTTTCCAAAGATCCTTGGTTGCTGGGTGAGAGTGGCCTGGAGAAGGCCGGGCATGGAGAAGGGAAGCCTGGGTCCACCGGGAGACGATGGTGAGCCCCCGGTGGGGCCGGACATGAAAGACAGTGGACAGGCCCGTCATTGAGAAGCTGCACCAGCAGGACATTGGGCGGGGGAGGGGGTGGGTATGCTGGACAGAGATGCCTCCCTGCCCACAGGTTTCCATGATGAAGCCTGTGCTGTGGGGGCACATGCTTCCAAGATGGGGAACACCGTGTGCGGGGTGGACTGGGAGAGCACCCCTGTGGCCCACGTCCTTGCTTCATGCTGCTGGAAGCCTGTGTCCAAGGCAGATCCGACTAGACTCTCCGAGCTCCCGTGTTCAGGCACCCTCCCCAGTGGCTGATGCCCTGAGTCTTGGACAATGTAATCTGAATGCAATTGTGCTTTCGCTTGGGAAGGAGGCAGATGTGTAGGTAACATGGTTCCCCCATCATGAGAATGTTCTGGACCCTGGTTATGAAGCCCTCAAGCCTCCTCTTGTGGGGTCACATGTCCTAGCCAATTGGACGTTGGGTATGACATGGAGATGGTCAGGTGGGGTGGAGGGAGGGAGGGAAGAGAGTGACGTCAGGATGAGGTGACAGAGAGGTCAGGGACACGCTGGGTGCTGGAGAGCGAGCACGGAGACAGTCATTTTTGTTGTTCCCATGGCAAGACTCTTTAACAGTGTGTCTCAATAAAAGAAGATCAAAAGAAAACACCCTCACCACCTTTAAATTGCATGTAAGGCCAACTCTGCGTAAGTGACAAGGGGTGTTTTTCCGCTGCCCTGAGAGGGGACCCAGGCTGTCAGCAGCGGGAGCTGGAGAGGGTTCTGCAGAAGGGGATGATGTTTCGTCCTTCCGGAACCATCAGTTTCCAGGAGTGAACAACCCTCCAACTGCGAGCATGTACTTCCTGCTTCCAAGTACTGAAGAGAAGAACCTAACATCGTTTAAGTCGGGGTTATAGATCGACATTTTCATTATAAAGCTGACTTGTAGACAGCTTCAAAGTAGCTCTTCCGGTTTTGAAACAGACCAGCTATATTTATCACATTGACTTTCTTTCGGATCTTGATGCTCGGAGAATAATTTCTTATTGGTATTTATTTTGCTCTAAATTAGCTATTTGCTTATTGACCCAAAATAGTTATCATCTCAGCTGGAAATATATTGGAACTCTGGTTGCCAAACAAATATTCAGCAAACGATGAATAAAAGCATATGGGGAGGAACCCTCCCCCCCAAGTTCGGGCCGCCGGTGCTCTGGAAGGCGCTCTGGCCGGCGGCCATGTGCCCGGCTGCACACAGGCACCGGGTGACAGTGATCGATTCAGCAGTGGGAGGCGTTAATGATATTCAGCGCTGATGGCTGGGGCGCTGATTTATCATCTCTGCATTTATCATTATGAAGAGGACGCCAGAGCTAATTAAAGTCTGGGCTAACAGGGTGACCGGGGAGCCTGGTGGGCACCGACGCCCAGAGAGACGTGGGAAAGTTTCCAGGAGGAAGGACACCAACCTTACACCAAACCCAATTAACTTCATTCTTCAGGAAACTGTGTGCGGCACGTTCATCCGGGGAAACTGGAGGGTTTAAAGCCCATCTCGTCTTTGATGCCGAAATCACAGGCTTGCTAACATGCAGTGACTGCTGTGTTCCCTTACTCTGCCCCCAGCTCCACCCAACCCCGTCTCAGAAAATCTTTACATTTGGGGCGCGTGGGGGGCTCAGTCGGTTGAGCGTCCGACTTCAGCTCAGGACATGATCTCACGGTTTGTGGGTTCGAGCCCTGTGTCGGGCTCTGTGTTGACAGTTCAGAGTCTGGAGCTGCTTCAGAGTCTGTGTCTCCCTCTCTCTCTGCCCCTCCCATGCTTGCACTCTGTCTCTCTGTCTCTGTGTCTCTCTCTCTCAAAAATTAATAAAATTTAAAAAAATTAAAAAAGAAAATCCTTACATTTAAAAAATGCTCTTAAACTTAGAGACCTCTGGGGTTTGTTTGCACAGCACAGCCCAGGTCTCCATCTCTGCTTCAAGATTTTCTGAAATTCTCTATATATTTAAGTTGAGAGATAAATTATGGGCCATGTATTCCCTGCTTCAGTCCAAATCACTGTCACACATATTCAGAATAACAGGACTGTGGTGCAAACATTCCACAAGCTTCGATTTCCAAAGTGTAAGTTTCCTCAATGCATTTTCATTAGTATGATTTCTCCCCTTAGTATCCATGACAATAAATGGCATCATTAAAGAATGGAATTTAATTTTTCCTTTATGAGTTTTAATTAGACACTGACATTTTGATTCTTCTTCTCCACCGAATACCGATCTATAGCATGTCGTTTGGGGAGATTCAACTCCGTTCTTCATCCTGAGGTTGATCCAGGAAAATCGAAGATGCCCTTGGAGAAAGCTCTGTGCAGAGGAGAACGGACAGACTTTATTGAAGAACGTCGTTCTTGACCTTTTGTAGAACTGGGGGACTCTGTGGGCCTCTTTCCCTTCTGAATGGAAACCGGTGGCTCCCACACTGCCCCTGACTTGATGGTATAACAGAGGTGTGGGAAGAGTTAGTGTCGCATTTAATGGTATCAATCCCAAAGATTGACTTAGTCCCAATTTAAGGCAAGGATTAAAAATGGCTGTTCTCCCTGTGGACTGAAGGAGGGGGTACATTTCTTGAAAAGACACAGGAAATGACATTTGTGTCTACCCTGTACTTGTCCCTGTGCTGGACCCTTGACTTGGGGGAAGGCCATCCCAGCTGCTTGGTGCAGTGGGAGTGTCCTCCTCACTGGTCATACAACGATGACGTCCTGGGTCAGAGAAGTACAATGAACACTTCCAGGCAGCTCGGTGGTGTGCAAAGCCAGGTCTTCTGCTCCAGACACCAGGGCTGTGCCCTCCCAGCTGTGCCCCAGGGTTGAGGGCTGACTTCCTGGTCTGCTCCTGCAGCTCTCCTATGCAGGGGCCAGAGGTGCAAGGGGAAGGCATCATCAGAGCCCCTTCCCACTTGCAGCCAGAGAAGCGGTCAGGCTGTGGTGAGGGCATGTGGCCTCTGGGTCCACAGCATTACAATGGGGTTGCTGACAGAGTGCCCTGACCCTGGTGTGATGAGTGAGAGGTGAAAGCCATCAGGACAGAGGCTCACCTCGTACAGAGTCGGTGGCTGTAGATGTTGGCATTCTTTGTTTCTACATTCTTGATGGCATGCAGTGACCCAAAACACTGCTTCAAGAAAAGGGAGAAGGTGAAAACTGATGAAGATATAAGAATTAATTTTAAGAAATGGTAAACTGCTTTCTCCCCACATATTTTGAGCTGGCAGTGTAATCAAGATGATATAAATCATCCATCTTGCTGTGTTCCCCTCTCTCTGAGCATTAGGTACCTGGAGTTCATAGAAAGTGGAGCCTAGAGCTTTCTTGCCCCCTTTAGTGTGGCAGCCTGGGTGCCCCTGAAGATGAGTTCCGGGAGCCAAAGGGCCACAGAAGTCTCATTCATAGCTGGACTATAACCCTAAGACCTGATCAGAGTCAAGTACACAATAAGTGTACAGCCAGTATTTGTGGAATGAGTGGTTGGATGGTTGGATAGATGGATGGATGGATGGTTGGATGGATGGATGGATGATGGGTGGACGGACGAATGATGGGTGAATGGATGGATGGATGGATGGATGATGGATGGATGGATGATGGGTGCGTGGATGGATGGATGGATGGATGGATGGATGGATGATGGCAGGATGGGTGGATGCATAAATGAACAAACTTGAGGCATCCAACCCAACTTTCACCTGACATACTCAGAATATGACATTGGATTGCTATCCTAAGATCTGGTCTCTACCTAACTCCTACTCTGAGCCCATTCCCAGTTTAATAATGCCTTGGCTCCCAGAAATGTCAAGGCCCTGCTCACAAGGGGGTGTCCTACTGTTAGCACCACCTGGAACTAGGCTGACCTTGACACAGGTCATCTGGGACCCAGGGGTGCTCCCTGCCCTCCTTCTCTCCGTGCTTCACAGTAAAGGCCCAATGGGCACCAACTCATTACGACTTCACACAGTGATTGTGCTCTCTGTAACAAACGTAGCACTGTGACTACAGTAACAAGGAAAGATCATGTGATATAATGATCAGAAATATACATTTCATTAAGAATTATAAAGCTCGCCATTGGTGAAATGAAGCTTTCTTTTATTAGCCACTAATGTTAATCTAAAAAGCTACTCCACCATTTTAAACACTGTGATTTGATGTGAATTTATCTCATTGATGAGCCAAGTTATTCTGGATCTACAATTAGGAGCACGTAGCATGCAAATGGTGTGGCCCAATTAAACCCTTGTGAACCAGAAGTGAGTATTTAGCAGGTGGAGTGTGGAACTTTGTCCAGCACACTGTTAATTATTTTACCCTTCATTAAGTCACTAACCTTGTGGTTCACCAAAGATATGAAGAAACTGATTTTCCATCTCATAATTTGATTTCCAGAGGTCCAGCTCTCTCAAAATACATAAACTCCCAGGAGGGAGTCAAGCACTGTTACCATCCACATGACCGTCTATATCATCAAAAGACATTTATTAAGTACTTAATTGTGCATGGCACTGAGTTAGGTGGTGAACAGAGAATTAGGTACTGAATTTCTTGTCTTCTGTGAAGTTACTGGACATACAAGAGAGTGAATAAAATCCTGGACCAAGACACAAAGTAGAGAGTGAGACAAAGTGCGAGCAGATCTTCAGAGGAGACATGGGGAGGCGAAGTGCACCTCCGCAGAGAGATCCCAAAGAACATCTAAGAAGTATTATCTCTTACCCGAGACCAGGCAAACCCAAAAACGAGGTCAGGCGTACTGACATGCTGAGACCTTGCTGTGTGGGGGGTGTGGAGAAAGACCGGGGACGGGGGCATGGCAGCCTCTCTGATTGCTGGATCCCAACTATCAATTCCTGGGAGAAGGTCAGATCTGGACATCTCTGCTCAGAATGGCCATTCTTCCCTCTGTCCAATCCCTGCGACCAGGGGCAGGGGTATACCGGACCTCATGTGGCATGCACTCACTGATGGGCAGGTGACCATCCTGCTCTGGGCAGGCCCTCCCAAAAGGTCTGCTGCAAACCTCATCAGGACTCTTGTAGATGCAGCATTTCAATCAGAAGACAACATGAGGAGCCTGGGTGGCTCAGTCAGTTAAGCGTCTGACTTTGGCTCAGGTCATGATCTCATGGTCTGTGAGTTCAAGTCCGATGTCGGGCTCTGTGCTGACAGCTTGGAGCCTGGATCCTGCTTCAGATTCTGTGTCTCCCTCTCCCTCTGCCCCTCCCCCACTCATGCTCTGTCTCTCTCGAAAATAAACATTAAAAAAAAAGAAGATAACACATACTGCTTTGCCTCTGAGACTTCTTGTTTTAGTTTTATGTAGTTTCCTTTTACTTATTTTAGTCATGCTAAATTACTTCTTGTTGTCATTGTTAGGGTGTTAATTGATGGCTCATTCGAAGTACAGTTGCCTGAGCATTGATGATGAACTCCTGCCATGTAGCCACCGACATCGTTACACAGAACACATCCATCACTCCCAAATGCTGCCACCTGTCCACGCGCAGTTCATCCCTGCCCCAAACCTGACCATAGATGAACGCTGATCTGCTTTCTTTCACCGTATTTTGCCACTTCTAGGTTGATATGTATGTGGAATAGTTTTGTGAGTCTTTCGTGTCTGACTCTTTTCATTTAGCAAAACGCTTTTGAGATTTATGAATGGTGATGCGTGTATCAGTATTCATTCCTTTGTACTGATGAGATGTCCTACATCATACAGAGCACAGATGCACCATGATGGATGCACCAAGCCCTAGCAGATGCTACTTGAACCTTTCCAGCTTGGGGCTCATGGATAATGCTGCTGTGTGTACGAGTATTTGTAGGGTGGCTGCTTTCTGTTCTCTCAAACAGATCCTAGGAGTGGAATTGCTAAGTGGTAGTAATATTTAATTTAATAACATACCACCACATGTTTTCCAGAATGTTTTTTTGTCCATTTTGCATTCCATCAGCAACATGTAAGTTTCAGCTTTTCCCTATCTCACCAACACTTGGTATTTTCCAGTCTTTCACTTTTCCATTGACGTGGTATGCAGTGATATTGAGGAGACACTTGATTAACATTCTTGGGTTTTCATGATTATATTTTTAATTTTGTGCTAACACCATTGGTGGGACTCAAGTGGATGCAGTTCAGTGCTTGGTGTGGACTCACCATGAAACACATACTTTACCTGCAACTGTCATTGGTGCCATTTAATGGCTTTTCCAATATTTAGGAGCAGAAATACATTTTAGAATCATGTAGTGCTGCCCTGCGGACTCTAAAGCATGTTTGCACTTGTGGGGCTCAGAGTTCAACACCCCACGTGTGTGTTTATACAGGTAGAGGCCCTGCCTCTTTGTTCTATTTGCTTTCATCAGCACCCCACAGATGCCTCCAGCTAGTGTTCTCTTTATTCAATAGCCTGGTTGTCACTTAAACTATTCGGTTTTACTTTCTTTGGTTGGCTCAAACAAAGCCTGCAACCCTGACTGTGCTCACCAGGCTAAATCAGAGTAGTTTTGAAATTTATATTTAATAAATATTAAGCCTGTGGCTTCTGTCAGGAAATTGCACGGTTCCCAGCACAATTTTTGGTTTTTGTTTTGTTCTTTAGAGTGAGAGACAGAGAGAGAGAGAGCGAGCGAGCATCACAAGCAGGCTCCATGCCTAGCACAGAGCCTGATGAAGGGCTTGATCTCACAACCGTGAGGTTGTGACCTGAGCTGAAACCAAGAGTCAGATGCTTAACCGACCGAGCCACCCAGGTGCCTCAGAACACAATTTTGTCACAGCTATGTGTAACAGTCATGGACTCAGTGTGTCTCCTTACGATTCATATGTTGAAGCTAGACTCCATGTGCTTGGGGTTTGGAGACAGGGTACCTGGGGGTTGGATGAGACACGGCGGGGTTTGTGCCCTGACAAAACGGACACCAGAGAGCTCTTTCCCTCTGTCCCCTGTGGACGGGGGTTGGGGGGGCACAGTGAGAAGGCAGCTGTCTGCAAGCCAGGAAGAGGGCTCTCATCAGAGACTGATCGTACTGGCGCCCTGACTTGGACTTCCATCCTCTAGAACCACGAGCAAATTAATGTCTGTCACTTCGGCCTCGTGGTCCACGGTGTTTTGTCACAACCGCACCGACTGACAGTCTCAAAGTTCCACCTGCTGCTCAACCCGCATTGTCTGCCGTCTCCACACTCTGTCCCGAAAGGCCAGTCTCACCTACGGACTCCTGTTTCCTACTGTCTTTTAGAAATAAACATTAAAGACCAGAAAGTAGGTTATTGGTTCTTAGGGGCCGAAGAAGGGCAGCATGGGGGTACAGAGTTTCATTCTGGGGTGCAAAAATGCTCTAACACTAGACAGGGCTGATGGTCACACAACTCTGTGGATATACTAAACCTACTGCATTGTGCACTTTAAAGGAGTGAATTGTATGATATGTGCATTGTGTCTCGATAAATCTATCAGTAAAAAAACACAGTGGACCAGCGTTTGGACACACAGGTTCTTCTTAAGACCCCAGTGCTTTGGTTGAAATGTTGATTCAGATGCCTGGACACTGAGGGGGGTTCTGGCAAACTTTATGGAATGGTCTCAGGTTGTCAGTCCTCAAGATGGAACTGGAAGGAATCCTCAGAAATGCACCAACACCAATGTCTAATCCCCGTCAGAAATGCAAGAAAAACCAAACGGTTGCCCAGAAACGTGAATCCATAGGAACCATTGTTTCCGATTATTTTATGATAGAATAATGAACAAGGAATATCATATATTTAATATTTAATATTCTATTCAAAAGACTTTCAAAGGCCATGGTGTATGAAATGATAAGCAAGCATTAAAGATGTTCTAGATCTCTTCACTGAAGTTTCTGATGCCACTGACTATATACGCTGCCTTTGTCGGTCGATTTCTAATAACTATCCAGTTAAGCCCTGTTAGAATACGGTTATTAAGTGATCTGGGTCAGATTAACTCACCAGCCAACTTCAGCGGCTTCTGGATAATCAGGCGCCCACAGTAGGCCTGCTGACCCCCCGTAATGGGGCTCCACGGGTCTTCCCCTGCTCAGTCTCCTCCTGGCTCCTTGGACGATTCTGCCTCTCACAGCTGTTACCGGCTCCCCGACGGGAGAACCACGGGGAAAGAATGAGAGGAAATGCATTTGGTCAACCTGCCTGAGATGCTTCAGAATCTTCACTCTGATGGCTCTGGACCGACCATCTCTGGAAAGACAGGATATGGTGGGGACAATCCTGTGGCAGAGCCAGTGGGGGCGCCTGTACGACCCCACTTATTTTAAGTCCATGTGTTGTTTGCCTTCAGATCTAGGTGCCTTCCTTCTAGATCAGAATCGCCCAATGAGAAGTGTGATGTGAGGGGCGCCAGGGAGGCTCAGTCAGTTGAGCGTCTGACTTTGGATTCGGGCTCAGGTCATGATCCCAGGATTGTGGGATCAAGCCTCGCGTCGGGCTCTGTGCTGAGCATGGATCCTGCTTGGGAGTCTCCTCAGCCGCTCTCCCTGCTCATACCCCCTCTGTCTTTCTCAAAAACAAATAAACTTAAGAAAAAGAAGGCTGATGTGAGCCACACAGATGGTTTCAGACTGTTTGATATTCATTTTTAAGAGAAGCAAAAAGAAAGAGGTGAAATTTAAAACCTCTCAGGATACCCAAAATATTATCATGTCAACATGTAATTAATAGAAATAATTAATGAGATACTTTGCATTCATTTTTATTAGATTAATTCTTCAAAATCCATCATTGGATTACATGTGGATCACATCGCAGATTGGGCACCCAATTTTCAATGGTTCAGGTGAAATGTTTAGTCCTAGCAAAAGACCAAATTGTGTTTAACGGGAAAATAGTTTACATTGCTTCAATCTTAAAATCTAAATATAACATATAGGTTACATATACACCTAAATATAAATTAATTACGATTAAAATGTCAAGTTCAGCTTCTCAATCCCACCAGCCCCATTTTCCATACCCAGTGGCCCATGTGGCTGGTGGCTCTGGTATCAGGCAGTGCAGGTCTAGATTATGCAGTGACTGAGCCAGGCGGCCCAGGGCAGGACAGAAAATAATCACCCCCCTGGCACCATCAATTACCTCACTCACAGATTAGAAGGTGTGCACAGCCATTTCTTTCTGACATAAATAATGGGTATGTGGAGACAGGACTTGTAACTAAGAAGGATTTGAACTTGACTTGTTACTTTCCAGGCTCTACAATTAATTCCACACCCGGGAAGGTCAATGAATCAAGTATCTGAAGCATATCAAAGGAGCTCCTGGGAGAAATTTTACATCTCTCCGCAGACAGCCACGTTCTGCACAGCTGTGTGGACCGTCCCCTGGAATGCTGGCTGCCAAGACAGGGCCCCCGGTGACCGCAGGAGGAGAGGCAGCCACGTCCTGTCCCCAGGAACTCCCCAGCGTGTGGGGACAGCGGGTCTCCAGACCCCTCCCCTCCAGTCCTGGAAGGGCACCGTCTCCTCGCATCCTCACCCGCTGCTAACACTACATCTGCTGGGCTGTACCATCTCTGCGCCCCACACACCACGGCCTTGCCCCAGCGACCCCCCCGAGGGCGGCTCCTCAAGGTGGGGGCTGTGATGTCCACCCAGCAGCCAGCCCGGAGCTTGGGGCCCGGAGCCGCTCGACCCCTCGGGTTTAGGGAGTGAGTGAATGGTTTGATGTAGTTGTGTTAGCCAGAATACGGATTTCAGAAAACAGAGTGAGGGAGGGGGATATAATGAAAACCATCCCTCTGCTGTTCTTTCCAATGTTTCTTGGGCTGAAGTTTAAAGAGAACAAGAAGTAGAAGGTACCTTATAAATACGTCTTTCTTCTCCGAGAAAACATCTGGAAGGTTGACACGGAGGGACCCACAACTGCTTTTTTGTTGTCATGAAGTCCGTGCTGGAACGGAAAGGGCGCGAGCAAGGGGAGCCAAACCAATCATTTTAAATTGGGCTGAGAAAGACCGTTTAGTTCCACTCCATCTGAACTTACCAAATGCTTGGTCCAGACCCCTGGACCCCCAGACCGCCACCCTCACCGGGCCTAGCGGCCCACCGCACGCCGCCGAGCCTCTAGGGAAACATCTTGAATGTGTTTGGCTGAAAACAGGAATAAGTCCAGTGTTGGGAGACGGCTAGGTTTGCAAGGAGCCGTTTTCTTTCTGCTCTGCCCCCGGCTGCCTCAGCGCACCGACGCTGCGCATTGGGGCCCATATGCAGGCACACACACACCCGGAATTAAAGGGGAACAACCCAGAAGGTTTAACAAAGTAAAGGAAAACGCACAAGTTTTGGAAAAAAAAAAAAAAACCGTTCAGGCCAAAGTGGCCCAGTCAGCCCGAGGAGCCCCAGGTGATGGGGGCGGGGGACAGACTCCTCTCTTCGGGCCAAGGGGGGCTGTCTCCACACACAAAGGCCTCCATGTTCCCTTCGGGGTCGTTGCACCCGCCACGCTGCCGGCTGACCAGGGGAGGCACCAGCTGGAGACCACGCAGCGTGCAGCTCTGAGCGTGTCGATCCCTGTTCCCACTGTTGTGCACCCCAGACTCACAGCAGAGGCAGCCTGAGCCTTGAAGCCAAAAGTGTGACAGGCGTCTGGGGGGGAAAAGGCTGGTGGAGGCAGCGGGTGAGATGGTGGGGGTCTCAGAAGGCTTCCACAAGGGGGTTCCCTGGGGCTGGGCCATGGAGGGTGGTGGACGGGACAGGAGGGAGTGATTTTGCAGCAGCAAAGGCTCTGAGGCCTGGATGTGCAGCGTGCATCCAGGGAACAGCTCAGATTGTGTCCTGATGTTTTCTGAGCTTCTTTGGGATGCACAGCTGGAAAGGCAAACACCTTTCCAAACTTACTGGGAACATTAGTTCATATCATCCCATAAGCCAGTCAGGCGTTGGGAGGCTGGTCAGGTGCAGGACAGGCTCCCTCGGTGGGGTGGGTGGAGTTCAGCCAGGAGACAATTGCTTGTCCCGGCTCGATGGGAACAGACCCCGCTTACATTCTTCTCAGAGCCTAGTAGATCCCTACTGCTTTGCCCCAAATCAGGACACAGATGGTGCCATGTGCACTTGGACTCCATTGGGGGCGGGGAGGGAGAAGTGCTTCCCGGTTACACCCGGTAACAGTGCTTCCACATCCAGGTGATAGGAAAACTTGGAATTATTTATATACTGAAAGAAAACAGTGATCAATAATGGGAAGAATTATAATAGATGATAGATAGATAGATAGATAGATAGATAATAAATGGATAAATAGATAGGTGATAGACAGATAGATAGGTGATAAGTGGATAGATAGATGATGGACGGTAGATGGATGGATGGATGGATGGATAAAGGATGAAAGATGGATGGAAAGATGATGGATGGGTTGAGACACAGGGATACAGTAGGTGGATGACAGGTAGGTGGACAGATGAATAGGTGGATGTGAAGGCGGGAGTGTCAGGGGAGAGGGAAAGCCCCCACCAGGCACACTCGTCCCAGAACTCCGTATCTTCAAGGACAGATGTGACGCACGTGTGACACAGTAATGGGGGAGGGCAGTGTACACCCAGGAGGCAGGTGGGTAGGGGAACCGATAGATAAACAGGAAGCAGGTTGGGGACACTCTAGAGTTGACCTTACTCGACTCAGGGAGGGTCACAACCTCAGTTTTGAAAAAGAAAATCAGAAAATCAGAAGGGCCTTTGGTTTCTCTTTGTCCACCTCAACTGTGAGATTAGTTGCTTGGGTCTAGACGGCGAGTCGGGGGTGAAGGGTGGGCAGGGCACCAGCCTGCAGCAGGGGCATGTTCCCCAGCAAACGCTTCTGGGGCTTCCCGGGGGCGCTCAGCCGCGGCGCACACAGCCGCCGGCTCCGGCTCCAGCTGGGACACTTGCTTACATCCCCTCCAGAGGGTGCGGAGAAGGAGATGACAGAGAGTCCGTTCTTCGAACGTGATGTGGTTGCTTCATAGCCCGCCCCCGGGGGGCAGAGAACCCCAAGGAGCCGGGTCCTCCTGGAGGAGTTTGGGCTCCCCAGTTCTGAGCCGTGGGCAGCACGTGGGGCCAGCCCTTTCCTCCGGGACCTCGGCGTGGCCGTCAACAGCTGCCGAGAGCTTGGGTGCAAGGGGCTGAGGGAGGGCCTGGGTGGGTGCGCAGCGCTCCTCATAGACTCCGCGGTGCTACTGCGACCCCGTGAAGCCCGGCACAGCTCAGAGGCGCCCCTTGGTCTTTGTCTTGCACGGCCCGGGTCACGCGGAGGAGTGAGCTGCACCCAGACCAGACGTGTCTTCTCAGCTGCTGGTTGTCCCACGCTGGCCGGCACCACTGTCACCAGCTCGCTGGGGTCAGGCCGGCAGGGTCCAGCCAGAGGCAGGGGCCTGGGGCGGGGAGACACTGCCCAGGTCACGAGGGCGCCTTCAGGGACACCCAGTGTGGGGACTGATGGCGGGGTTTGGGTCTCGGTCCGCAGCTGCAGTCCCTCCGTGTGCCCAGCTCGGCGCAGCAGCTGTGGGCGGCAGACCCCAGCCCTGGGGTGGGTGGGACGGGCAGGTGGGCGCCACGCCGGCCCCCTCCTTTCCCGTCCTGGGCTCTTTGGCTATGGTTCCCTCTTCTCGCCTCTTTTCCTTCCTACCCAGTTCCAATTTCTTTCCTTCTCACTAGAACTGTCAGGGCCATTTGCCGTCTCAGCCTTCTCTCTTTCCAGTTTAAAGACTGTTCCCGTTTCTCTCCAACCCCTTTGCTTTTCTCCAGTCTCCTTCTGGCCAGACTGCTTGAGACCCTTCCCTTCCTCCCTCGCCTCTGCCCTTCCTGCTGTCTCTGGCTTCGCGGTGTTCTAAGGTGACCTGGAGCTCCCCGGGCGGCTCCCCGCTGGGCTGGCGACAATGGCCCCGAGGGGCAGGCCTGCACTCCGGGAGGTGACCTGGGTCCCTCCTCAGGCCCTTTCCTCCTGGGGCTTCTGCGCCCACACTCCAGTGCCTCCAGAACCTCGGCCACGGCCTTTTGTGGGGAAGGGTCCCCAGAAGGTGTCCCCTGCCCGGGGCGCCCCAGAAGGCCTCTCCCACCGGCTGGAGGCATCGCGCTCCTCCACCAACCAGCAGCCCCTGCAGCGGGACAGGCCTCCCCACGGCTGGCTCCGGAGCCCTGGATAAAAGGATTCTTTCCGTTGACAATGACCTAAGATAGACACGCCAGACAAATTCTGAAAGGACGGCGATTCTCCGCTTCAGCATCTCCTCGAAAGGACACAAACCCGAGAACACAAAACCGGCTGGAGACAGATCTTTCAAAAAGAACCACGGCTACAGAGCACATCTTAAAATAGCTCTGGGGTTCAAAGTCTCCCCGGGGGAGTGCGCCGAGGCCTTCGCGGCCAGGTTCGCCTCCTGTGCCCACACAGGAGGGGGGCAGGGCTGTGTCCCGGGCGCAAATGCATCCAGACCGGGGGGAGGCGGCAGGCGGGACTGACCCCCACCCCAGAGACCCTGCTCAGCAGGCAGCGAGAGCAGGGAGCGCAGGACAGGACAGACCCCTCGGCAGCTGAGCCCCCCGTGCGCCGGGGCCGGAGGGCGTGCCGAGAGGGTCCCGCCAGCACAAGTGCAAAGTCACCCTTCCGACACGCAAGGGGACGGAGAAGAGACAACTTTACACAAGTTGTCTTCACGGCTGCTCTTTGTGACAAGGGACTTCTGCTCCCTGTCAGCCCGGTGCCATATGCTGTAGGAAACCAGGGCCCTTGAAGAAGGAGCAGCTCCTGAATTATTGATCAATGATTAGCAAATGCAATCGAAATTGTAGACTTGATGTTGTGCGCAGATCCATAATTTATGAGTGGACAAAATAGGAGGTAGTAGAGGTAGCGGTAGGTGATTTCAGCCCCGTATTGATTACTTACAGCAACACGAGGGGGTGTAGTGTGGCAGACGGGACAAAGGCCGGCCGGCGGCGCGAGCAGAGCCGGGGATACGCGGCTGCGGAAGCAAATACGTTTCTATTGTGCCTCTTTGATCACCATGCTGTTCCATGAGACCAAAGGACATATTTGTTTATAATTTATGTATTCTCTGGCTATAAAAGATTGATGGTGCCCTATTAGATGCTCCAGGATCTAAATTTCCAGATAGTTTGTGCTATGACAGCCCGCAACCCGGTGTTGTAGCGTCCTCGGCCGTCTCCGGCAGAGGGGCGCCCTGGAGGGCTGGGCCTGGCGGTGCCTGTGGGCCCGCGAGCGGCACCTCTACCCGCTCCTGCCCCCCGTCCCCCGTCCCACGCCCAGAGCTGCAGCCCCGCCTGCAGGACAAGTGCATGGAAAACTCGGCCAGGACGCTGGTGACCTGATCCTAACCCTGCGGCCGGGGTTGTACCTGGGCGTTTTCTCCTTCTGCGGAGTTTGGGAGAGGGCACCCTGGAGCCCCCAGTCTGTGGATGCTGTAGACTGAACAGTACACAGTTTTAAGTGCGTTCATAATAAAGGCAGTTTGGTCAGCTTAGGGCAATGGGGGGGGGTTGCACCCAAGGGAGATGGAGCACAGTGGAGGGGCGGGTGAGGCAGCCACAGCTGGGGAGACTGTGTAGAAGAGGGGGGCACTGCTAACCACGGTCCAGGGGACAGAGGGGCACCCCGATGCCCACCACAGCCACATCCTCCCTTTCAAGGACACACAGTCTTTGCAGCCAAGGGGTGCTGGTGCTAGGTCTTCCAAAACTGGGGGCTCCTGAATGGGAGACCGGCACCAGACTCCAGTCTAGAGAGGGTTCTCTGAGCCCCTGCATTGCCAGTTGCTCCCCTGTAAAGTGGGGAACAAGCCGTGTCTTGTAGAGGCAGCTTAGACGGGGCACAGAGCCGGGTACACAAGATGCATTTGGTGCCTGTTAATGTTTTATTACATTTGTTATGACTTCTGGTTCACTAAGCAAGACAAACCTGCATCCTTCACATTAGGAATTCCACTGTGCAGGCTCTCAACTCTGCGGTTTTCTATCTGTCTATCTACCTATCCATCTATTATCTATCTATCCATTATCTATCCATCCATCTATGCATAACCCATCCACCATCTATCATTTATTATTATCTATCCATCCATTCATCCACCCATCACCCATCCACCTATCATCTATTATCTATCATCTATCTATCTATCTATCTATCTATCTAGCTAGCTAGCTAGCTATCTATCATCTATCTAATATTCATCTGTCCATCTATTATCTATCATCTATCTATCCATCCATCTATTATCTATCTGTCAATCATCTATCTATTAATCATCTATCATCTATCTATCCATTATCTATCACCCACCTCTCCATCTATTATCTATCTGTCTATGTATCTATC
Organism: Crocuta crocuta; assembly: GCF_008692635.1. Lineage (NCBI taxonomy): Eukaryota > Metazoa > Chordata > Mammalia > Carnivora > Hyaenidae > Crocuta > Crocuta crocuta. Next base: position 10,145,603 of record NW_027551559.1, read on the forward strand.
TATCTATCTATCTATCTATCTATCTATCTATCTATCTATCTATCCATGTATCACCTATCTATCATCTATCCATTCATCTATTAACTATCATGTATACAACTATCCATCCATCATTTATCATCCATCTATCTATTCATCTATCATATATCTGTCTATCCGTCTATTATCTATCCATCCATCCATACACCCATTCACACATCTATTTATCATGTTTGTATCCATCCATCCATCCATCCATCTATCCATTTATCATCTGTCTATCTAAGTATCTATCTACATCTATCTATCTACATCTATCTATCTATCTTTTTTATTTTTTAACATTTTATTTATTTTTTTAAAGAGACAGAGACAGCATGAGTAGGGGAGGGTCAGAGAGAGAGAGAGAGAGAGACACAGAATCTGAAGCAGGCTCCAGGCTCTGAGCTAGCTGTCAGCCCAGAGCCTGATGCATGGCTCGAACCAATGAACTGTGAGATCATGACCTGAGCCAAAGCTGGATGCTCAACCGACTGAACCACCCAGGCACCTATTATCATCTATCTTTCATCTATTTGTCTATCAATCATCTCTCTATCAAGCATCTATCATCTATCCATCCATCCAAATATTACCTATTGTCTTTCTATCTATCTATCTATCTATCTATCTATCTATCTATCCATCAACTAAGACAATTTTTCCCAATTCTGAGCCCAACACCAAAATGTGGTGTGAATTGAGAACAAGGAGGCAAGTTTTTTTAAATCACTCTGTGGCTAGGATCTGCACAACCCTGTAAAAAAACTGCATCCCAGTGTTAGAAGTGACCTTAAGAATCCAATGCAAATGCTCTTGAAAGTCCCAGCAAAGTACGTGAGCTTTGGGAACATTGCTCCGTTCTGGAGAAAATATAGGAGGAGGCTTTTGAAATCAGTTTGAAACTCCTGCCCTCTATTGTTTTAAAAATGTAAAACAAAACAAAATGGAACTTGCTCACAAGAGCCTTCATGGTTTCGCATCATTCTTTTTGGTTTCTAGCTAAAGCGGACTTTGAGCAGCTGTTTGCAGGAGCGCCAGCATCCCAGCTTTCGTAACCGTTTCATGCTCAGATCTAGGAAATCATCAAACAACTCACAGGCCAACAGGTCCTAAATTTGTGAGGAATGTTTATTGCTTTAAAAATGGAACTCAGTTGCACATGCAGGGCGCACCAGATTCCCGGCCTCTGGGCCGCCTGTGACGGGGAGCACCTGCCGGAACCCGGACGCAGCGCCGGTGCTGCTGAACAAGGTGCTCTGTCTGCTCCTCGATACGCCTACTGGGAGCCCCTGAGAAGCACAGGGCATCTTCGTCTGTTCTCAGGAGGCCTTTCTAGCCACTGAAAACGATCAGGGTCGGCGTGCTCGGAATCTGCAAGGGAAGATTCTGAACTGAGAGGTGAGCCCGGCCGTGCACTAGGTCCTGGCGCTCTGATGCAGGTGCTCCCCTGGGAAAGCCCAGCCCCCCAGGCACTGTGGACTCCTGGGAAGCCATACAGGCTGACCGCCTTTCCTGGACACTCCTCCTTTGAAATGTGGGGTCCATGCATGACCTGCCTCTTGAATCTGGGCAGGCTTTCCACCCCTCGTGAGGTAGGGCAGGGCAGATGGGATGTGAGGTGACTTCCGAGGTGAGGTCATAAAAGGCCAGCCAGCTGCTGCCTCTCAGGGTACCTGGCAGCCCCAAGCTGCCCCTCCAGAGACCGGGCTATGCTGAGGCCAGGTGCCAGGGGGCACTGGGGGTGCTCAGGCCAAGAGGTCTGTCTGAGTCCAGGCTTTGGGCCAGACCAGATGTGGACCGCGCCTTGCGAGAGCTCCAGAGCAGCCACCTGTCAGCTGAATGAAGAGTATCCGTGCCACGGGGACAGAAGAATCACCCAGCTAAGCCCCAAACATCCCGGAAGCACAAATGACAAAACCTGATGAAACAGTTGGCCTTTGAGCTCCCTAAGCTTAGAGGTGGTTTGTTAAACAGCAATAAATGCTGCAACGCCAGGCCAATCCAAACTCCCAGGGGGCGGGACTCTGGGGGGAGTGAGTCCCAGAACACACGTGACTTCTTTCAAGGGGGCCTGTTATCTCAGGGACTTCCAGACCGCAATCGGAGACTGCACACACATTTAACACAAACAAATGTTCGTACACTCCCCTCCAACACAGTCTGGTATGTTCTATTCTCTTCCTTTTTATTTAGATTTCATTACTGAAATGCTGGGGAGGCCCCTGCACTGCTGTCCTGTCTGGTTGTCCGCACCAAGACACTATTTCCCCAGCACCTGCTGGGCGGCTTTAATTTCTCTTAAATGCTAGTTCTGCTTTATTCGCTTCCGGAGGTGATGACAAACAGCGGCAGGGTGTCTGGACTGCGTGAGCGTGGCCCCTGTCCGAGCCCCCGGGGGCCTGTGCAGGCACCGCTGGAGCCCCGGCCACTGCAGGAGCCGGCCGCCTGGTAAGTGTCCACCTTGGGGACGGGACTTCCCGCATCTGTCCTTACCTGATGCTGTGGGCTGACCCCCATTTCTGCCTGGTGGTGAAAAATGGCCTTATTTGTATTTTACAGGTAAATTCAATCACACCCAGTGATTTCTCCTCTACCCCCAGTGTCCTCTGTCCCCTCCTTAAAGCCGTGTCTGCACCCGGTCCTGTGAGAGTGACACCGGCAGTCTGTGGTCGCCGTGGCAGGCCTTCTCCCTGACCACCTTCAGGTCCCCAGCGGACACTGCCTGCCCAGGCGTCCCATCTCTGCAGGAGACCTCTCCCTGGTCCTGACCTCTCCCAGCTGCGTGGGCGTCCCTCTGAGGGCAGGGAAACCTCCAGACGGACCGCCAAGGCCCCTCCAGCTGCACACCACGCTTGGCTGTGCGGGAAGGGGTCCCCGCTGCTTGTGTCTGGCGGGCACAGCCCCTTCTCAGGGGCTCACATGGAGGGAGGATTGACCATTGGTCCACGGCAGCCAGTCTACTGAGGAGGGAAATGGGGCGGGGGCACAGTGGCCTTGACTCCGTGCAGGTGTCATGCACTGACTAGACAGGTGTCTTCCAAATCCCGTGCTCCTCACCATGTGCTCCAGACTCAGGGTCTGTTGTGCTCAACTAATTTGAAAATCAGCCACCGAAACTCTTTCATGGAAAAAGCATGGTCCTCAAAGACCAAGAAGGACTTGTCTTTCAAGACAGTTGACTCTGCTTTGCATTGAAAGACAAAGCAAATAGGCACAAAACAATGCCAACTATGAAAACACCTTCCTTTAGAAACCCATTGACTTCTTGTCCCCCCTCTACCCTGGTGCCTCGTCTCCCCAGGGCACAGGCAAGGGCGTGTGTGCACGTGTGTGCACCTGTGTGTGTTGGGGAGACAGCTCTGAGGGAGGGAGAGGGTGGATAAATAAAGATCAGCTTGTGTCTCTGGATTCTATCCAGTCATAGATAAATGCAGACATTTATGAAATATGGCTGCCTTTTGCCTCAAAATAGTGGGTGTGTAAGACCAAACAAAACTGTCGTGGAGACAAAGCTGGTAAGTAATAGGCAGGAAACGCCGTAGGGAAAGCACACTGCTAAGGGGTCAGAGCGTTGGGCAAGTTCACCTGAAACAGAGTCAGACCTTTTCTTTGACACACTGTCTCCGGGGTCCCCTTGGGGGAAGAACTGGGCACAGCTCACGGTCCCTCTCGCCTGGCGGAAACACACATTTAGTGGTGTGATGCTCGTCCCCTGGCGGAGGGAGGGGGACACGTGGCCATCCCCTGCTGTGGGTGCCCTTGCCTCTACGTACAGAGTACCCACGACCCACTATGACCCACTCTCGGCCCTTCCTGGATGACCGGGCTGTCTTTGCTGAACCGCCCTGCCTGGTGCCCGGGCCCAGCCTGGCGGTGGCCACCCCTGGGGTCCCTTGGCTGCGTGGCCAGGAAGTCAACACCTGGGGTGCGGAAAAGCGGGCTCGGGTGATGGAGCTGTGGTGGCTTTCCCGCCATCTGATTTCTGTCACGGGGGCAGGACTGAGGCTTCCGCCAGAGGCCGAGACCCTAAGACTGAGGGGCCCTGACCTCCCTGCTTGCTTCCACGAGCTGGACCCTGCCCGTTTCTTAGGCAAATTCTGCCTTTTAAAGATTAATTGATTCCCTGAACTTAAATATAGTGCACTGCTTGCAGGGGGAGCTTCCCTTTGTAAAGCTGCTGAATGATTCAGAGGGTCTCATTATTTCAGCAGGGCCACCCTGCTCTCCAGCTGTCACCACCATATGCCGTGCCCGCCCGTGGAGAGTGGCGGCAGGCAACCCGGGGCCCTGGCCCAGGGGAAAGGACCATGGCCACACGAAGGCTTCCCTTTCCGGGAGCCGTGTTTTGGCCACAGCTAACTGCCACCTTAGGAATGACTGAATTTCTACAGGCAAGTAGGGATACTTCAGACGTGTTTTAAAAGGACACCAGTCACAGCAAAGCATCAGGACGGACAGAATGTGCTGGGGTCCCGTGAAGACACTTCCCTGGCCATCCGCGACACCAGCCACTTGAAATCCGGCTACGTGAGACCACGGCCCCTTTGGCAAGTCCATTGGCAAGCTTGTTGCACGAGGACTTGCATGAACGCGTTTGACAATAAATGTGGGTTCTCAGCAAGCACTGAGCGCAGCTTCAGCTAAGCACACCGCAGAGGGCCATTCCCCTTCCGGAACCATCCTGAGCAGGTGACAGGCTTCCCCCGGGGGCGTGCCCCCCCCAGCTCCAAGCTGAAGACGCCGCAGGGGCGCCCCTAGACCAGAAGCCTGGGGTTGGAAGAAGATGGAGAGGCTCCGTGTGGGCAGATGAGACAGAAAGAAAGCTCAGGTGAGGGCCGGGGGCTGGGCCGCTGCCAGCGCAGCCCCTCGACTGTGAGGACCCCCCCGGGCACGTCCACACGGGGCTCCTGCTGGCGTCCCTGGCGTCCTGCACCTTGAGTTCCCAGGTCAGGGATGCCAGGCAATTGGTCTTCATACCGTGGAGCCTTGACCTCGGGAGGCACCAAGTTCTGGATTCCAGAAGTTTCCAGGGACGACTGCCCTGGGCCTGGGTGTTCTATGCTTGTAGGGTGTAGAGGCTGTGAATCGATGCTATTGAGCGTCTCAGTGATGCTTCGAGAGGGACAAGCGTGGGAGGTTCGGGCCTTGCGGGAGCTGCAGTCAGTCGTCCCGGGCAGGCGGCTCAGGGGGGTGTGCCGAGAACCCTCCCCCCGGGCCTCAGCCTCCTCCCCACCTGGGACTGAGCAGAAGGAGGCTGTGCAGGGGATAAATATAGTGCCTTGTGTGTATAGGTGTAGACATCATTCTTCCCTGGGGATTTTATCATTTATTCTTGGCATTTTATTCTTAGAGTTCCTCTCTAGAGCCTTTGGTCTCTGAGAGGTTAGGTTCACAGTAAGAGAAGACATAATTTGGGGGGGGAAACTGAATAGAAGCAATTTCTCTTTTGATGGAGCTGCTTTGGCCGCGTGTGACTCCGTGTGTTTCCAGCTCGGGATGGAGGCGCACAGCCTTCTAACGCCGGGGCTCCCGCAGAGACCACGCGGTGGAGGCCCACCTCACCGGCACCTTGTTAGCAGCTGTGGCAGCCAGACCCGGCGTGCTTACCTCTTCCTGCCCACCATCTTGTCTTTTTCCATTGGTTCAGACTTGAGCAAAGAAAAGGGGACTGTAACATGCTCCGTAAAGACCTGCCAGGCCAGGTGCTAACCAAGTCACACCTTTGTCCTTTTAACCTTAAGCACTTTAATGCGGGGAGAACTGTTACGACCTCCATTCTACAGATGAGGTCTGGGGCTCGGGAGGGTCACGTTTCCTAGGACCACACCAACTATAAGCGGCAATGGAGGTTTGTTTTATGTGTCCCCCTGACGGGATCACAGGGAGCCCGGTGTCTGGTTAAGCCTTATTTCTGGTGTGTCTCTGAGATCGGCACCTGACTTGGTAGACTGGAGAAGCAGACGGCCCTCCCCAGTGCCCCGTGGCCTCACACACTCCATGGACCAAGCTCATCAAGCCGAGGGCGGAGGAAGGTTGAGGTCACTCCTCTTCCCAACATTGCTCCTCTGCCGTCGTTCCCCTGACTCTCAGGCCTTCACACCCACACTGGAGCCCACACTGTCTACTCCAGAGTGTAGACAACGGCTTGTGTGCGAGCCTGTCTGACCCTCATGATCCTGTGAGCCCATACCTTTTAACAAATCTCATTTACTCATTCTGTTTCTCTGGAGAAAGCTGACCAAGACCAGAGGTGGGGTTGGACGCCCAGGTGCCTGACCCAGAGGCCCAGCTGTGGCGCCAGGGCGGCTCCACGGAATCGCAGCAAGGATGGGCTCCTTCTGGAAGCTTTTGAAACCAGCCGTAGCAGGTGGGTAGAAACACACCCAGTAACTAAGCTTCTGTGACTGAAATGGAGGCTTTTGTTCACTTTTAGGGCACACTGGTTTGATTGTATTTCATTTCCAGGAAAATGTCCCAGCGGTCTCTTGAACACACACTAGACATTTTCTACTCCGGCCGCCTGTTAGAGTCATCAGGGCTCTATGGAAAACACCGATGCCTGTGCCCTTTGTCACCTATGAAAACAGAATCTCAGAGGGGGAGGGGCCATCCCAGCAGGGTCCTCTTTTTTTTTTTAAGTCAAAGATAATTGTATGTGCAGCCAAGTTTAAGAGCAAATGTACAACAAGTACTCATTCACCATATGTTGGGGGGTCTGTTTTCACCAAAAGACCGGGTACAGAAGATGCCGTTGCTTCTCAATGTTTATGGTGGGCGTGTTCGGAAGGTCTTGGGAACACAGTCCGGCGTGCACTTGGCCGTGGCTCCTGCAGGGGCCCGGGCTGTGAGCTGTGTGTTCCTCAGCCAGGACACAATCTTGTTTTGTGGGTGTTTCTCTTTGAAGACATCTTATTGAATATAAATATTTATTTATTTACTTTGAGAGAGAGAGTGCGTGTGTGAGCAGGGGAGGGGCAAAGAGAGAGGGAGGGAGAGAGACAAAATCTCAACCAAGCGCCTGTCAGCAAGGAGCCCAATGTGGGACTCGAACTCACGAGCTTGAGCTGAACCCAAAGGTCAGGACCTTCCTCTACTGAGCCCCCCGGGGCGTCCACTGGCCGATATGTATCGCGGACTCACTGGCATTGAGGTTTTGGCCGGTGTAACACCTGTAACACGGTAATCGGGCCCGAAAGCGGCTTACCTGACATGCACTTTCTGTGTGAGCACATTGCCGCCTGACGGCACTCGTCTCCACTTGTGGGCCATTCAACCAGTGGACACACCAACACTAGCACAAAATTCAGAAAGCATCGCGTTCAGTAGACTGCAGGAAGGACGGCTGTTGAGGGCCTGGGAGTGCGCCCAGAGGCCTGGGTCCACGTGCCCTGGGACCACACGTCCAGGGACTCGCACGTGCCAGCCCTCTGCACACGTGCGTGAGTGATGGAGAGGCTCTGTGAGCGCAGCCGTCCCCTCCCCGCCACGGGGACACGTTCCCAGACGCCCGGCGGGGGTAGGTCAGACCCTAGGAGGCGTGTGCTTTTTCCTGTGCGCACATACTTGTGATAAAGTTCAGTTTACAAACGAGTCGTGGACATAGACTAACAACGTGTCGTAATGAAACAGGACGATTATAACAACATAAGGAAATAAGAGTCATGTGGGAATGTCTCTCTCTCTCTCTGCGTCTTGTTCCACTGTACTCACGCCACTTCTCCCTGTGATGCCGTGAGATGATGAAATGCCCACGGGATGAGGGGGCGTGAGGGACTGACGTAGGCATGTGACACGGTGTGAATCTACCGCTGACCTTCTTTTTAGATTTTTTAAATGTTTATTTACTTTTGAGAAAGAGACAGAGTCTGAGGGGGAAGGGTCAGAGAGAGAAGGAGACGCAGAATCCGAGGCAGCTCCAGGCTCCGGGCTGTCAGCACAGAGCCCGACGCGGGGCTCAAACTCATAAACCGAGAGATCATGACCCGAGTCTAAGTTGGACGCTCAGCTGACCGAGCCACGCAGGCGCCCCGCTCCCACTGACCTTCTGACCGCGTATGAGAAGGAGGTCCCTGCCTGCCGTCAGTGGTGACGGCAGAAAGAGGAAGGCAGGCTTGCCGCTTCCGGGCAGACCTGAGCCAGTAGGAGAATCTGCAGACGTGGACCCACAACAGACAGGCAGGCGGCATTCCGGTTTTGGAAGCCGGTGAGTCGTCTTGGTGGCTGAGCACCGCCGTGTCCCCGAGGAAGCCTGCTCTCTCGGGGACGAAGGGAGGTGGCAGAGGAGCCTGGCTCGCTGTCCTGTGAGCCTCGGGGCGGCGGTGGCCTGATGCTGCTTCCCTGTTGGAGCGCGGAGTGGCTGGAAGTGGGGGCCGGGGGGGCTCGATCTCTGGCTTCCCGCGTGTCCAAAGCCCGGCTTGCCTTCCCGAGCCTCGCATGACCCTCCCCGGCCTCCCAGGGACCGGGGGCAGACGTGGCTGCAGAGGTCTCCTTCATGACAAAGGTGCTCAGAGCCACCGGCGCCTGGGGCTGAGCGAGACACAGCCCGGGTGTGCGCGAGGGAGAGAAAGAAGCTAGCGTGAGCGTTCACACGTCTGCGGAAGCCTGTGGCAAGCTCACGCCCGTCTCCACAAAGGGCGCCAGGTGCCACGCGCAGAGTCGCCCCATCTTGGGGACACGGCAGCCCCAACGGGAGGGCAGCGCCCGGTCCTCACTGCGCCCGGCTCCGTCCGGCCCTCTGCCCCCCCTGAGCAAGGTCCGGTGCAGAGACCCTCCCAGCTGAGGCCAGAGCCCTGATGCGGCTGCCGCCCCCCCCCCCCACGGAAGCTCTCTGCGGGGGACACCCAGGGAGACGGGCCTCTGCACCCTGCTCCCCTGCGGGCGGCCCGGCGGCCCTGACCGCTCCGCGGCGACCTCCCGGACACGGACTGAGCAGACAGCACTGAGGCGGACGCGGGTGCGGATGGAAAGGGACGGACGGCTGGGACGGCACGCGGCGCTACCCGCGGTGGCCCCCACGCCGCCTCTGTCAGGAGGGCCAGTCACCGCAGTCACCTGCGTGCGACACTGCTGTCCCCCAGGAACTAGAATACAGCAGGTGCTCACTCACCCCCCCACATGCTCACGCGCGAACACACGCTCACATGTCTTCACAGACGTCCTCATGCACGTGTTCTCACACACGTGTTCTCACCCACACACTCACATACACACTCACACACATGCTCACGCATGCTCACACACACTCACATGTTCTCACACATAGGCTCTCACATGCTCATATGCACTCACACATGCTCACACGCTCACACGCTCACACACACTCAGTTTCTCACACACTTGCTCTTACATATTCACACATATGTTCACACATGCTCACACTTCCTCACATGCTCAGATACACATGCTCACACAAATTCACACACGTGCATGAACATGCTGACATGCTCACACACACGCTCACATACTCATATGTTCACACACTCACACATGCTCATAATTTACACACACATGCTCACCATGCTCACCAGCTCATGTGTTCCCACAAACACTTTTCACACACTCATAGGCTCACACACATGTTCACACATTCACACACATGCTCACACACTCACACACACACTCACACACTCACAGAGCGCTTTCCCACCTTCCCCGCGGGCCGCGAGTGCAGCCCCGGGCAGCAGACTTCGTGCACAGAACTATCCCCTTCACGTAGTAATTTTCTATAAAGCCTCTTGGCTCGTTTCCAGACCCAGCCTCATATGTTTTCCTCATATTTCAAGAAGTGAAATGAGATTAATTTTGGCATCTTTATACACAGTATTTTCAATTCAGCCTGAAGTTCACACGTGCGCTCATTCATCCAATAAGACACCCGGAGGGGCTCCCGGGGCCCAGGGTCTGCACGCGGTGCCGCGGTGGGTGGCGGGGAGCCGGCTACGACGACGGCCGGAAGTGGGCGTGCTTCCTCCCTTCCTGCCTCCCCCCTTCCTTCCCTCTTCTGTTCGTAGTCATATTGTGGATACCCTAAATAGTATTAGAGAAGAAAAGAGGAGTAAGAAGTAATTCCTGTCTCTCGAGGATTCAGATTCTAGAGCGTTAGTCAGGCTGTGTCCGGTGCCCTATCAGCACTCCTCAGTCTCAGGGGTTCAGTGAAAACGTGGGGGACACCTCGCCGTACAGAGTGCTCTCAACGCCCATGGCGATGGAAGAAGTCTTGAAGCGGTGACACAACACAGGTCACGTTCAAGGTCTGGCATAAGGAGGCGAGAGGATGACTGGGCAGAGAAATAACGCTGGTTTGGGTCCAGAAGGCACCGCATGGGCTACCGAGCGCCCCAGGAGCTTCTCCAGGAAATGCAGGAGGGGCCAAGTTCCCAGAACGCGCCAGGCTTCCGACCTCTGGTCTCCGGTGCCGCACACAGTGCGTCAGGGAGGTAGTGAGGGGCAGCCGTGGGGCCACCTCGCACCCGTCCTTCCCTGGGGCGCACACGGGAGGCTCCGGATGTTGATCCTGGACCATGAGCAGGGGAAGAAAGCCTGAGAGCCCCCTCCTCCCCCACCTCTGCGCTGGAGCTTGAAAAAAAACTGTGGGTGCTGCTCTGAGAGGGTTTTATAGCTCTCCCTCCGTCACACCCCTGACCTCGTCCCCTGTGCCTCAGGAACACACTGGCTCTGAGGGTCCCCAGGGTCCCCCAGAGGACGCCGTGCATGCACCTGGGCTCTGCACCTCTGACGCACACAGGCTGGTATCACCCCACACAGAAGGGTGTTGATCTCAGGGAGCAGCTGGGCACCCCTTTGGCCATTTGGTTGTTTTCTAAAGAAATATCTGTACAGTATCTTCCAGGAAATTAACTTTACTATTTTCAAACTACAGCCATCTTTAGATTTCTGTGGAAGGGTGTGTTCAAGCAGAATTAGTCTTCTTCATTACTATTTTATAAACGTGAAGGTATTTGACTTTCCATATTTCTTATGTTTATAATGTATAAAGACCCAGGCAACAGTACCTTTAACAACTGCTGTTAGCACCTCGCCTAAAGAAGTAGAGTGTTCAAGCACCAGAGGGATCCTGAGATCACTAACCAGCACTTCCTGAATCCAGGCAGCCCTGTTGGGTAGCAACGGGCACTTTGGGGACGAAGGTCCTAAGGTGAACAGGACGGGGTGTTCAGCTGGGGAAACACCAACACCCTGAGATGCGTGCTTTTCCTGAATGTTCCCCAGGGAACCGGGACGTGGAAGAGTCTTCTTAAGCCACATCTCTGTACCCATCTGTCATTTTCCTTCCGTTCATCATTTACCTGCCATCTATCTGTCTCTCTCTAACTCTCTACCTTTGCCAAGTTTGACAAACTCAGACCCAGACTTTCATTCCCCAAAGCAGATCCGCGGCCCAGAAGCACCGACTAGCTTCAGGTTCTTGGGTCGGGCAGCAGAGCGCTGGGAACACTGCTCGAATTAAAGCAATTCCTATTTCACTGATTGTGTTAGAAATTCAACAACTTACCCTGAATAGCGAATACCCATATTCTGTCGGGCGTTCCTTATGTTTACAACTAAACGTTCACCTTCTAGTTTTAACATACGGTCTACATTGGGAGCATGTCCATTTATTTCATACAGAATTTTCAGATAAACGGCAAAAATCTCACAACACTTTGAAAACCTGAGCTAAATACCATGCCTCATGCATTTTTGCTTCCTTTTGTTAGTCAGTAGCTCCTCCGGATTACAGGCATAGAAATACGCTTGAATCGGGGCCGGGAGGGGAGAGGGGAGTGGGCAGAGGAAGGAGGGCGGGCGGGCGGGCAGAGCTGGGC
>NW_027551559.1:10158541-10182267 GCF_008692635.1 Crocuta crocuta
AGCCCGGCGCGTCCAGGGTCGCGGAGCCGTCGGGGACGGGGGAATGCGGGGTCGGTGTGCCCGGCCCCAGGAGACCCGCAGAGCAGTGTCACCCCCTCTGGGGGGGCTCTCAGCTCTGAGCCACTCTGAGGTCACCGCAGTAAGGCCTTGCTTGAGAGCTTGGCCACTCATCTCCGGTCCGGAGGACCAGTCCATTCAGGTCCGGAATACCCACGGCCAGCTTGTCATGCACATCTCACCCACAACGATCTCTCTTTCCCTGAAAATGGTGTGCATAGACTTAGGGCACACTTGCCTCCTTTCATCCGTGATTCTGGAGGGGCAATCCTACATTAGCGGGCCTTTTTGGAAGATGTATTGGACCTTAATAAAACTTGATCAATGCATTTAAGTCAAATTGAATTATATGTAAGTGGATAGGGCTGACATATGTTTCTATATCTGCGAGTGATACATTATTCTCCAGGGAGCATAAAATTTAATGAAATATAAATACCCATTAATCCTCATGTTTCAACCAATCAGTCACTGTGGCTTGTGCCTGCTGTGAGCAGAAGCGGGCCCAGAAAGTCATCTGTTTCATCGAAGCAGGAGCTCCAACCTGGAAAGACATCAGACGAGAGAAGAAGGGAGGCCCAGGAGGAAGGCCTGCCAGCCCGGAGGCAGGGGCGCGGGGGGCACACAGGGCCGCGGCCGCCTCGCTCCTTTCCAGCCCGGGGCGCGGAGGCGCTTCTCCTTTCCTGCTGGGTTTGCCGTGAGCAGCGAGAGACACCAGGGCAGTGTCCTTTCATCCAGGGCGCGGTCGCCCTCGTGCGTCCCTAGAACTGTGCACACAGAAGTGCAGGAATAGAAAACGGAAGTGGTGGGGCGGCACTTAACTTACCGTAAGACATGTCTGATGACATTGGTGCTTCCACGAGGCACCTCTGCTCCGCATGTGACCTCGTAGGACACCGGGCTGCTGAACGCGCCCCAAACCCCACCGTCTCTGAGCACGCCCCTCCCCACCCCTGCGCCAGCCCCTCCCATGCGCCACTCTGCACCCTAAGGCCACGGGGGTTGAGGCTGTGCTCTGATGTCCCCCGGGTTGGCCAGGACGGTTGTCCTCAGGGAGAGGAGACAGAGAAGGTGCAGCGGGATCAGGGAAGGTCGAGGCCTGGCCTGCATCGTCTCCGCGGAGGGGCCGGGGGGCCTGTATCTTGAAGTCTTGTTTAGAGGGTGGCCATGTGCCAACGACAGGGCACGGTCAGACCACTCTGATGAGACCCACTGGCCAGTCACCTCGCAGGCCCAGCAGGAGACAAAGCTGTCCCACCTGAGCAGCGCCAGGGGCCAGTCCCCAGGGAGCCGGGCACTCGCGGGGACAGCTCCGCAGGTCGCTGCGCCTCAAGGTCCCACTTCCTGCTTCGAGGCACACGGAGGACTGGGGCCATCAAAAGGGCATCATGCAGAAGCAGCACCGCCCCCCCCCCAGGTTATTTGCATAACTGAGGATGGACGATGGCCCTTGCGGTCAGGAGGTCCCCCATCAGGACCAGCTTCTGGAGCCATCTGTGGTTCAGCCCCCGCCCCACATGCCGGCTGATGAGGGGGCTGCACATACTCGCGCTCTCATCGATTGGTGCGGGAGGCAGGGGAGGGGGCCTACGTCCACGCGGCTTTGTCCCGGGCTTCCCTGCTCTCCCTGCTTCCAACCACAGCCTCGTCGGCAAGGCTGGGAGCCATGGGCTGGGCTGGGCTTTCCACCTACTTGTATGACAATAAGCAAATAAATATGTCTGTTTTCCATCCTCCAAACTCCTTGTGCCCAAAATGGAGAACCTCCTGCCTTGCTCTCCTGTGCACGCAGTCCTGGGTGATGAGCTGCTCCGTCACCTACCCAAGCGCGGGCTCTGTCCCAGGTGCTTTATTCTATAGAGACATCACTGGTAGGGAAAGTGCATAAAGAAACAGCCCTGACCTGCATGGTGTGGCTCCAGCCTTGACGAGGCGCACAGGCCCACTCCCAGCCATGGGGGCGGGGTCTCCGCTCCGGCCCCAGAAGGTGGGCGGAGCATCAACGCCGGGCGGCAGCCTTTGGCCCTGCTGAGTCTCACGGTTTCCTAAGGAGTGAGTTATGAGAGTAAATAATAAGCCCAAGAATTAGCTGGGAGCTGGGCCACCCTTCCTCAGAGGGTCCAGACAGTGATGGGGAAGAGTCCATGCGGCCGTCAGTGGGCACGGTGACCGCCGCTAGCGGGGTCTGAAATCGCCCAGCGCCGTGGCCCGTCCCAGCGCAGATGAGACCTAGCTGTGATGACAAACCAGGCCTGCAGGTCACACACGCTCACGGGTCCGCGGACCCTGGGAGGCCAGGCGTCACCGCCGCTCAAACGGAAGGGACAGCCGAGCCCAGGCCGCAGGCTGTTGTCCAATCAAAAGCCGTCTGTTAATTCTCAAGGATCCTGATTCCCTCTCCATGACCCGCAGGCAGGGACAACACGGCAGGCTGCGTGCGCGGCCCCTCGGCCCGCTGGCCTGCACCCGGCTGGCCTGTGCCCGGCCTTGCGGACGATGTGCTGAGTCCAGGAAACCACTGACGGAGCTCATTCTCCAGTGACACTTGAAGCAAAACTTGGGAGAACTTAGCGGCAGGAGCTTGAAGTTCAGGAGCCTCATCCAACCAGACCTGTACAGTCCAGCGACCAGAGGGGCCCAGCCTGGCAAAGAGGCAGCGACCGTTGGCTTGTCCGTAACTCCGGTCAAGCCTCCGGGTCGATGTCCAGGTCCAGTCTCTCAGCTGCAGACTCGCCGTCCTGTGGTGAGGGGGACCCGGCCCGCGGGGGCATCTCTTCCAGCTGCGGCAGGAGCACTGGAGAGGGCACAGGCCTGAGAGGGCCAACACCCGCTACGCCCGGTGACACCCCCACAACAGCCTGGGCTGGGCCCGGGGCCCTGCTGGCGAGGTTCCCACGCACCAGGAGCGGCCTCCCTGGAGCCCCTGGGATTGGCAGGGAGGATCAGCATTGCCACGAGGCCTGGGTGCGAGTTCCGGAACTGGCCTGCAAGCTCTCAGCCCCGCGGCCCCGCCCCTTCCCTCAGTCACCCCGTGTGAGGTTGGGAGCCTCCCACGCCCGTATGAAGTGACGCCGTCCGCGCTGGCTGTGCCCGGCTCGGCGACGCTGGTCCTTACGCTCCGTCAGATGCTGCTCCTTCTGATTCCCCTCCTGCAGACCCGAGACTGGGCTGGAGTGTGCGGAACAGCTTCATCTGGGACCGCCTTTCAGTTGATCAGGGAGGATCGAGAACCGTCATACGATGCCAGAAGGGGGCTCCAGAGATAGAGCACGTCAAGGTCGCAGAGTTTAGTTAAGGACCGCGGTGGTCATGCAATCCCACCGAATGGAAAGACATGGAAAACAGTGCAGAACAAAGAGCAAATCCGGACCAGAACTGAAGCCTTCCCTGCACTGTAGACAGAGTCAGGACCGGCGGGGTCGCGGGTCCGGGCAGCCATCCTGTGGGAACGGGAGCAGGTGCTGGCGGCATGTGCACCAGGCGCAGGCGCACAAGGCACTCCCAGGTGCGCAGGGCGTCCACGGGTGAGCAGGGCAGCAGATGTGCTGGGTGGCAGGTGGGCAGCGTGGCGGGTGCACAAGACACTGGCAGGTGTGCCAGACAACAGGTGTGCAGGGTGCCAGCAGGTGTGCCAGGTGGCAGGTACACAGGGCTACAGGTGGGTGGGGTGGCTGGTGTGCAGGGCACAGGAAAATGCACTGGACGGCAGGTGTGCAGGGCAACAGGTGTACAGGGTTGCAGGTGCGCAGGGCGGCAGGTGTGCAGGGAGGCTTGTGTGCACAGTGGTAGGTGTGCAGGGCAGCAGGTGTGCACAGTGGTAGGTGTGCAGGGCAGCAGGTGTGTGCAGTGGTAGGTGCACAGGGTGGCAGATATGCACAGTGGTAGGTGTGCAAGGCGGCAGGTGTGAGCAGTGGTAGGTGCACAGGGTGGCAGGTGTACACAGTGCTAGGTGTGCAGGGCAGCAGGTGTGCATGGTGGTAAGTGCACAGGACAGCAGGTGTGCACAGGGGTAGGTGCGCAGGGCGGCAGGTGTGCACAGGGGTAGGTGTGCAGGCTGGTAGGTGTGCACAGGGGTAGGTGTGCGGGGCGGCAGGTGTGCACAGGGGTAGGTGCGCAGGGCGGCAGGTGTGCACAGGGGTAGGTGTGCAGGGCGGCAGGTGTGCACAGGGGTAGGTGTGCAGGGTGGTGGGTGTGCGCAGTGGTAGGTGTGCAGGGCAGCAGGTGTGCATGGTGGTAAGTGCACAGGGCGGCAGGTGTGCACAGGGGTAGGTGTGCGGGGTGGTGGGTGTGCGCAGTGGTAGGTGTGCAGGGCAGCAGGTGTGCAGGGCCCCGGCAGGCTCTGAACAGCCAGGAGCTCCCACTTTCTTTCTTTCCAAGAGCAGCCTCCTAGAACGTGGCTCAAGCCTCATACTCTACAAACAACCACGCCAAACTCACACTTTACGGAGGACAATTAATCTCCTTTTTTTGGTGCTGAGAGTTCGTATCAGGGATTTTGAACAAATAGTCAGACACTCCATTACCTGCCGATGCATGTTTCCCCACTTAAGCCTCTCAAACTCCTTAACTCTGGTCTGTCATCGTCCCCTTTTCCCAGGAGGAAACCAGGCCTTCAGGGGGCCGGTGACCCCGTGCCGGAATCTGGTGAACTCGTGAGCCGCTCACCAGCCAGGGATCTGATTACAGGGGCCACCGCTCGCCTGTCACTGAGCAGGTGGTGCTCAGTAGTCAGGTCGACCGACGTGCACGGCATGGCTGCCGAGCTCTGCACCCCGTGCCCCACCCATGTGTCAAGTGAGGCTCTTGAAAGCACACGTGAGACAATGATGGGCGATGAGCAAACCTCGCTCTGGCTTTTGAGTCCTTAAGGAGGAGACACGGGGTAATGCCGGGGGTGGAAGCATAATTAAGTTGTGTGTGTGCCCGTGTGTGAGTGTTCACGTGAGTGTGCATGCGAGTGTGAGTGTGCGAGTGTGTGTGAGTGTAGGGTGGCAACACAAAGGGATGTTTCACTAGGAATCATTGCAATTTATCTATATTTAATGTTTATTTAAATACAAACACTTACGTTATATTTAATATTACCTATTTTTTTCTCAGTGTTAACTCAGCCCTGAGTTTGGATTGGAAATATGAGCTTGAAGTCATGATAATATTATTTTTTAAAAATCCACAAAATGTTGGGGTGCCTGGCTGGCTTAGTCGGTAGAGCGTAAGACTCTCAGTCTTGGACTCATGAGTTCAAGCCCCACGCTGGGTATAGAACTTATGGAAAATAAAATGAAATAAAAAATACAGTATAGTACAATTCAGAGCGTGTCCCAGCTCTGAAAGGTGTCAAGGGGCACCTTGGCACCTGCATGTTGGTCTCTGAGAACCATGGGCCTCCAAGAGGGACAAGTAGAGGTCAGCCCCCACGGAGGCTGGAGGGCTCCTCTGCGTAAAGGACATGAAGACGAAGAAGACGAGCCCAGAAGCAGGAGTGGCACTCATCACATGGGTGCACGTGGCCAGTCTCTACAGCAAGCAGGGCCTTGGCTGAGAGCCGGGGGAAGAAGAGGTGTGGAGGGAAGGTGCAAAATAGTCCTCTAGGGCCCAGTGTCTTGGGGGTGTTGGGGAGACAGTGGATTCGGTAAGCAGCGCACGCCATGCTCAGGGAGTCAGAAAGGTGCGTGATCCTCCCTGATCAGGGAGGGCTCAGTCACCACGCTGGGTCCAGGGTCCATGCTGGGGTGGTCGGCTGTCAGCACACAGGTTGCCTGGCAAGGGCTGTGTGGCAGGGGACAAAGTGCTAGAGGGTGGGGGTGATGATGGTGCGTGGGCATCAGTACAGTGGGGAGTGGGAGCCCTTAATGCACGAGGGGAGACCACTGGGAGAAGGCGCTGAAGACAGAAGGGGCTTACTAGTGGCTGGCCCCGAGTTCCAGAGGGAGGAAGGGAAGGTTCCCAAAGTTGGGGAAGGGTGCAATATGGGTTCACAAAATGAGAACCACAGAACAACGTCGATGTGAGTGTCCAGGAGGCGGGGAGTCTGGACCTCCTGCATGAGAACAGAACAAGCTGTGACTACGGCGATGCCGTGAGTGCGGCAAGGTGGGGGCAGGGCAGGGCAGAACCGTCCAGTGTGATGAACATCCTTGGGAGCGAGAAAGGATGGGAAAGATCGAGGATCATGAATCTGAGTCAGTGAGCCAGTCTCCACCCTGTTGATGGGAGCCGGAACCATGAGCCAAAGGAGGCTGGTGCAGGAAAACATGTCAGCACGTCGGCAGGTGCCGAAGTGGTCATGGTCACAGGTCACGGGTCACGAGGAGTCCCTGTCATCGCGGGATTTCAGATGTGTCAGAATG
Source organism: Crocuta crocuta (assembly GCF_008692635.1). Lineage (NCBI taxonomy): Eukaryota > Metazoa > Chordata > Mammalia > Carnivora > Hyaenidae > Crocuta > Crocuta crocuta. Next base: position 10,164,949 of record NW_027551559.1, read on the forward strand.
AGGATGCTGGCGTGAAGCAGGGGCCTTTCCGCGGTGAGATCCCATGAGGAGGTTCACCCAGTGCCCAATGTCGGCTCAGTTCTTCCTCAGGTGACAGAGCAGGGCACTCCCAGGGGGTCCAAGGCCAGGAAGGCAGCAGGGAGTGGCCAGCGCCCAGTCCTGGGAGGGTGACCCCAAGGCCACCATCAAGGACTGGTCATGAGGCCCGAGCCGCCCCAGATCTGCGCACAGACAAGAACAAGACCCACAGGGAACTAAGTGGTGATGGTCCGTCCGACCTGGGTGTGGTTGTAGAACACATCACATTTCCGAGTATCAAGGGGCCGAAAAGATCCGAAATTAGAAAGCAACACAATGGCCACTTTCTAATTCAGACTGCAGCCTGAGTTTGACTTTTATCAAACTAAACTGAATTATAAGAAAAAAAAATCAACCTTGGTCTCCACTTAACAGATTTATACTCACTTACATAAGACAGTGATTAATACACTGCAATCGTTTCTCCCTTGGGCAAAGATTATACATTTTTCATTCATCCTTACTCTCGTTCGGATTGAAAGCCTGAGTTTTTCTGCAGATCACGGTTCTAATGCATATTATTAGAAAGTGATTATTGTTGATTTTACAGAATTCTCCATTTCCTTAATCTTTCATCTCATGTGTTAATTCATTAGTTAGCAGTCATTTATTCCGCCTGCTGAAATCTCTGTTCTCCCCGGGAGACCACAGAGCCACGCAATCCGGTCACCACGTGCTGCGCGGGCGTCTGGGAGGCGGGGGGTCCTGGGGCCGCCCCGGCAGGACTTGAGACTCTGCGTGGTTGGAGTCCACAGTCGTGAAGGAAAGAACCCACTCCAGCCTGTCAGGACCGAAACGGGCTTAGCAAAGCCTCCTAGCCTCCCACTTCTCCAGCAAGCTCTAGACTCAGGTCCAAGAGCAGTGTGGCTGAGGGCAGTTCCAGCCCGCGGGCAAGACTCTGCCGGTGCAGACATCCAGCCGCCCCACCACCCTCGAGATGGGTGCAAGGAGCCCCAAGGGCCATTTCAGAAACACCAGAGGCAGGACCATTGCCTTTCCCCGTCGGTCTCCTTGCGTCAAGTCATGGATGCCGGCACGTGCGCCACCCTCTAGCTGTACAGGAGTCTAAGAAGGCTTAATTATTATTTTTTTAAATACTGATGTAACAGAATTCACACAGGGGAAGTTGTCAGAATGTCAGAAGAGTGTTCCAGTGATCGGGCAGCTCCCAGGAACAAGCATCCGGGGCAGACCTCACGGGGGACGTGTCTGGTATTTGGACTGACCATCATTATCCAGAATTTAACACTTGAAAAGAGCAAAGACATGATCTTTTGAAGGCTCTCAAGATCTATTCTGCATTACTTGCAAAGGTAATGCACAGACTGGGTCTTTGTGAAATGTCGCTTAGGAAGTAACAGCCACAAGAATACACCCAGGATATCCCTGGGAGGCACCGTAACACGAAATTGTTTCATTTTTCTTGGAAATCGTCAGTGACTTGCTCCCTGCAGGAGCTACAGACCAGAGGAGGCTGTAAGGACATGTGCCCAGGATGCAATTATCTTACCAGACTGAGAAATCACTGCGATCGGGCCGCCTGGGGGCTCAGTCGGTTGAGCATCCGTCTTCAGCTCAGGTCATGATCTCACCGGTCCCAAGTTCAAGCCCCACGTTGGGCTCTGTGCTGACAGCTCGGAGCCTGGAGCCTGGTTCAGATTCTGTGTCTCCCTCTCTCTCTGCCCCTCCCTGGCTCACACACTGTTTCTCTCTCTCAAAAATAAATAGACATTAAAAATGTAAAAACAAAAAAAAAAAAAAGAAAAAAGAAAAAAAGAAATCATTGTTATTACCTTTGGAAACCTGGTATGTAAAAACGTAATTACTTAAGTTTCTTGTGGCTTGAAAAATACTCAACCCCAACTCACCACCCTATGCTTTCTGAATATATTATGGGGCGCCTGGGGGGCTCAGTTGGTTGAACCTCTGACTTTGGCTCAGATTATGATCTCACTGTTCGTGGGTTCGAGCCTCGCATCCAGCTCTGAGCTGACAGAGCCTGGAGCTGCTTCAGGCTCTGTCTCTCTCTCTCTGCCCCTCCCTGCTCCTGCTCTGTCTCTCTCGCTCTCTCAAAAATAAATAAACATTAAAAGAATTTTAAAACTTGACAAAAGCCAAAAACCAAATATATCTTTGTCTCCACTTTAGTATCTCGGTAGAGATTTTACACACTGTAAAGCGAGCCCAGCAGCCTCAGGTAGGCCTGGGTAACCCCCACGAATCGGGGGGTGCCTCCGCGGTCCCCCACCCCAGGGAACCCACACGAATCGGGGGGCGCCTCCGCGGTCCCCCACCCCAGGGAACCCGCACGAATCGGGGGGCGCCTCCGCGGTCCCCCACCCCAGGGAACCCACACGAATCGGGGGGCGCCTCCGCGGTCCCCCACCCCAGGGAACCCACACGAATCGGGGGGCGCCTCCGCGGTCCCCCACCCCAGGGAACCCACACGAATCGGGGGGCGCCTCCGCGGTCCCCCACCCCAGGGAACCCACACGAATCGGGGGGCGCCTCCGCGGTCCCCCACCCCAGGGAACCCACACGAATCGGGGGGCGCCTCCGCGGTCCCCCACCCCAGGGAACCCACACGAATCGGGGGGCGCCTCCGCGGTCCCCCACCCCGGGCGTGCAGCTTGAGACCGTGGCTCAGGGAGCTTCCGGGACGACTCCTATGCCAGGTGCTGGTGTGCGGTCCGCCCCGCACCCCCACCCCTGGCCCACGGGTCACCTCTGCTGCTGGAAGGGGGGGTTGGGAGGCAGATCCTGCATGTGCTGCCCACACCCTCGTGTCGCTGGAAGAGGCTGGGAATCTGGCTTCGCTGCTCGAACCCGACATCCAGGACTTCATAGTCTCCCCATCGTTAGAGGAACCAGACAGTGAGCAGTAATAATTGAAGGGCAGAGAGAAATGTGGAATTTACTGCTTAATAAAGCAAATCTTGGTGTCACTCCAGTCAGGATGTAAGGGCGTTGAAACGGAGGCTTTTTGTTTGAGTGGCTTGTGTCTAATCGTGGGTCCCTCTAAGCCCCAGCAGCGCTTCACTGCTCGTACTCTGTTGTTGTCCGTAATTCAGAGTCTTCTTTGCTCCGTGAGAACTTGGTCTTTCACCAAAAGGGGCCAAACCAAGAGTGAGGAGACTCAGGCTCCGTGTAGTGAGTACAAAGGTCTGCTTGTGAGTGAGTGAGTGAGTGTGTGTGTGTGTGTGTGTGTCTAAGTAGGTAAGAGCAGCTAAATGGGCATTTCTGAGTCTGTTTCCAAACAAAATACACACAGTATCATTTTCTTCTGCCCAGTATTTCAAGATAATCTTGTTACCTTTCGTACTTTCACGGATACCCTGGAACTCGAGAGGTGACTCCGACAGAGAAAGACACTCGCAAGGCCTCCGCCGGAGCGTCTTCACGAGCCGCCCCCCTTGACGCCCCTCGCCGCCCTCCTCGACGATTTGCATTGTAATAGTTACACTCTGAGTACACATTTTTCTCTGTCACCATGATAGAGAGGATTTAATACCACAGTGAGCGTGACATATCTGAGACTCTGCAGAGAGTTGTTCCTGAAGGTTTTGTAAATGCCTTTTATTCATTTATTTGAATATTGTCCGTAGGAAAGAAGCAGCGGATGTGGCAAAGCCTCACTTCATCACTTCCTTTACCTTCGTCGTTCTTTCCCTTAAAGTCAGAAGTGGCCCTTCTCTGCAAGGAGCGGGAAAGCTGCTTGCTGCTGATGCGTTTCCCACGTTCGCATAAGCAGGCGAAGCGCGGCTGGAAGCCCGCACGAACCCTGTTGCCTGGAGGTGTGGAGGCCGAGCAGCAGGGCTCCGCCATCCGAGCGCTCGCACACCTGCGTCCACGAAAGGCCTCCTCCTGGTACCCCTCCCTCCTATTGGCTGCGAGTGACGTGGCGACGCCAGCACTCGGGCACCGGGGCCAGCTCAGGTGCCGCACGCTGTCGGCGAGTGGCGTGCGCCTCGTTAGTCTTCCAGAACCTATCCGGTACCCAGTTGAAGTGAAGAAAAGGTGGAAAAGGTGCATAGGAAATGATCAGCTACTTACCGTGTTGGTGTAGGAAGCCTTCCTCGGGGACGAGGGCGAGACCCCGCAGGGCACCTGTCGCAGCGGCCCGCTCATCGGGGCGCGTCTTTCACCCACGTTTATTTGCCCCGGCGAAATCCATCGGTGCCCCCAGGGGTCTTTCACTGTATTGTTTCCACTTTTATTTACATGAGGCTGGGACACTGTTCCTATTAATATGAGTCGGGTTGTTAGAGCCCCAGAACGTTTGATGGAGAGATTATTTCATTTCCTATTAGGAATTTATGCAGAAGCCATTGCTACTACATCCTCATTGCAGCAAGACTTGATTTATTCCACGTACAGTTTGAATTCGTGTTATTCAAACACACAGAGGAAGCGTAAGTGTCTGGTGTCCTAATTTTGCTCAACTCTAATCAACCATCTGCCGCACACCAGACACGCTACCAGGTACTTGGGACACAAGAATAAATGCGGCAACGAGTCTAGAAGCGTGCTTTCTGACAAGGGAAGTTCTATATCCAGAAACAGGACAGGCTGCGGTGGGCGTCCGTGAAGCATGCGTGAGGTAAGAGCGCTCGCTCTACGTACCTCACGTCCTCCAGGCGTCATACAATCCTGCCTGGGGGGGGGCCATCAGCAGCGCCAGCTCTTGCTTCAGTAACACACAAAACCCAGTCATCAGAGGTCCACGCAGCCAAGGGCTACTTCCTGCTTACGCAGCTGCTTGGTGGTCTGCAGGGCCCCCGGACAGCTCCCTCCGTGGGCTCACCTGCACCCCAGGCTGCTTAGTCTCTGGGCACCTTCTGCTCGCGTATCCTTCTGCAAAGTCAAGGGCAAGGGACGAGCACGACAGAAAAGAGAGTACCAGCCGTTAAACTCTTCTCGCCAGAACTGACCTAAGGCGCCTTTGCTCACACTTTATTGACCAAAGAAGTCATGGGATCATGTCTCTCTTCCAGGGGCAGGGAGGTGGCTCCCTGCCTCTGCGGGAGGGAGAACTGCCCCCGTGCCCCTCGCGATGAACGGCTGGGCCAGCTGTAACACCGCGCTGTGCATGGAGAACGTGAGTCTTACTGGGTTAAACATCAGCAGGCGGTTTTGCCCAACTGAGGCCCAGGCAGCCCCGCTGTGGACAGACTGCTAAGCGAGGTGCTCCAGAGCCCTGTGGGGGAGGGAAAAGTGTGTGTCGCCCCGGGGAATGGCGCCGGGCTTGCTCAGACTCTAGCCAGGGCTGGGGCTTGCACAAGGGTGGCCTCTGAGGCAGCAGCAGGGGCCGGGGGTCCTCAGAGGCAGGGCCGGGGTGGCGAGAAGGTGCAGAAGGGCTGGGCCCAGCACGCAGCAGCGAGGAGGAGGGCGTGGGTGGACGTGGACTCTCAGGCGTCCCTGCGGCCGGGTCCCAGCGAGGCCCGGCCACACCACGGCCCGTCTGTGGGAAGCCCCCATCTGCCCACTGGCCACCGTTTGCTGTCAGATCAGCCTTGCTGAACCCAACAAGTGGTCACTGTTTTCCTTTCCTATTTGTGCCATTTGCTCCATTAGATGGTGACTCGTTCGCTTTTTCAGCCTTGCCGATCGCTCTCCCTGAGAGCCCAGGTGGTGTGTATCATTTATCAGGTGGGGATTTTTATCTAATGTGATTTCAATAATTACTGTCTCCAATTTCTCCTTTGTTTGTTTCATGGTTAAAAATAATGCTTGAAATTGCTATGTAAATTCTATTAGCCATGTTTCTTGAATCTCAGTTTTCTTTTTTTTTTTTAATGTTTATTTATTTTTGAGAGAGAGAACATGAGTTGAGGAGGAGCAGAGAGAGAAGGAGACACAGAATCCAAAGCAGGCCCCAGACTCTGAGTTGTCGGCACAGAGTCTGACACAGGGCTTGGGCTCAAGAACCGTGAGACCATGACCTGAGTCAAAGTCAGACGCTTAACCGACTGAGCTGAATCTAAGTGTCTTAAACCCTTCAAAGTTCTTGCAGACCCCCAATGTCCACTTAAATTGACTTTTGTTATGTTTCTTCAATACATAGAAGCTGGAAAGTGGCTGTAAGTGGCTTCTGCCATGTCAGCCATACCACTATAAAACTAAATCAGATTTCAAATTAAATAAAAACAAAATTTCAAATCTGATATAATTCCAATTGCCACATAAATTCAATGCGACAGATGAGGTTGTTCTGTTGAAACACCACTGGAGAAAGAAGGTCGGCCTGCTCATGATCTTGTATTACTTGTCCACAGTGCCTGTAATCACATATTAAAGAGTAATTCAACTAACATTCAAATATCCCAGGAGGGGTATATGTGAGCTCATTTTCATCAATCACTGTCCCTGCTCTGCGGTTCTGAGAAAACCAGGCTTCTCTGCTTCCACAAATGCTTGATCCTGATTTCACCATAATGGCTTTAAGTTATAAGTTTAAAATGAGGCGCACGCCAAAGCATTGTAAACATGACGAAACCACCAAGGGCCCCGACAGGTGACAAGTAGCTCTGGTCACCTGACTTTTTTGGAATAGAGCCTTTTCTTCGGTCTGGGCACACACGTAGACTTGTCTGCTTGATCAGGCCGTTTAAAATCAAAGCCTGTGGGGGCGCCTGGGGGGCTCAGTCAGTTAAGCATCCGACTTCGGCTCAGGTCATGTCTCATGCTTCTTGGGTTCAAGCCCTGCGTCGGGCTCTGTGCTGACAGCTCAGAACCTGGAGCTGCTTTAGATTCTGTGTCTCCCTCTCTCTCTGACCCCCCCCTGCTCCCGCTCTCCCTCTCGCTCTCTCTCTCTCAGAAATAAATAAAACACTAAAAAAAAAATAAAAATAATCAAAGCCTGTACATGTCTGCTAACATAAACACACATGCAACTCTAATAGCTGTGCAATTCGCATATACCACATTCCACACAGGATAACATATGTGCATTACTTTCTGGGAATTTTAGAAACTCTACCCTGACATTGAATAAGCTGTATAACCTAGTTGGACAACTCAGGGTCAGGATCAGACCCAAGCATCAGGCCAGGGAAGAAATGGAGATTTTAAGAAACAAATGCAAATTCTGGATGTTTTCTTTTTTCTTTCTTTCTTTTCTTTTCTTTTTTTTATTTCTGAGAGAGAGAGAGAGAGAGAGAACATGAATAGGGGAGGGTCAGAGAGAAGTGAGATACAGAATCTGAAACAGGCTCCAGGCTCTGAGCTGTCAGCACAGAGCCCAACGCGGGGCTCGGACCTACGAACCGTGAGATCATGACCTGAGCTGAAGTGGGATGCTTAACCAACTGAGCCACCCAGGCGCCCCTGGATGTTTTCAAACTCTGATGAGACACCTTCCTGAAGCCAACATTGAGGCATCTGAGACTCTAAAAGATGTTGGACGTCATTTAACCACGTCTGACAAACATTCTGCATGCAAGGAAGAAGATGTTAACCAACAGGGGAAAGCCATGTTCCTGGAAACCCAAGGAGCTATGTGTGCTGTTAAGCATCCTTAGTGATGAACTTCAAAGAGGCAGCCTCTCCCTGTCCAGACTTCCGTGTTGGTTCAGAGCACAACTCGATTTTTCAGGTCAAGCAGTTAGAAAAGTTGCCTTCAGCTGCTTATTTCCAGAAGTCAGAAGATTACTGATACTGTGCAAGCGGGAGAAATGACGATAAAAATGAGCAATAAGGCAAATATAAGTGTAATTAATAACCCTAATTAAAAGTCTGTATTCACTAAAATATCTCAGTTTTCTAATTGATTGATTTTGCTAAATGTTAATAGAAACCTCAACATATCCAATTAATGCATAGGACTCAGAAACCACTTTTCTCTCTTCTTTATATCCTGAGGCCTAAAGAAAAAAATAATTTTAAAAAAGAAATTAGCTTTAAAAAATACTTTCATAGGTTGAAATAACTTTCCCTTGAAAAACAGAGACAGAAATATGGGAGATAATGTTCCAATTTAAAAATTAAGCCACTTAGATTAGAGAGAGAGAGAGATAATAGGCAGGGGCTATTGTGAAGAGAGAAAGTTTAAGATCTCCTTGGGGACCCTGGGCGGGGGCGGGGCGGGGCAGCGGCTGCATCTGGACCCGCTACCTGGCTCTCCTGAGCAGCTATGGGCTCTGATGAACATCATCTGCTGGGCTACCACGCGGAACCCCAGTGCCCTACTGAAGCTTAAATTTGCCAGTACTTTTGCCGGCTCAGAATTAATGGAATATTCGCTTACACAGTCCTGAGGTTAACAATGCATTATTGAGAGTTCGTTAGGTCCATGATGCGTCTGAACAAGTTGACCTCATTGAATTGTGAATTCAGTGCTATTTAATATTAGAAAAAGGGTTAAAGGAAGTCCTCACATCAAGTCAAAAGACAAAAACAGATAGATGATAAAATACATTTTAAAAATGAAATACTAACTACTAACCAAAAACCATCTTAGTGATCCACAAATAGAAATTAAAAATTCTTAATATATTTTTTTAAAGATCTCCATCTCCAACACATAGCTAAGGTCAGATTTGGGGTTAAAACTAGAGGAATTTTTTTAAAAGTGAGAACCAGAAATGATGATATCATTTTTTTCCCCTGTCAGTTCAAGCCAATGCAACAGGAAAAGACAAATATATGATGTAGGAGTAAAGGAGAAAAAGAGGCAACACTCTCAGTATTTGCGGAAGATAAAAATGTCTGCCTGGAAGTTCAAAAGACTCAACTAAACACAGCTAGAATGAAGAGAAGCAACTTGCTGGGGTCAATGCCGGCATAACTCACTTGCCGATTTGTTCGTGGGCAGATATGCACGCGGCAGGGAAGAACCACAGTGTGCACAGATGTGCCTGTGTCTGTGTGTGTATACGGGAAAGGTCAGGTCCACGTAAGGAAAATGATACAACTAAGGCAATACGCCTGTATACATGAAGGCAAAGAAGTTTGCATGTGGGGCTCTCAGATTATAAACGTGTCAGAGTCTGTGAATGAACTTGCAGTTTAAATGCTAGTCCAACATAACTTTTTTCCTACATTTGCTTAGAATAGGAATATATTCTTTAAAGTTTATTCGGAAGCATAAATACACAGCCAGTTGTCACTTTAAAATGCGAAGCGGTTAAAGCATCTTACAAAGCATGATAATTAAAACAGTGTGGATCCAGTGAGAAGCCTGGACACAGACTCAACTATAAGCAAGAAATTAATATTTTGTAAGTCAGACTCACAAAAGTCTGGACCCATCATTCAAAAATATGCTTTTGACCTGTTGCCTAGCCATTTTTTAAAAAAATTAAATAACACCAAAACAAAGTTCTGAATGTGTATATATAATTTAAACATATAAATTATATGTATGTATCCATTATATATTATTATATATGTACATATAATTATAAATGTAAAATAAATATGCTGAAAGAGTGCTATACAATAGAAATACGGTGCAAGGTACATGTATAATTATAAATTTTCTAATAGCCACATTTAAAGAAGTAAAAGAGAAGAGGCAAAATGAAATTTAATAATATATTTTATTTAACCCAATATATCAAAACTTCTCATTTCAAAATGTACTCAATAGAAAAATAATTTTAAAATACTTTTACTTTTGGGGCGCCTGGCTGGCTGAGTCGGTTGAGCATCCTACTCTTGATGTCGGCTCAGGTCATGATCTCAAGGTCATGGGATCGAGTCCCTCATTGGGCTGTGTGCTGGGTGAGAAGCCTGCTTGGGATTCTCTCTCTCTCTCTCTCTCTCTCTCTCTCTCTCTTCCCCTGTCTCTCTCCCTCTCTCTCTCTTTCTCCCTTTGCCCCTTTCCTACTTGGGCTCATGAGCATGCATGCACACTCTCTCTCTCAAAATAAACTTAAAAAAATAAAATAAAATACCTTTTCTTTTTTTATACTAGACTTCATAATCCAGTGTGCACTTTATACTTAAAACACACCTCATTTTGGATGAGCCAGATTAAGTGCTCAGTGATTACATCACACAGGGCCGTAGGGTCCCAGAAGATAAAAACCATTAAGCCTGTACATTTATAATCTCCTGTCAGAAAAGTCCTCCTAAGCATAACATCAAAGGCAAAAATCACAAAGTAAAAGATTAACAGGTACTCATATTCGATTCACATTTTCTCTGTGTACAAACAGTTACTAAAATAGCACTTAAATGTTTATGAGAACAAGATAACACGCATTAAAAAGCGAGCAAAGATCGTAAAAGTAAATCCATAAAAGTAAAATACAGGAAGTCAGTAAGTAAATAAAATTTTAAAACACCAAAAAAGTCAGGCAGATTCACCCAGTGGACACTTGAAGCAAATCTCCTGGATTCCGGCCGCTTCCCCTGTAACATCTGACCATCAACAACGCCAGCACCGCAGCTACTGTGTGGAGGCAGCAGGTGTACACTGATAAAATCCAGGGCTCGCTAGACGAGCAGGGAATCTTAATGCAAACCGCAGACATTTTTTGGATAATAACCGCCACTGAGAACAAAGGTTTGTAAATTACAATTATTTAGCTACTTAAAATAATCTCCTTTTTAAAGCACACTGATCATTTTCTGTAGGTAAGAGAAACCTAATTTAATTTGACAAATACGTGTGTGTTGCATGTTCTTATCTCTCTGCAGGTTCCTTTCAGTCATTACTTGTGAAGAAATATGGTTTGACAGTTCTAGAGTGTTCCATTTACCATGAGGAACCACAGCGTTTACAGAGGTGGGTTTCATCAAATCACCAGCGCCTGGGAGCCTTGCTGTGGGTGAGTTCATCCATTGGCTAAAGACCAGTTACAGATGGCCAGCCCCGCTGCAGAAGGAGGATCAACATAAACCCTTTGTAGACGCCTGTTTATATTTGTATTTATATCCGTTTCCGTGCCGCGTTCGCTCCTGTCCTCAGTGAACTGTTCGCAGCTGTCCACCAACGATAATGCGCTAGAATTTTAAACACGTTTGATTTTCAGTCACTCTGTAATTAACTGTAAAAATTGCAATTACTATTTTATCATCTCATATTCTTAGAACTGGGAGACACTTGTAAAATACTTAATCTAAAATGCTTTTCAAAAGCCAATTGGGAAATGGGGCTGGAAATAAGCTGGCGGAGGAAGGGAACCCAGCCTCCGGGGCCCCGTGCAGGCACGCGGGGACTCGCGGCTCCTCACCGCGTAGAGCTTCCTAAAGTTAACAAACTGCTGAACTTCACAACGGAGATTTCATTTCACTGGGTGTTTAATACATTGTGCTTTTCTGATGGAAGCATTTGCCTCTGGGGTCTCCAGCCCAGCACTCGTGGGGTCACATACTCCGCCCCCCCTCCCACCCCACGCGGCAGGTGAGACCCGTGTTTGTGTGCAGAGCACAGCCGGGCTTTTCAGCCTTCCTCCTTCCTGACTTACCAGCCCCTGATGGTGGCTGGAAATCGAAATTACTGCCTTGCAGGTGTCCACATTTGGTTAAGACTCCAACTGAACTTCTTCAAATAAGAACTAAACTTACATTTAATAGGACAGCTAGTGTATGCTAACTGAACACAAGCATTTAGTCTCTCTCTAATTCAATGAAGGGTCATGGGAATTTATAAAAACAAACAAACAAACAAACAAACAATGATTTCAAACTCCTTCTATCCAAGTGGTGAAAACAGGTGACCTACCCCCACCTGAAGTATACCGGACACTATGACATGCATCAGGACACAGGCACAAAGAGGGACGGGCCCAAGCTACTTCAGAAAATGCAACCACTTTGGCAAAATCACGATAGTAATATAATCACGTCCAGCCCGTCCTCTGTGCCCAGCGTGCCCCCGTCACTTTGCACAAGCTAAGGCACGTAATTCTCAGCAAGGTTTGCTGGTAAGTGTCCCCTGTTAACAGACGGGGAAATCGAGGCTCAGAGGGGCTAGGTGACTCACACAACCCCCAGGGCTGGGATGTGGTAGACCCAAGTTCAGACTCAGCCACCAACCCGAGAGCACATTTCCTTTATGCAGCACTGCCTCTCCGGTGGCACATGTGGGCGTGGGCACACAGGCACACAGAACACAAGCACACACTTGGCTGAACTTGAGAACATGCACACACGAGTGCTCATGCAGGCATTCACACAGGCGCTCGTGCACACACACGCATGTACCCGTACTCACACACATATGCGGGGGTCTCACCAAGGTGGGCACATGTGTATGTAAACATATAAGATAGGAACTGCATGTAGACACAGGTGTGAAAACACACACAGTACACACACACCCCACATGATCATGTACACAAACACATGTGCACACAAGAACACAAAACAGCACAAGTGCTTACACACGTGCATAACCTCACAAGGCACTACCCACAATCGGGCACACAGTCACACACACATGTACACATATGCTCTCAGCGGCCCTCACGTACTCATGCATAATGCACAGGCACACAACAGCCATTAGTGCCTCTCACACACACACAATTCATGTGCACATTTATTTCCACAAGTACACACATGTACATCTGCATGCATGTTCACACACAAACACACACAGATGCACATATAAACATAAGTACTCATACATTCACATGCACATCTCTGTATGTACAGATAAGCACTCACACACATGTGCCCACATTCATATAGGTACTTGTGCACACACACACTTACATACATTCTCACATACACACATATTCACTTGTGAGTCACACACACAAGTGCACACATGACATACACACTTGCAACCACTTACACATACACGCATAGATGTACGCGACATTGCACAATCTCACAGAAGTACTCGTGCACACACGAATATACGTGTACACACAGGCACTCACCTACACAGACATGTGCGCACTTCACACCCACACATGTGCACCCATTAACACCAACATTCACACACCTACGAGTGTGTGCACACGCTCACACTCAGGTGTGCACACACCTGTGCACACTTACAACACTCACACGTGTGTGCCAGCGTGCACACATGCACGCCCATAAGGCACTCATGCACCTGCACGTGTGAACATGTGGCCACTTGCACACGTGCACACAGACACACAAACACACACTGACCGTCAACAAGGAGGTCAGCTGTGCTGATGCGGCCGGGGGTGAATGTTCCAGGCCAGGAAGCCCTGCAGAGCGACGTGTACTACTTCACCTTGAACCCAGACTCTGGGATGGGGGTGCGTACGAAGCATCGAGCTCCTGGGCAGTTCACCGGTCTCGGCCACCACGGCCGTGTGACCCACGGGGAATACACTCCACCCCTCTGGCGGCTGACCAGCATGCACACCAGGAGGGCAGGAACCGCAGGGCCCCCTGCGTCCCCTCTGGTCTTCAGCCCCCCCCCCCCCCCCCCGGCGACNCCCCCCCCCCCCCGGGAGAAGCACGGTGGCCGGGAGCGGATGCACCCACAGGCAGACGGCTCAGGACAGCGGAATTTCCACTTTTAGCTGCTCTGCTCCCTCCTGCGGCGGCTGAGCCAGTGATGCCGGCTCCTCGGAACACAGGTCCTGCCCAGAGCACACTGCGTTTGGACACCTGGGCTCAGGGTGCACGGGGCTCTCCACCGCCCCGGAGCCTGACGGCACCCCCCGGCAGCCCACTGGCCTGGGAGGGACCAGGTTCGCTGAACGTGTACCGAGCATGCACTTCGCACCTGCGGGGGGCAGGCTGTCCGGGAGTCGGAGCCGCAGTGAGATCTGCTCTCCTGACCGTGGATCCACCTGCAGCCTGGGGGGGCGGGGGGCGCACAGAGGCCTCTCTGACCCGTTCCCACCTGCCGGCCCCCGACCGGGATCCACCGCTTTGCCGCTCCCCTCGTCTCCGCACCTGTTACAGAGGGGGACACTCACACGTCTCACCTGCCCTCAGTGGAGTCCAATGTCACATCACCACCCCCAGGAGGAGGCCGTTCACGGCCACCACCTCGGTCCCCCGTGGCTGCCCGAGCACCGTCACCACCCTCCATCAGTTGGAGCTTTGAGGTGAGGACTCTTTGTCCAAGAGGGGACCTCTCTGTCTGGAGCCCCCAGGTTCCATCGGCGTCTCCAGGACGGGCTTCAGCCCCACGCACCGACCCTCCACGTCTTCCTGGGGGACGTGCACCTTTCTCCAAGGCCCGTGTCCAGCCGTCCAGCCCCTGTAGGAGCTCATCCACCAGCTGCTCCCTGAGTGCCAGCGAGGGCCAGGCACCAGCCAAAGCAGCCGGCCTGGTACCAGGGTGGGAACACGTGCCTGTATCCAACCAGACACTGATGAAGATGAGGCTCCATCCTGGCGGGACGGCCCGAAACCCCCGTGCTGTCCTCCCTGCGCTGAGCCGCGGCGCCCCCCTCCCAGCCTGACCCCGCCTCCGTTCTGGCCACGCGAGCCTGGCGCCTCCACCCTTTGTGTCCTGGCCGACAGCTCTCCCCTGGGGCCAGAGTTTTCACGCAAACCTCGGCCTTCCCTTCTGACACCCCGCTGGTGCCGAGGCTTCCCTCCCACCCAAGGCCAGCGCCCGACTCCTGGGCCCGACCGGCAGCTCGCGCGGTGAGGAAAGGCCTCTGTTTCCAGCCTAACGGGTGGGTCTCCCAGGCGGGTGGCCGAATGTGTGAGTGTCTGTCACAAACTCCCTGGCCCGCCTCACAGCGCTGGTGGGGGCCTCGCCACGGAGGGCCTCCCCCGTTCTGACACGTGTCTCCTCCACGACTGCGTAACTGCCCCTCAACTTGGTGCAGCCAAAGTCTGCCCGTGAAGACAGGGAAGGAGGGCGATAGCGCCCGAGAGGCGGCCGAGGCGCGTCCCCCCAACGCTGTGCTGCAGAAACACGCCCGTCCGCCAAGGGCCAGGCTGGCACCCCGGCATGTGTGTTTCAGTAGCTTCACGAAGCAGCTTTGCTATTCTTTTTCCAACTTGAGTGAAGATTAAGTCCTGCGATATTTTAACGCAAGATTACACGATAAAGGGGTTTGTTCACTTGTCCTTGAATCTTTACTGTTTATTCCAATTATTTAAAATCAAGTCGCCTCCTATTTTCTGCCACGAGGAGAACTCTGCCGTATTCTCATGACGAGAGCGGCCTTCTGTCCGTCCAGATGAGGCGCTTAGGACCAGAAGGCTTCCTCGTGCGGAGCCCCTCGGGGCCCTGCGCTGGCTGCTCCCGAGGGTGCAGGGGCCCCGACTCCTCACTGAGGCTGCTGCGGCCCCGGCCTGGCGCACTGAGTCCCAGGCCCGTCTGGCCTCTGAAAGATCAGGTAACACCTCCTCCTGAATGGGTTTCTCTTCGTCTCGCAAGGAGTAAATTTTGGGCAGAGGGACTGGAGTCTCCTGGAGGAACAGCCTTCAGGGCTAACACAGGCGTGATCTTCCCCTGACGCCTCGTTACTTCCCTGTGGAAGTGCTTTTCTGCACACGGTTCAGCGAGAGACACGCTGATGCAGGAAGAAAAGTTCACATTTGGGAGGGCGAAGCGTCTATTGTTTTAGGGGTGGGAAAGGCAATCTGTGGCCACAGTGGCCGCTGGGGAGCCTGCCTCAGGAGCCCCTGTGAGCCGGGGAGATGCTGACCAGGACACTCCCCGGGGACGGGACCGCTAGCGGCTTAGAAGAAAGGCGACCCCTGACAATTGCGGGGGTGACAGCGCATTAGCGGTTTCCTTCTGTTTCTTCCCAGGGACACATCCCAAGAGTCGGCTCCTCATGTTGTTTTCAACTGGAGTAATCCAGTGTGCTTTGCTTTTTCCCGCATCAGGCTCGGAAACGAGGGGCGTCCTGCCCGGACCGGCCAGACGGGACCCGCCCTGCACTTGGGGAAGGAACTGGGCCACGCAGCTGGGTCCCAACATTAGTCCCTCAATTATTAATAACGCAGCCATGAAACTTTAATGGCACGTTGATAAGTAATGCTTTGGCTGCCATGTCTCTTGACCGTTCACAGAGCAAGTTGCTTGGAAATGCTGTGGGTGTTCCATCTGCACCCAGCGGAGGGGGAGGGGCCGAGGAAGGGAGGCCCGGCGGGGGGGACCAGGGCCCCTCGCACTCGCCCGGGCCCAGCAAGGGGCACTCTGCAAAGGGCTATGGTGCTGAGGCCCCGCGCAACAGCGANCGCACCCCTGCCCTGCCTCTGTATCACCCCCACGCCCGCCGCGCCGCAAACAGGGCTCCGGCCCCACTCACAAGCTAAGCTCGTGGCCTTCTGTGAGCACGTGTAACCACGCCTCCTGACGCCTGTTCCCTCCCAAGCCCTCACTCCTGTGAAAGCCCCACCGTCCCCTCGGTTCCTGAGACCAGACACCTGCCTGCCCATCTTCAAAAATCCACGTCCGCGGGCCGAGCCCCATCGCCGGGGCTCCATCCAGGTGTCCCCTGGGGCTCAGCAACACCAGCGTCTTCTCCGGGGGTGCCCTGCTTTCAGCCGCCCGCAGCCCAGCGCGGCCCCTCCCAGCGCAGCCGAAGGCTTTCCTGACGGCACCGCTGCAGAGGCGAGGCTTCTGGCACAGGGCACAGCCCGTGTCCCGCGCTTACCTGACCCCGTACCTGCCCCCCAGGTGTGCGGGCGGCCAGGGAGAGGAGCTGCGAGCCCGCAGCTGGCCCCGGGCCCCACACGCCCCGGCCGGGCCGGGCCCAGGGCGCGAGTCTACCCCAGCTGGAGCTGCCTCCAAATTCCGGGGAGGAGCCCTTCCTCGACAAAGCTTTGCAGGCGTCTTACGTCATCCCACAGCCTGTTTAGCGCTTTCTTAACAGACGCAGGAGGCACAGACATGTGCGTATATTCCGTATTGTCTACGCATTCTTTTGTCTGTTCCCAATACAATGGGATACAATTCATCTGTACATGATGATTTCCTACAAGGTGACCTTGTTACATTGACTTTTTAATTTTCATCATCTAGTCCTGGAGTTTTAAAGATTATTTATATGTATCATCATGTATCATTATTTCTTACTTTCCCATCCTTTTATCTTTTATTCCTTTTATTCCATATGTGTGTGTGTATGTATATATATATATATATATATACACATATATATGGACTATATATTCCATATACACATTCCATATACATTTATGGAATAAAAATATATATACTGTGTGTGTGGATTCTCATTTTCCACGTCAGGGAATTTTCACATTATGTATGATGTTAGCTATAGGGTTTTAAAAACATTTGTAGGTTTAAGAAAATTCACTTTTATGTCTTATTTTCTAGAATTTGTAGAATTTTTTTCAGACAGAATTTGAATTTTTCAT
>NW_027551559.1:10182272-10207811 GCF_008692635.1 Crocuta crocuta
AAAACTTTCTGGGTCTAGCGATTTCTTTGTTGGAAAGATTTTTAAGTATAGTAGTATATCTTAATTTCATAGTAAATTTAAGGTTACCACAATGTTCTACACATTGCCAGTTTTAGAAAAAAGTTGTGTTTTTCTAGTAACAAAACCAGTTTATTTAAATTTTCAAACTTACTGCCACAAACTATTCATAATTCCCTCTTTTATTTTAATATATGTGGGAGATNCAAATTTTGGGTTTTGAGAATTATCTTAGCGCTACTTTAAGGTTCCATTTCATTACTTTCAGTTCATATTTTCAATATGCCTTACTTTTTCTTAATTTCTTGTTGCGTAAATTATGAAAAATACATTCAATGCTGTAACTTTTCTCTAGAAGAAACTTTAGATGCATTACTCAAGTTTTTCTAACAACATTTTAATTTGTATTTAATTTGAGCTATTTTTAATTGGTATTGTGATTTATTCCTTGGCACATTAGTTGTTTAGAAGTGCATTGCTTAATTTAAAAATATATGAGTATTTTCTAGTTTTTTTTTCCTCTTGGTTTTGATTTCTTGCTCACGTCCACCACAGTCAGAGTAGGTACTGTGAGTGATTTCAGGCCTTTGAAATTAGTTGAATCTTATTTTCTGGCCCAACATATGGTCAATTTTTGTAAATGCTTAAGGAGCCCTCAAAAGCACTCCTAGTCTATAGTAATGAGCTCCAATGTTCTGAGCCTATTAAAAGGGCCGTGCCTACCAATCATGTTCAAATCTGTTTCTCTACTGGTTTTTGTCTTTTTATACTACAGATACAAATACCTTATCAGATACATGATTTGTAAATATTTTCTTCTATTCAATGGGTTCTTTTCATTTTCTTGATTTTGTCCTTTGAAGCACACATTTTGTTTTCTTTTTCTTCTGACAAAATCCAATGTATGTTTTTCCTTTTCTTGTGCTTTTGGTGTTATGTCTAAGAAATAATTGCCAACTCAAGGTCAGAAAGATTTACACCTATGTTTTCTGCTAAAAAATTTTATGCTTTTAGTACTTATGTGCTTTTTAGTACTTAGGGTTTGGTCCGTGTTGAGTGACTCTTTGTATATGGTGTGAGGTAAAGATCAAACTTCGTTATTTTGCATGTTCTTGTCCTGTTGTCCCAGAACCATTAGGTGAAAAGACTGTTTTTCTCCACTGAATGAGCTTGAATCCTTTGTCAATGATCAGTCAACCACAGACGGATGAATTTATTTCTGCATCTCACTTCTAGCCCATCGATCTACCCGTCTATCTTTAGGTCATTTTCACACAGTAAGCTTGGAATTGCAAAGCGTGAGTCTTCTGGCTTTGTTCTTTTTCAAGATTGTTTTGACTATTTCGGATCCTTTGAATTTTAATACAAATTTTAGGATCAGCTTTTCAATATCTGCATGCACATGCATACACACACACACACACACACACACACACACACACACATCCAGCTGGGAAAATGGCTAGAATTGTGTTGACTCTATAGATCAATTTGGAAGAGTATTTTTACCTTGACATTAAGTCTTCCAATTCAGGCACAGATGTATTTCCACTTGTTTAAGTTTTATTTGACTTACTTTAGTCTTGTTTTCTGGGTTTCGGTGCACAAGTCTCCTACTTATTCTGCTAAATTAATTCCTAAATATACTGATGCTATTCTGAATGGCTTGTTTTCTTAATTTTATTTTCATATTGTTCATTCTTAGAGCAAAGAAATACAACCACTCGTTGTGTATTGATCCCGTATCCTGAAACTTTGCTGGATGTGGGAAAGAGGGAGATATTTTATAGCCTCAGATAGCCTGGAACCCATAGTCTACCAGTTGTTGCTGACAGACTCTGTGCACATGTTGAGGAACATCTTCAACCACAGCCAGGCAGATTACAACTTGATCCTGTTCTTCACCTCCTGCTTCTGCGGAGCCTCAAGGGTGGTAGCTAAAGGTGAGAGCCTAAGATGTTCTCACTCTTTCTTGAGCATATGCTCAACTCCATACATGTGTATGTCCTCCTAGATTCCAAAGATTATCTTGGAGTTTTGCAAGACTTTTTAGACATCTCATTCCCTAATTTTTCCTTTTATTTTATTGATTGATTACTTGATTGATTAGCCTACAGTTGACCCAACTTTTACCTATTGCCTTAAGCAACCTCAGCGCTCAAAAACTGCCACTAATTGTTGTTGACACACACCACTGGGTAAAGGGTTGTTGTGCAGGGTGAACTCCAAATGAGGTCAAATGAAGACAGTCTCATGAGTGAGTTTCTCAGGGAATTATCAGAGGAATCAAAACATGCCAATTTGGGGGAAGAGCCTTTGAAGGATCTCCAACCTCATTCTTCCCATTCCAGTGGCTGCCAGGCCACTGGTTTTCACCGTGACCGTGGGCTGTTGGTGTTCAAGCCTACCACAGGCCTGGCGACGGCGATATGGGAACAGGGAGGGACAAAATACCACACAGCTCTGTTCCTAATGATATTTAGCTGTCTTTCTTGAATAAGCACTCCCTAGATTACTATAACTTCCAGGGTTTTGAAAAAGTTGATTTCTGGCAAATTTCAGGCACTGTTCGCCTTGGTTTTATGGATGAGACCATGTTCAGAGATCTTTAATCCTCTGATTTCATTGAGATTCTCTTCCCTGCCTTGGCTTTTGTAGGATGTGCCACACGACACCAAATTCTGTTCCAGCAGTTGTTTCCCTCAGGATCTAAAATACACCGTGTACTGTATTCCAGTGTCCACTGTTTCCATTGAGAAGTCAGCGCCAGTCATGCTGCCTTTGCTTTGTAGTTTCGAAGGTGGTGCAAACTTCATGGCTCCTTTAAAGATGTATTCATTTATTTACTTCTTTATAGATTTATTTTTGTGTGTGTGGTTCTGTCCTCCACTAGGCGTCTGGAGGGCGGGAGAGCGTACTTGTCACAGTGAGGGGGTCACCACTGATGTTGTGTTGGCAAAGGGATTCATGAAATTTCCATATTTCGTGGCCATACGCTGAAGGGTCCCCAGCCCCGGTTCTAATGATTCCACACTGAAAATTTATATCTGAGGGGGGTTTCAGTGACTGGAGAGAAATCTGCTTCACCCCTGACCCCCAGTCTATGGCATTCCAACATTTTTTGATCATCCACTGGTGGGACTGAGGTTCTTTTTTTTAAGTTCATTTATTTATTTTGAGAGAGAGAGAGAGAGAGAGAGAATCCCAAGCAAGCTCTGCACTATCATCATGGAATCTGATACGGGGCTTGAACCCACCCACCGTGAGATCATGACCTGAGCTAAAATCAAGAGTTGGACATATAACCAACAGAGCCACCCAGGTGTTTCCAGAGTAAGGTTCTTAACACCCACACTTCCAAGGGCAATGTGAGCTCAAGACATAGGCAAGTCTGGTCTTCAGAGGAAAGCCCTCAGAGGTTCCCACAGCTGTGTATCTTGGGATGCCACC
This sequence comes from Crocuta crocuta, assembly GCF_008692635.1. Classification (NCBI taxonomy): domain Eukaryota; kingdom Metazoa; phylum Chordata; class Mammalia; order Carnivora; family Hyaenidae; genus Crocuta; species Crocuta crocuta. The sequence goes on from NW_027551559.1 coordinate 10,185,741, forward strand.
ATGGACTGGAGTCGAAGAAAAACAAAGCAGGAATTGAGATGTACTTTTCCCTCAGAAATTGGCCGTCAGATGGGGGGAGAGAGTCTTTGTTTCAGACGAGTAAGAGATCAGATCAAGTTCATAAGGCATATTTCTTGTGAGATGCCCTGAGAGCCCTCACAGTGGAGACTTGAGTGGGTGGATCTAGGACTCAGGGAACACAGAATTTTGCCAGGCTTGGCTTTCAGAAAGTCACTCTGAAGCAATAGATTATGAGGAATGAGGGTGGAGTAACATGGCCTCTGTGCACCACATGAGGGACACAGCTTCAGCTTCCTGAGTTTTCTTTCCATATCAGCCAAGACAGGAGCCCTTCACACACCTGCTTCAATTTGAAGAATTCATATGGGGCAATGTTCTAGAAGAGAAAGAGCTAGTTAAACCATCGCAGGGCAATTACAATTCCTGATTATTCACTAGAGTTCCGTTCATTTCCTTCTGGTGACATCTAGTCTCTAGCTGGAGTGCTGTGGCTGAGGATGCACTTTTTTTTTTGTTGTTTTTTGTTGGGAGCGAGGAGGAATCCGGGTCATGTCAACATCGTCCATAGTTAATTAGGTAGAGAAGAAGTTAGACTCCCAGAATTTTCCCACAAATACAATTCTTCAAAGGAAAAAACAAATAAAAGTGCTTCCTCCATAGCCAATATTAGAGATTTGGCATCAACACACCTCTGCCCAATGGTAGATAAGTTCTTTGGGGCATAAAGTGCCCAGTGAATTGTTTTAGATGCATAAGTGTAGTTTTATGGCGGCCTGTGTCCCCACCCACACATCTAGTGTTGCCTCAAGGATTTATGTCCTCTGAAGTGGCGCCTCCTCTGCCCCCATGCATGTGCTCAGTGTTGCATAAGTTAGCCTATTGCAGTGTCCTATGACCCTGTTCCCAAACATAACTAATTTCTGCCGTCTGGACGGCCCTCAGAAGTCCCCCACGCGTTCCCTCACGGTCCGCCTGGCACTCTCAATGTCCAGAGACTCCCTCTCCGCCGCCTCGTTAGGAGAACAGGTGCCGCGAGACTGCCTAGCGGAAGGAGGAGCGCCGGGGAGCACTGCTTCCGTGCCTGAGGAGTGCGCCCAGCTCCGCGCAGGTCGTCGCGCCACGCTGCTCCCACAGCAACGGGGTCGCTGAGCGCAGGGCCGGGGCTGTAAACAAGAGACACTCCTATTAGGTGAATTTGGGAAGAAACTGAAAAGTTATAACAATAATGTGTACCTTTTGATACATTCCGCTCAGTGAATGCGTAAGTGGTTCTGAATCATTTATGCCAACAGGCAGGAAACTGATAAATTTTGAACAAACTTAATTGAAATCACCCCAGGAGTGAGTGTGAAGGATTAAATTTCGCGGGCTCACCAAGTGCCACAGCGCTAGACTGCTCCCTTCTGAAGTCTATTTTTTTTCCCTGAAATAAAAGTTTCCAAGCCTCAATCAAGAATGAATACGAGTTTGATCACATCTTAGAAAAGAGAAGCACGGCGCTTCGCTGTGGGATGACGTGTAAAGAAGGTGTTTAGCCAGACAGACCGCAATGTGTAGCTTCATTTTAATGGCGGGGTACGTGATCCATGTGCTCTGTTGGGGTCTCCACACCCCCTCTTGTGGGGCGGCGTGCCCCCGGGATGGCACATCCCCCTGCAGGTTAGGGGGGACCCACGTGTTCCCAGCACGAAGCCCGCGTCTGGGGAAAGGCGTCACCCCTGCGCCTGCTGTGTGGCTTACTCCGAAAGCACCGCCTTTCACTTACTGGCGGCAAGTTCTTAACTGACAAATTAGGGGCTCCCCACGGCCTGGGGGACAGACAGGCAGCCGGGATCTTCCGAGTTGCTCAAGCTAGTGGCACGGATCCCCTGAAATCCAAATCCCCCCATCTTCTGGGAGAAAACAGAATGCGGGTCAGCTGCGGGGAGGGGTCTCCACTCACCCCGACTGGTGGAGTGCTCCCAAGGACCACTGGAAAGCAGGTGGAAGAGCGGGTTCTGGGGGACGGGCCTCATCTGACCACCTGGCCCGGCTCCAGGTGCCAGGGAGCCCCGCGCCGTGCCGCCCAGGGAGCCGGTGAGGGCAGAGGCGGTCGCCTGCTGCTTGGAGCCAATGGCCCCAGGTCCCACTTTGTTCGTTTTCTGAGAGTTTCTGGCTGACAAGAGCTGGAGGGCAGGAGTTTGTTCCTTCAATCCCCGTCTTCGAAGACTAATAACAGCAGATGCCTGGCGCCCCGGGCCGCAGAGGTGGAGGCTCCTGTGCGGAGGCTCCAAGGAACACCCGGCCTTCACCCTGCCAGGGCTGGACCTCCGTCAGGAGCCCGCCTTGCGGCCACTGGAGTGCGTCCTCAGAAACCTGTCTGGCGACAGAACAAGGGGCCATGACTGGGCCCATCAGACACCACAGAGGGCGGGTCACGTCTCACAGTTCTGGAGGCTGGAAATCCGAGTTCGAGGTGCCGGCAGATTTCAGTGCCTGAGCATTTGTGCTTCCTGCTTAGAGACCCCGTCGCCTCACTGTGTCGTCCTCTGGAGCACGGAGCCGGGGACCCCCTGGGCCCCTGCGTAAGGACGATAAACCCGTTCACGGGGCTCCAGCCCACCAGCCTGACCCCGTCCCCCCCTCTGAACACCAGGGGGTTAGGAGTTAGGATGTTAGTGCAGGAAGGGGGGCAAACGTTCAGTCTACTATAACCAGAGAAACAAAGTCTTTGCGAATGAAACAGGCTGTTGTAGGAAAGCGTTCTAACCTTCATTTTGGTCAGAGATTTCCATAAACAAAGCAAATCATTTTTACACAAGGGAAGAATTTAAAACAAAAACAGTAGGGGCGCCTGGATGGCTCAGTCGGTTGAGCGTCCGACTTCGGCTCAGGTCATGATCTCACAGTTCGTGGGTTCGAGCCCCGTGTCGGGCTCTGTGCTGACAGCTCAGAGCCTGGAGCTGCTTCAGATTCTGTGTCTCCCTGTCTCTCTGACCCTCCCCTGCTCACGCTCTGTCTCACTCTGTCTCTCAAAATTAAATAAATGTTAAAAAAATAGTAAAACATTTGTTGCTGGTGTTGGAGAAAACAGAAGCCATTGTCTGGGAGGGAATCCACGTCGGTGGCTGAGTGGCTGAGGGTCTCAAGCCGTCTGTGTCTCCTGACGCAGGGGAGCCATGCTGGGCCCCCCAGATCTGGGCCCTGGGTCCTGGGCCACAGCGGCGGGGATGCGGGGGGCGCTCTCCTCAAAGATCAGGTGTCCATGTCCCCCAGACACAAAGCCAAGTGCGTCCCACGGATGACCCAGGGGCAAGGCGGCCTCTGTTAGAACCAGATAATAGTAACATCAACAAAACAGGAGGTAGGATAATCTCATCACCCTGCCAACAGCTGTGCTCTTCACGTCCGGGTTTATACGGGGACTTCGGTCCTACGGGAGCCTAGGAGAGCCCTTTCCTTTCCTTCCCTCTCCTCTCCTCTCCTTTTACAATCCTATGCTCATCTCCTAAATTGCTTATTTTCTACAACTTCTGTTTCCATTTTACAAATACTACCCGATAAATAAAAATCCCTCCCTCTCCCTCCCTCTTTTCCATTTTCCTGTGTCAGTTCGCCTGTAGACCTCGGGAGCGAGGAGGTCCAAGACGCTAAGTGCACGGAGCATTTTCCGTCACGAGCAGGTCCTCTCCGCCCCGCCACACGCTGCCCTGCAGGACAGCAGTAGTGAACCGCTGCCCGAGCCTTCCCTGGGACCCCTGAGCACAAATTAAAGAAGGCAGTTCTGGGCCCTCCTCTCCATCACCGAGCTGGGCTCGGCCCAACTGAGCTCACTGGCGTCTGTCCCTGGAACCCAGCTCCTGCATCTTCACGTCATTTCCAAATATAAAACCTTCAGCTGTGTCGGGCTCTTTGATTTCTCTGGATGTCAAGCCCGGTTTTCAAATGTAAATGTGCCCCAGGTTAGCCTTAGTGAGCCACCTGGCCTGTGGCCAGCACCGCACCTGTCAGGTGCGCCCCCCCTTGCGTAATCCTTCATGTCTTGTATCAAAGACACCCTCCCACCCGGAGTTGAAAGCAAAATTATTCTCAAAGGAATTTATGACAAATACAATAATTCCTTTGACTGTAGGGATCATTTCATCCACGAGCACTAAGCGCAGAGCTCCACCAGGAAGCAGCCGTCACGTGCGTGAGCACCGTGTGTGTGTGTGTTGTGTGTATGCGCGCGCTCGCCTGAGACCATCGCTCCTCTAACTGGAGGGAGGGACTCGGGGTTTCCTCCGCGCAGCTCCTCTGATGCTCCTCTGTGGCCGAAGCTGCGTCCGATGGGGACCTCGGCACCCTGCGGACGTGCTCTGGGGACAGAAGCTGGGCCGCCCCGGTCGAGTTTCCTTTGTTCCGAACTTCTCGCTCACACGGGCCGCGTTCCCACTATAGGGAGCAGGCATTCGTCAAAGACTCAGCGTGGGTAATAAAGCCCCTCGGAGGCGACCCCACCTCCTTCTCCATCGCCAGGTGTCACCCCAGATCCCCGAGGGACCTGGAGTCACACCTGAAGCTTCACCTGGGGTTGTTACAGCCCCCAAACCAGGCATCAAACGTGAGTCTGGAAACTCGGGGTCTGTCACGTATTTGAGGAAGGGACAACCCGGCCCACCCTGCGTGCGGGCAGCCTGGCGTGTCGTGGGGGCTCCTCCGGCCACGGTCCCCTTCGGACGCATGGCAGGGTGGCCGAGCAGGGTCCCCTGCCCCAGGACCAGCCAGGGGTGTCACACTTTCAGACGCTCGGCTCCTGCTTTGCTTTACAGCCTTGGGAGATGGCGCCGTGGGCAGAGCCTTCCGTCTCAGCTCCCAACGCCGAGGGAGCGCTGGCCGGGAGAGCAGCCATGCCAGGGTGGATGTTAACACGACTGACTTGAGTATATGATTTAGCAGTTTGGAGAGAGTTAAAAATACGTTTTTGGTTTTTTTTTTTTAAAGAACCCATAATCTTACTTCCGCATCTATGTTAAACATGTGAGGTAGTTTTTCCCCCAGACTCTTACTGATGTATATAGAGACATTTACGTTTTTCTCTTACAAGTTTGGGATCATTACCTGGTTTTTAAATTCTACTATTTATCAACGAACGGGTCAAGAAGATGTGGTTTATCTATACGATGGAATCCTACATGACAATGAGAAAGAATGAAATCTGGCCTGTGTAGCAACATGGATGGACCTTGAGGGTGTTTTGCTGAGCAAAATAAGTCAGGCAGAGAAGGACAGATACCATATGTTTGCACGCATAGGAGGATGAGGAGGAACTTACCGGAGGACCGTGGGGGAGAAGAAGGGGGGAAATGGTGGGGAGAGGGAGGGAGGCAAACCATGAGAGACTCTTGAATGCCGAGAACAAACTGAGGGCTGATGGGTGTGGGGGGGGGAGGGGGGCACTTGTGGGGATGAGCACTGGGTGTTATATGGAAACCAACTTGACAATAAACTATTTAAGAAAAAGAAATAAATTCTACTATTTAAAGTTCACAATATGAGGAATATCACATGCTGTTACGTGAGGTTTTATTATATGGACACACAGTACTGTTGGCCATTGTCCCTGAGAGTGGACTTCTAAGCAATTTCACGTTTGCTGACAAATGACAGCATGACACACACCTGTATGCACAAATCCACTTGGCATTTCTAATAATTTTCATAGGCTGTATTTCATAGGAGATGCCCCTTAATTTTTTTTAACTTTTATTTATATTTGAGAGACAGAGAGAGTGTGTGCAGGGGAGGGACAGAGAGAGAGGGAGACACAGGATCTGAAACAGGCTCCAGGCTCTGAGCTGTCAGCAAAGAGCCCAACGCGGGGCTCGAACCCACAAACTGTGTTGAAGTTGGATGCCCAACCGACAGGGCCCCCAGGCACCCTGAGACGGCCCCTAACTGTAACCTAATAGTCTGATGTGACACCTTAGACACAGGGTGTCCCATCCTCCAAGGAGCCCGTCTGCTCTGACCCAACACGGTTCCTGCGGAGGGTTCCCTTGGGTGCAGAAGCTGTCCCCCCGTCTTCTCACCCTGCAGCCACATGGATGCTTTGACATCAGGGCAAACCGTACTGGACCCGAGGCGCTTCGCCCAGGTACCCGTTTGCTCCTTCTCCGACGGGGCTGAGTGCTAAGCGCCAAAGCAAACGCAGCCACACAAAACTAAGCCCTCGCTGAAGAGGCTCTGCTCTAGGACTTGGGAACTTGGAACGCAGACTGGCGGCTAGACAGAAGCTAGGCGGAGAACCGGGGGTGAGAGCCCCCGGGAGCGGAGGGCGCCCCTTGTGAGCACAGACCCCAGTGGCGAGTGCCACGTGTGCACAACTCCACAGCCACCCTCCGAGGCCCCGGGCCTTCAAAGCTCTGTCCTTTTCAGCAGTTATGACCGGGCGCATTTTGTGAACAGGCACGATTCCACACTTGCTCTCATCTGCTGCTGGGTTGGGGGGGGGGGGCANCTTTGTTTGCTCCACGTTTCTGAGATTTTGTGAAGATGATTTTCTGCGGAGCATGAAGACACGCAGAGAAGGGTGTGGATGAGCGGAGGCGATGCGGACAGCGCAGGTCAACGGGAGAGGCATCGTTTCTCTCCTGGAATACGATCCCAGTGACGTGGTTTCTTCCAGAAGCTACTTCCAGGGACTTAAAATAGTTGCCGGGGCCACACGGAGCTGTGATCCTCAGATAAAAATCTACACCGTGGAAGGTTAGATAAGTATCTGCTTCTCTCTACTGTGCAACAGCAAACTCACCTCTACGTGAAAACACAGCATCTCTTTGAAAATGTTCAGAGGCATTCCTTCCATTTCCGAGGCTGTTTATGGAAAGATCTCTATTAATGTGTTCTTATGGGAGTGGCATTTTACCGGGGGCTTCATGTAAAAGTTTTCAAATATATACGAGAAATTTTAAAAGACAGAACGTCTGAGAGTATGTTAAGTTACTGCGTGGGGCTGACCTCTCCCAGAGGGCCGCATGGGGACCGGCCAGGGTTCATGGTCGCGAAAAAGCCCGGTGGGATCTGGAGGTTTAGGGATGAAAGTATTCAGGGCTTTTACGGCTTTTAGTACCACCCGGGTCACGTATTCTTCACTGTAACACATGTGCCCCTGCTTGCACACGCAGGGGGTGCACTTTTCTAGCACAGATTCTCAGGATGTTCTTTCACATCAGGCGACTACAGCAAGTTGATGCTAGTTAGTGAAGTATGCAGCTCCGAGCGATTCCAGTCTTTCTAATTAATTGAGTTACCACCTGAGTAAAAGTAATGTTGCAAAACTATGCTGATGTGGGTGGTGTTCCCTTCGGCAAAGTAGCGTAGCGAGCGCAGGGACCAGGAGTGCCTGAGAAGGAACAGACGCTCAACTCACAATGCAAACAGCATAACGCATTGTTTAATGAAGCCACTGAAGGGCTGGTGGACGCCGTTGTGTGTGTTGTGGTGACTTTGCGTGGAGTCACCACAGGGGTGAACTCAGGCCGGTGTGGGTGCTTCTCACCTTTGAACTGAGAGACGCAGCCAGACCAGACCCAACTCTGGAGCGACAGGCTCTTCCTGACAAAGCGTCCCGCTGTCCCTCCCCAGAATCCTGAGCACACACCTCCCGTGGTTGATCTCAAAACCACGGTATTCAAAAAACATGTCACGTTTTTTGACCTACTAACCACGTGCCTGCCAGCATCGGCTGTCGTTGCCGTGGACGCATCACCGGCAAGAAAGGCCCAGGGGCGTGTTTAGCTTTATTTGGTGCATTCATGGGCTCCTGGCAGTGAGGGACACGGCGCGGCGCAGACACATCGGGAGAGAGATTTTGAAAGCATTTTCGTCCACGTGGTTCCAGACAAGAATTCTTCGGCTGGGCTGCTTCCGTGGACATTTGGTAAATAAAGTGGTGACGGGCATGGAGTCTGTTTCCTGCACGGAGTGTGGCAGCATTTACACACACATCACACGGAGTCACAGCGCCAGCTTTGCCACGTAAGAGCAGCGGTCAGTCTCTCGATTTCATAGGGGGCCGGCGAGGGTCCCGGAGGGTCCCCTGAACCAAGGGGGCATGAGACCGGGACGCTGGTTGGAGCCGCCGCTGCCTCCTGTCGGGCCAGGCTGTCCCTGGCGGTGGCCTGTGCTGGGCATGGAGGGACGCCCATTGGCCTCTACCCACCGCACGCTAGGAGCACTCGCCAGTCAGCACGGCCAAAACGTCCCCCGGCAGACGTCCCCGAAGGCCCCCAGCAGTGCAGATGTCCCTTGACAGAATTCTGTGTCTCCACCCTTCCAGCCCCGGGGACCAGGCCCCGGACAGGTGTGGCAGAGCCGGCTGGCATCGTGAGGGCCCTGCAGGGGNNNNCTGTCGGGGACCCTGGCCCACAGCAGCGGTGGCCGTGGAGCTGGCGAGCGCGGGCAGGGCCCACAGCCGCGTCCGCTCGGCCGGGGAGGCTCAGGCTGCGCGCGACTGCGGGCCCCGGGGAGGCAGGGCGACCAGAGACCGTCATGAAACTCTACGGAATAGACCACGGAGCCACGTCTTCAACAACATCTCCGGGCCCAGAAAACTAGGTATTCCAGGAGCGCGCGCGTGTGCCAGGCGTGGGACGGCCGCGCCAGCGGGAGGAGGAAGGCGCCACCCTGCCACGGGGACNAGGCTTTGCCCATCACTCAGCTCTCAGAGGAGCCCCTCAGTGAAGGAGGAGGGGCAATCCCTCCTGAGCAATTGTCAAATTTCTTGATGACAATAAAGAGAAAAATTATGAAATAGCGCTCTTATTCCTTCTATCTTACTTGAAACTTTCACTTTTTCCTATTTCATCCCCACACCAGGCAGAGCCCCGTCGCCTTGTTTCGGTGTCTTGCTTGATTTCTGTGGCTCTTGCCGCCCCATTTCAGCTTAACAGCTACAGAGCAGCTGCATGCGGTGGCCTGGCTACCCCTGTGTGGGTCTCCGGGGCNGCATGATTGTTGGAAACGTACCTTTCCATTTAGCGATTCGTGCTGGGTCTCGTTCGCTTGCTGTTTAATGTCACTTGGAATTATCCCGGGACTAAAACAGGCCTACAGAGAACAGGCTTTAAAAGCCCATTTTAAAGGTAAAGATGGGCCTTCAACCTTCTCCAGGATTTCACGTCCCGCACAAGGAACGGCGGCTGAAGTGCGGAAGGGGCGCTCTGACACCTGCTCTGGAAAGGGGCCGGCGGCCTGGCTATGCCGAGCAGAGGACTCCCCTTTTTCAAATTACAGTTTTCAGGTCTGATGCAGCCAGATAATCATCAGAGGCTCAAATAAAATCATTATTTTGTCAGAGGGAGAAAGCGTGTTCCAGGGGGGAATTACTGACAGCAGAGAGAGAACAAAGGTGCGTCCCAACAGGGAGACTTTTCTCAGAGTAAAGCGCGGAGTCCCGGCCCGGGGTTTTCCCTCAGGCGTTGCTCTAGCCTCGTGCGGAGGCTGCAGGGAAGGAGACGCCCGGTGAGCACAGGCCGGTGCCGGGAAGGCCGCCAGTGCGCAGTGGGGGGGGGGGCTCTGAACCCCCTCCCCCGTCTCAGGAGTGTGCGCGCGCAGCCAGGAGCCAGGGCTCTGGGGGGACCCGGGCAGAGCCCCATCCGAAGACGGCACTGCTCACGGTGCCCCTGGTGCCCCTTGGACCTTCGTAGTGTCTGGCGCCGACTTCCAGGCAGCCAGTGCAGTACGGTGAGCATACACAGAGGGGCGCCCACCTCGGGGCGCCTGCGGGCTCAGTCGCGTGTCTGACTTGGGCTCAGGTCATGATCTCACGGTCATGGGTTCAGGCCCGGCGTCGGGCTCTGTGCTGACAGCTCAGTGCCTGGAGCTGCTTCGGACTCTGTGTCTCCCTCTCTCCCTGCCCCTCCCCTGCTTATACTGTGTGTCTCTCTCTCTCTCAAAAATAAATAAACATCAAAAAATTTAAAAAAAAATACAGGTGCACCCGCCTCGTCGCTGCGCGCTGCTCCTTCGGGGGTCAGTGCCCAGGCTCAGGACGCGCACCTGGGCCGCGCGGGGTGCTGCTCTGGGCCTGTGAGCCCCGCTGGGAGCTCAGGCGTGACCGGGACCACAGTGGTGTGTGGCGTGTGCTGCTCCGCTGAGTCACCGGTTCCGATGCTGGGCGGACGCACTGCCGGCTCTTAAACGGGCTTCGGTGGCGATGTTCGCTTTCCGGGGAAGCCAAATGTGGCGGTGCTGTCACGACCGTGACTAGCGCTGTGGCGGCTGCCACGGGAGTCACAGTACCCCGACCTGCACGTCTCACTCGGCGGTGACTATGCTCCAGTGCACTTCTCACAGCCCGCCGCTCTGAGTGGATCCGGTTAAAGCACCGGGGCCCCGAGGAGCTCGGCCTCGCAGGGAAGGCTGTGCAGGGTGACTCTGCTGTGGGAGCGCCAGACGGGCCACGTGGAAGAAGGTGCCGCCTCCCGGCCGCCGGGCATGTTCACGGATCTCGGGCCACGAGGCCACGTGCAGGCAGTTGCTTTAGGACCACGGATTTCTGACTCGTAAGGAGGTGGAAAGCTGTGCGCCGCGCAGGAACGTGGTCACGCTGCGGGGAGCAGTCCCTCCCAGGGGCGCCCGGCCCAGCCCAGAGAAGAGGGGGATCTACGCAGGGGGGTGCACGCAGGGGGGTGCACGCGGGAAGCCTGAACACAAACCACACTGCCCATCTGTCTCTGCCCTCCGGAGGGCCAGGGAAATACCACCTTCTTGTCGCCTGAGGAGGGACTGAAACACAGAATGAGAATATTGAGGGAAGCTTTAAAAAACAATCTGAATTCTCTAAAGAGAAAAGAAAAACCTCTGTGTCTTCAACAGTGTTTTCTCATTTCCAGAGAAGATCAAGGACCGGAAACCAGGTTTGCATTTTCCATACAGGTTCCGGGAAAGGTAAAAAGTGCATCTACGTCTCTAGGTTTCTAGAACAATCTAGCTGCAGGTCCGTCAGAGCGGATGGACAACACCAGAGCTTTCTCTTGACTGCAGGTCCCTTATTTCCCACGTTAGGCGACACAGGCTGAATCGATAACGTATTTCCTGGACACCGAGGCCTCCTCACTGCCGCAGGCGGGGCAGGGACGCGAGGGACAGAGCATCCCGTGCAGGCGGCGCGGCCCGGCAGGGGGTGCGGGCACGGGGCTGAAGGCCACCTGCGGCCACACCCCGGGGGTTTGCCGTCAGGGGCGGGACGTACATGGGCTCACCCACAGGTGGGGCCACCCTGCGGCCGAGGCAACCGGGGTCCCATCTCACTTCCTGTCCCAGGCGAGCGACTGCCCTCTCGCCGCCGCCTGTCGGAATTACAGACGCTGCGGTATCTGCTGCACGTGGTTATGGGAGCCTCACGTGGGGACAGCGCTCCATCTGTGGGAGGAAAATCAGAGTTTTTAGAGGAGCGGGGAGCGGCCGGCCCCCCACTGCGAGGCCCGCTCTCCCGCCTCCCGCCGCGGATGCGGGTGAGGAGCAAACCTGCAGGGGCCCCGTGGAAGGTCCCCGCTGGCGGCCAAGAGCGCAGGCGGCAGAGGCCTCTCCTCTGGAGCGAGGAGCCCAAGCAGGCGGCGCCCCAGACACCAGGGGCCCCACGGGGAAAGGACAGACCAAGTCAACAATTCGGGTAGAACGCACCTCTCAGCCTGACCCAGGAGCCGGAAGGAGCACGGAACCCGTATTGGCGACAACACAGGGCCGCGGCCTTTGCGAGGGTCGGCGGGCGCCAGGCGCGCACAACACGAGGGCGGAGTCGGTCTCGGCGCCGCGGGCCCCACGGACCCAGGGCCCGGGGTGGGCGCCCCGCCCGCTGGTTCCGGACCCTGCGAGGAGTGGCCGTTCTGCCCAGGCAGGAGGGGACCCCCGACGGGGAGGGCGAGCAGCACGTCCGGGGCCTGACGTAGACGCAGCTCTGATGCCGAATTTGGAGGCTGCCGAGGCCGATTCTGGGGCAGGGACAAGCCAGTTTGTGATCCCACGCTCTGCGTTGGAGGCTGGAAGGCAGGGGTGCGGGCAGCGCAGGGGTCGTGAGCCCCCGCCCCGCCCCTTCCTGGAGGAACTCCAGGCTCTGGGAGGCAGCGGCCTGGAGGGGTTAGGGTTAGGGTTAGGAGCTCAGTGTGCCCCGGGCTGGAGACGCCTCCAGGAGCCCCCCGCCCCGGAAAAGGGCAGAGAAGGCACCACACCCACAGGAGTAAAGCCGGGGGACTCCCCGGAGACAGTCATACCCCAGCGGCGGGGAGAGCACAGTGGGCCTCGGAGCTGGCGGTGAAACCCTTTCTGTTTCTTCATTTTCCAGCCTTGTGACCAGGAGTCCTGACAGAAGAGAGGCCGAGAGCCTTGCCCGCTACCCTGAGGCCGGGCAGGGCCTGCTCCCTGGGGCTCAGTAGGAGGCGGGGCCCCGACCTTGTGACCCCAGGGTCTGCAGGGGCCAGGCACCCGCGACACTCAGGGAGGCTGCGGATCCACAGGCTGCCTCTGCTTTCTCTGCTTTCTTCTAAACCCGGGAGTGAGCGTGGGTGCCCAGGGGGGTCACCGTGGGGCGCAAGGCGCGTGGGTGGCCAGCTGGACAGGCGGCCCACATGCCATGTGGGGACCGGGCCTGACACTGCCTGGGTATCTCACGAGGCCACTAGCTCCTTCCCGGCCTTCCTCTGCATCGTGGCACCTCCTCTTCACCACACAGGCTCCATCTGGGAACCTGTGAACAAAGTCCCTGCACAGGCACGAGCTGAATCTCACCTTAAAGCCCGGAAGTGCCCGGCATTACCTGCGTNCACCTCCTCTTCACCACACAGGCTCCATCTGGGAGCCTGTGAACAAAGTCCCTGCACAGGCAACGTGCTGAATCTCACCTTAAAGCCCGGAAGTGCCCGGCATTACCTGCGTCTTACACGTGGAGGCAAGGATGGTCCCAGGAGGTTGCGACAGACAGGACCAGTAACGTGAGCTGGTACCTGCATGGCCCCTCAACACCTCTGGCAGCAGCACCTGAGTCACTGCCCGGGCTGGGGGTGATCTCCACACCACTTCCGGGGAGCGTCTAGAGCATCCCCACACCACTTCCAAGGTGGAGCTGGGCAATCTTGCCTCCACTTCCGGGGCCGGGGCACAGGAAGTAAGAGCCTGGGGGTCAGGGCTGGCCCGTGAGGCTGCTGCCCGGCCCCCTGCCCCTCCCCTCACAGCCTTTGCCAGAGCGCTCGGGGCCCAGTGAACACACCCCTGTCTCCCTCTCTGCAGCGGCGCCGGGAGAGAGCAGACGGAGGATGGGGCCAGCACTGGGGTGAGGAGACGAAGGCACCACTTTAGGGACAAGGCACCCAGACTCGGCGGCTTGGGAGAACAGAACTTGGGTTTGGCTCTGGACACCGGAAGTCGGTATCCAGGTGTGGGCAGGGCCGGTTCCTTGTGAGGCTGCGGGGCCATCTGTTGTGCGTCTCTGTCCAGCCGCTGGGGCTGCTGGCCACCTTGGTGTCTTGTAGCTTGTGAAGCCACCACCCCAGTGCCTGCCATCACGGTCACCTGCTTCCCTGCTTGTGTGTGTCAGAGTCCACATTCCCCTTCTTGTGAGCGATGGGGCCCATCGGCCCAGCACAGCCTCATCGTAGCTAACTACATCCACAGTGACCTTATTTTCACATGAAGTCACTGACTGGGCCCCTGGGAGTTAGGGTTTCATGTAGGAGTCTGCCGGGGGGGGGTCACAACCCCCCCCCAGTATCTCAGGGGCAAACACCCAGTCATGGAGATAAGTCACATTGTAATGTAATACTTAATAACCTCGAAATCCATGCAAAAACCCATGGCGGACAAAATAGAAGTTCACAAAATAGAAGGTCACGTAAACACGGCATCAGTGTTGTTCACTTCTCTTTCAGCCCCGGCACAGTCAGATACCCTCTGGGTCCTCTCTCCCATCTTGTCTCTATTTACAAAGGTGGTCCTTTGTTAACACGCACGGTGGTTTGCATTACTTTTAATTTTGTAAAATATCACATTGAATATTATTTCTCCGGATAACTGGGATGGTCGGTGCCCAAGGCAAGTGCCCTCCCTGCCCAGGCCCCCTCGGCACCTAGGGAGCTCAGCCCGAGGGAGACAAAAACATCAGCCTAGCCAGTGGGTGTGAACCTGTTCACCCCACCCCACCCCGCTCAGCTGCACGGGTCACAGCGGGGCGGAAGCCCAGGTCTCCAGCGCTCCCTGTGGGGGTGCTCGTGCTGGCNCATCACAACCCGCCCCCCCCAGTATCTCAGGGGCAAACACCCAGTCATGGAGATAAGTCACATTGTAATGTAATACTTAATAACATCGAAATCCATGCAAAAACCCATGGCGGACAAAATAGAAGTTCACAAAATAGAAGGTCACGTAAACACGGCATCAGTGTTGTTCACTTCTCTTTCAGCCCCGGCACAGTCAGATACCCTCTGGGTCCTCTCTCCCAACTTGTCTCTATTTACAAAGGTGGTCCTTTGTTAACACGCACGGTGGTTTGCATTACTTTTAATTTTGTAAAATATCACATTGAATATTATTTCTCCGGATAACTGGGATGGTCGGTGCCCAAGGCAAGTGCCCTCCCTGCCCAGGCCCCCTCGGCACCTAGGGAGCTCAGCCCGAGGGAGACAAAAACATCAGCCTAGCCAGTGGGTGTGAACCTGTTCACCCCACCCCACCCCGCTCAGCTGCACGGGTCACAGCGGGGCGGAAGCCCAGGTCTCCAGCGCTCCCTGTGGGGGTGCTCGTGCTGGCCGCTGTCTGGGGTCCTGCATCAGGGCTACCTGCCAGGGTGGCCCGCCCCTGAACCTGCCCCCGGCCCTGGGCAGAGGGGAGCCTGGAGCCTCGCCCCCTCTCTGCCCTGCAGCTGGTAACACGAGCTCTCTTTCTGCACTGAGATGACCCTCGGTCCGAATGCTAGTATCCCAGTGACCTCAGGTCACTGATTTCCCCAGCACCACCTGAGCTCCCGCCCTGGAGAAAGTCGACCGTGTTCCTTTTGTTTAATGGGGCTATTGCTAATAAAACGTGTACAATGATTACAAGCATGATTGTATCTCCAGTGCTTAGCAGGCACTTCCTCATGCATTAGTAATGCAGGATCCAATAAAGCCTCATCTGCTCTCCACTAACAACTGTTTAACTTTTCTTTACGCCGTGCAGCCAAGCTTTCTGCGGTACGACAAAGCTTTGTGCGAGGGCCAGGAGGCGCTCCCACTGACACCGGCTTTAATTATGGATGTCTTGTGTGGGACGCCCTTCGTCTATGTGTTTCTTCCCTCCAGGAGCACCCAGTCAAGTCAATGATCAAAGACAGGTGGTGAGAAATGTGCCTTCGTCACCCAGGCTGACTTGGCCTCATCTTACCCGACTAAGTTTGTGTATCGTTTGTGTGTCTGTTGTTGGACACTCGAGGGCCCCTCACGGGTGTTCCCAAAGGCCCGGTGCTCACCACCTCAGCAGATTACTCTCTCCTTGGCCACGAGTTAACAGTTACGCTGCTGTAGTCCACACGGTAAGATGGGCTTCTGCAGAGCTGGGGCCTCGGACACGCGGGATGAGCCACAGGGAATCGGGTCCACTCAGATTCTGCACATTGTCCGAACGGTTTCCAGCCACTAGAAGAGCCAGAGAAGCTCCGAGAGGCTCCCCAGGGCTTCCGACAAGGAGCCCCGGGCACTCTGAGGTCTGCTCTGCTTTCATCGTGTGCGTGTTCCACTGGTGCACTCCACTGATTTGGCATAGAGGACGCCGCATGTACCCAGTGACAGATCGCAACTAAACTCCGCCCTCTGTGGGAAGGCGCGGGTGGAGAGCTGGGCAATATCCCCAAGAGACGCCTGGCCCAGATGCGGCCTTATTATAAAGATCGTAATTTTAGCCTGCTCCTTGGGAGTGGCCGGTATTTGATTGGATTGTGCACTCAGGTCTTGATTTGGAATATTCTGGCCGAAGTGGTGACCACTTTTCCATTTCCTCTCTCTCCTAGTGATGGAGAATTGGCCCCTCCTCACCCCCGCTGGTTCCAAAGGGGCCCTGACTCTACAGGTCACGGCTGGACTTGGGGGTTCCGCTCCTTACGGCCACTGAAGCAGGTCCTGGGAAGAAAGCAGTGTGTGTGTATTCATTGGAATAAACACATCATTTTCTCCCTAACTTGCACCAGACTCACATCCTGTCAGGGGGGGCCTTACGAGGTGGTGCCTGTAGATACCCTGAGGGTCAGTCCTATTTGAACCTTCCTGCACCACACGCTCACAAGCATTGACACACGTGCACACTGACACACTCACATGTGCACTCGCAGACACAGGCACTACCTAAAGCCTCTGGCTCCGCGTGCTTCTTGCTACCATTCACTTCCAGGCTGCGTCCCTGCGACCCGGCAGGAGGCTGCATCTAGTCCACGGCTGCTTAGACAAACACACAACTCCACATTTATAAAAGCATCTGAGGTCTTCCGATGAAGAGATTTCGACTAGTTCAAGAGGCAAAAAGATTCCCACGTGTCTTCTTTGATGTGTATTTTTCTAAGCGCAGAAGGATTTCTGGGAGTCTGCGTGAGTCCCTTTTGTTTCTAGAATGTTTGGTTGATGTGTTTCAAAGTAGCAGGGAGAGCAATACTGGCAAGCTTTTGCTTTCTAATCGTGGCTCCGTGAGCTGCGATTCCGCACCTTAATTCCACGCGCTCGTGTTGAAAACGCATCCCTCTGTGAAGGCGTACTAGCTACACTGTAAACATCTTGGAAAACTTTGCCAACATCACTCAAAATAGGCAGCTGGATTTTTTTTTTATCATTTCCAGGTGCATTTGAGGGAGAGGAGAGTTCTAATGGACCTAAACTGTGTGTGCGATCCAAACTCTGAAAGTTATACCCACACATTTCAAAGAGATATTGCTTTGGAGACTGCGGGCAGATGAAGCGTCCCCCGTGCCCATCTGCCGCATTTACAGTAAGGGCTTACACACTGTTTTCTCCTGAATAGTCTCATCTCAGGGACTGTTTTCTGATTCCAGGTTCTGGGAAGAGACAGTTTGGCCGCCAGCCAGGGCTGCTTGCGTCTGGGGGCGCGTGTGCTAAGTGTGCTGAGGCCTCAGGATCCGATTCAAGGACCTGAGATGGGGTGTCGCCTGGCCCTGGGGACCCAGAGGCTCCCCCCCGCCCCATGCAGACTTGCCCAGGGTGGTAATTATGTTCCCACTTGGGCAAAGGTGTTAATGCGGAGAGTCCCTCCCTTGCAAAGGACAGTATTTCCTAACTGAAAACTTCACAAAGTTGAATTTCGGCAAGAAAGTCAGTTTTCATGAAAATGGTCACTAATTCCGGTTCAGTGAAGCAAAAATGTGACTCGGGTTTTATTTTTATTTTTTAAATTTTTGATTAGAATAATCTTAGTACATCATCATTTGGGCTCCTAGGGCTGTGAACTTTGGGACACAGGTGCACTAACTCACAACTAAGCGGGGAGACCCGGTTTGGTTTGGTTTTGTTTTTCGCAATCAAAACGAAATCCCAGTCTCTTTATTATGGAAAACCATCAACTGGGTATTGGGAGTAGGTAGGAGACTACATGACACCTCAATTCTGCCCAAGGGCTTTCTCCTCTGAGCCCCACCAGACAAAGGAACATCTCAAACCCGGTCCCTCCTGTCCACCACCCATGCGGGGTCCTCATGCAGGGCGGCCCCGCGGGACTCTCCACAGCCCCCCATCCCCCCCCATTTGCCTCTTCCCTACAGAACCATCCTGCACAGCCCTGACGCATCACCTCCTCCCAAAGTGCTTCCAAAGGCCCTTGATGGCTTGAAATCACATTTCCTCTGGCTTTCAAAGCCTCTCTCGCTGGCCCTGAGTACATTCACCGCTACTTCCTAGCGCCAGACCCCTCTTCCATGGGGTGTCCTGTGTCTAACTTCCTTCCCATCTTGTCCGCACACTCCCCACCTGGGCAGCGCTGCATTTCCTTCTGAGTGCCCAGACCCAGCGGCACCTGCATTGCACAGAGTGTACCTTCCGGAGTCTTCCTGAGGCCGCAGATGCCTGCACGCGTGACGCTCCCCACTCCGTCCCGATATGCGTCCCCCTTGCTGCCACCCAAGGGGCCAGGACATTGCTTTATGCCCATTGGTGCCTCACTGCACCCTGTAAAGGCCCGGACACACACTAACTGTTCCAGAAAATCTGCAGAGGGGGCAGAGCACTCTTCTGGCCCAGCTGTCTGGGTCCGGCTGCCTGGTCCCTCCCTGTGTGGTCTGCTCGCAGGTGGAGCATCTCCACAATGAGAAGCAGGCGACGGCACCGTCAGGGGGAAGAGGAGCACTTCCTGCGGGACGATAGCTCCCGCTGCAGGGTGACGCCCGGTGTTTCACCAACAGCCCTGCAAATCCGAAGGCCTAGATTCCGCTGGAGCGCAGCAAGGTTCTCTGTCGAGCTTTCCGTCAGTACTGGGTTACACAGGCTCCAGACACCTGCCTCGGGATGGTGTGGGGGCCGCCAGGGGGTCGGGCCGGGCTCTGTGTTTCCAGGCAGCATGGGCAGGGTGGGGCTGCCAGGGATGTGGGGTCGGAGAGCGTCCACCTCCTCTCCAGACCAAGCTCGTTCTTCTGCTGGTCCATCTCAGAGAGGACTGCCAGGAGCCACTGTAACATTTGTCTCTTCTTGAAATAGGCCACCACTCTGTTTACCACGAAAACACAAAAGCCAGAAGCAAGCTTTCACCACTGCTTGAGCCTCCCTTGCACACCTTTCTGGATCTTTAAGGGTTCTTCCAAAAAAGCCAAGGACTCTATGGTGGAATCCACACTCCATGTCTGGTTCTCGTGGAAGACTAGACCGGACACGACACGCTGCCAGGCATGGTCCGCGGGTCACAGCGGTGGTCATCCCGTGGCCCACGGGGCACTGACTCCTCTTTGTGCACATTTTTTCATGTTTTTTTAAGACACAGAATGCAAACACAACAACGATATTATGGTCAAGTTTTAATTTATCCTACAAAACAATGTTTTTAAAACTTTTTTAAATGTTCATTTATTTTTGAGAGAGAGAGAAAGACACACACACAGAGTGGGAGCAGGAGACGGGCAGGGGGGAGGGAGACACAGAATCCCAAGCAGACTCCAGGCTCTGGGATATCAGCTCAGAGCCCAACACGGGGCTCGAACTCCGGAACCACGAGATCATGAGCAGAGTTTGGAGGCTTAACCAACTGAGCCACCCAGGCGCCAAGTGCAAAATAATGTTTTTTTGTTTTGTTTTGTTTTGTTTTTGTTTTTTTTTGTTTTTTTTTTTATTCATTTCTAGGAGAGAGAGAGAGACAGCGTGAGCAGGGGAGGGCCAGAGAGAGAGGGAGTCACAGACTGAAACAGGCTCCAGGCTCCGAGCTGGCAGTCAGCACAGAGCCTGACGCGGGGCTCGAACCCACGAACCGCGAGATCATGACCTAAGCGAAAGTCGGACGCTTAACCAACTAAGCCACCCAGGCGCCCCTCAAAATAATGTTTTAATCAATAGTGTAAACACACACCTCGTTTTTCTGTGCTGAGCTGGGAGAATGATACCCAATCTTTCCACACGTCTGGAGAGGAGGCCAGGGTGCTGTCCCAGCGTCAGGAAGTCTTTCCTGGGAGCCCGTGGCCACCTACCCAGCAGACCAGCTCCCTCCTGCTCTCAGCTGTGCAGTCAGGAACTCGGGGGCACTCGGTCAGAGAGCTCCAAGCAAGGGCAGGGCAGGGGCTGGGAGCCTCCACTCCTGGGACAGGTAGCTTCACCTTGAACTCTCTCATTCATCTTGCAAATGCCGATGAGCTCACCGAGAAACTAATGCAAACCCGCTAGAGTACTTCTAGATGTAAAGGGAATCTCTTTAGTGAGTCTGTGTTGGATTGGATCCCATGAAAATGAAATACTCTGTTTACAACATGATCTCGTTAGTGGGTAGATGGAAGTATGTGGTGGTCCCTGGTGTGGGTCCCTAAAGAGAGTATTCAAAAGTGGTTTGAGTATATTTTGTGGCTTAGAAAATTGAGTTAATCAAATGATGATACATTTATTAGAAGCGGGTATCAGTTTCTTTTTTTTTTTTTTTTTTTTTTTAAATATTTTTATTTATTTCTAGGAGAGAGAGACAGCGTGAGCAGGGGAGGGTCAGAGAGAGAGGGAGACACAGACTCCGAAACAGGCTCCAGGCTCTGAGCTGGCAGTCAGCACAGAGCCCGACGCGGGGCTCGAACCCACAAACCGCGAGATCATGACCCAAGCGAAAGTCGGACGCTTAACCGACTAAGCCACTCAGGCGCCCCACAAGCGGGTATCAGTTTCTACAAACACTGGGCAAGGATTGAGTTCGGGGCGTGTGCCTCACGTGTGGTAGTGGGAGCCCAGCCCTGGACTCACCATCCTTACCGTCGCCTGCAATTTATTTCCCATTGAGGACCATTCATCTCCTAACATCTTTATTGCCACTTCTTCACCATGTTCCTATGGCTCTCATATAGAAAGTCAGATTTAACCGTAGTAACTCAGTGTCACCGCCTGGTTGGTGGTTTATGCCTCCAATTCACATCTTGGCAGCGACTAGAGAATTTACTGTTTCTTCGTGTATCCGGGACTCTCGGGGGAGGCCACTTACGAAAGTCTACAGGGAATTAAATTCATAAAACTTGTTAAGGAGTAAGATTTCCTTTGTTTTATCAGAGCACAAAATACAGACTATCTAATTCTGGGATTACCTTGTGACTCAGTGTCTCCAAACCCATGACCGAGGCCGTAGGGCCTGAGTTTTGTGTAGGGCGGGGTGCACAGCTGCAGGGCTGTGCACTTTAAGGGAAGCTGTGACCACGTGGAAAATACATCTCAGGAACCAGGAGACTTATTACTGCAAAGATATCATTCTCCCCAATGACTATGTGATTTTTTAAAAATTTTTAATGTTTATGTATTTTGGGGACAGAGAGAGACAGAGTGTGAACAGGGGAGAGGCAGAGAGAGGGGAAGATGCAGAATCCGGAGCAGGCCCCAGGCTCCGAGCTGTCAGCACAGAGCCGATGCGGGGCTCAAACTCACGAACCTCAAGATCATGAGCTGAAGTCGGATGTTTAACCGACTGAGCTCCCCAGGCACCCCGACTATGTGATTTTAATGCAATTGCAATTCAGATTTCTACAGTGTCTCTTTGTGGGAGACTAAAGGCCACAAATATCCAATAAGGGTGTGGAGACATCACGCAAAAACCGGAGGTGGAGGGGCACAATATAAAGATTTAAAAGATGGTTATCCAAGTGGAAGAGTCTAATGGAATTAGATTCCTTCTTTATACCAGATGTGACACCATAAAGCCCCAGTGTGAAGGGCATTGTCCTAAAGCATTCCAAAGTCACCCTTGTGATCTGAGGGCTAAGGGATAATTTCTCTAAAACACAAAAACAGGAAGTTTTAAGGCAGTAAAGAAAAAACATGTATGGACATTTTGTTACATTAAAAGTAAAGGCTGCGGAACACAGACCTCCCGAAACAAAGACATGAGGGAAGCCACAAAGCTAGTGTTTTAACTGCAAACGTGATAAAAGATTGATTTCATGAATTCCAAGTCTTTCAACCTGTATAATCTCCCAAGAATACATGAAGGGGTTTACAGGCAAACAGGAGAGAAGGCAAAGGGTAAAACATACAGTTTATAGACGAGGGCGCCGGGAAGGTTCCCACCGCACTCCGCCGTGTGACAAAAACGTCCATGGCGGGAGCCCCGGAAGCGGCAGGCGGAGAGGCTGGGGTGGCCCGGCTCCTGCCGAGACTGCAGGCTGGAACAGCTGACCGCGACCTTGCCGGGCTGCGCGGTGAGGCGCCTCCTGGGAATGTGTCTCCACATTACACGGCACGGAGAGAACCCAGCGACGGTGTAACTACCTAGGAGAGGAGAGAGTATTCACGTAACGAGCACGTCACAGAGTTGACACAACGGGCTTCCCCTGAGGCAGGGATGCAGCCCCCCGCCCACGGGGTCCACCGACCGAGTCCCACCGCTGCCTGGTTTCAAAATAAAGTT
>NW_027551559.1:10207835-10209227 GCF_008692635.1 Crocuta crocuta
CCAGCCCCTGGCAGAAGCAGCCCAAGGCATCGGCATTGCCAGCCATTTACAGAAATATATGCAGTGTGACAGTGTGTACCCCAGTGCAGGGCTGTTCTGGGACGCACCGGACACACGCCAAACCCCGCAACCATTAACAACTGCATGCACCCCGCACAGCCCCACACCCTGCACCTCGCACCCTGCACCCCACACCACACACACCGTACAGCCCGGCACCCCACACCCTGCACCACACACCCCGCACAGCCCTGCACCCCGCACCACAAACCTCATACAGCCTGGCACCCCACACCCTGCACCACACACCCTGCACAGCCCTGCACCCCGCACCACACCCTGCACCCTGCACCTCTCTCGCACGGCCAGGGCTGGGGCGCCTGGGACAGGAGGCTGTCTCTGTTTGAGCAAGGTGTCTGTTTCTTTCAGAAAGAGCTGGATAATGGAATCAAGCGACAGGCCTGGGGAGTGAAGGCTGCTGAGTACCATGACCCCCGGGTCCCTCTCCGGCGACTTCACGGGAAACTGTGCCCACAGGGCGGGTTCGGGAAGCGTGTGTCCTCAGCGACGGCGACTGCGGGCCCTGTCGGCTCACACTCGGGTCACCCACGCCTGGTGGCGCATCTTCCCAGAGCAACTTCAAGGTTTTTCAAAGACAGAAACACACAGAAAATAAGGTAAGTGTGTCCCCCCACCTGACACGCTGGTCAGAGGTTATTTACTCCTTGTTCATGTCATTGCAGGTATTTCAGAGAGGAAGTGGGTCCGTAGGCAGGTGCCTGTGACGTTGAGAGCCGGGGCTCAGGCCGCTCGTTCCCAGCTGTGCAGGGTGAGACAGAAGCGCTGGTCCAGGCTCTCCCTGGGGTGTGGTCAGGGCGGTGGCCGTGGCAGGGGCCCTGGGCTGCAGGCTGTCCCCGCGAAGCTTCCCGCTGAGCTGTCGGCCGTCTGAAGGGACATGACCCTTGAGGGCTCTCAGTTGGGGGGGGAGGGGGCACTGCCTGGAACAGCTGTGACTTGGGGTGGGCGTGGGCTGCAGCTAAGCTGGTCTCGGCCGCCCCCGAGGGCCTCACTCCCGGCGGCTGGGGAGGTCAGCTCTCTGTCCCCGAAGGGGCATCGACATGTCACCCCAGCACAAGTGCACCGGCCTCCCTGCGCCAGCAGAGCCCTGGGCTCTCAGAAAGCCCTCAGCGCCTCACCCTCCACAAGCACACAGCGGCAGCTGCCGGAGGAGCTGGAGCGACACAGAACCAGCGCCCGTAGCTCGAAGCTTCCAGACTATTTCATTAGCAGCGCAATTTTGTTTTATTGAGTTGTATTGGGGGAGTTGTTGCTCGGAAGTAATTTTGATTATTAGAGAAGTTCATCTAGTCCTTCCTCGAGGGCCCACGTACC
>NW_027551559.1:10209332-10224083 GCF_008692635.1 Crocuta crocuta
CCTCCCCCCACCCCACCCCACCCCAGCACCGGGTGCTGAGTGTTCATACATGGAAGCGGCTCCACGGCACCCCAGGGCCGGGCCTCACTCCCGCACGCACCTGCCGCCCTGGGTGCCCAGAATCCAAGCCAGGCATCTCAGAGGGAGCACAGGCCTCGGGTGGAGCGGGCCTGGGTTTCAGCCCGTGCCTCCCACCGGCCTCGGCAAAGGAGTCACTTTCTCAGCCTGTGGGAAGTGCGCTTCTCCTCGCGGGACAGTGTGGACTTGGTGCGCTAGGCGGCCCCGCGAAATGCCTGCTTAGACACGAGCCGGGGGGAAGTCTGGCTTCTTCCATCTTCTTCCCTGGAAACTGCTGGCTTTCCCTCCCCGCTTGACATAACCAGTGGCCGTTGCCTCATTTCCTAAATAATCCCTTCCCCAAATACCTGTGCGTGCCTTTTGCTATTTTTTTTTTTAATTACCTGACCCACCGGGGCCGGCCTGGCTCTCTCCTGTGTTCTGTTAGCCCGCCCGTCTCCGTCTGTGCCGGCCCCCAGCCCCACGCAGCCCCGCTCTCGGCTCCGTCACATTCTGTGACTGCGGGGTGTTTCACTTTCGGGTGGCCGCTTCCACAGAGCTTGACCTTGAACTCCTGTCTCCTCCGCTTCCCCCTCCACTCTGCTGGCCCCCAGGTTTGCATCACCCTGCCCTTCTACCGGGAGGTTTCTGACATGTCGCTTACGGCCTGTGACGGGTGTGTGGAGGTGTAGTCGCACTCCGCTAGGCGCTAGGGCACCCCGTGTGCCCCCCCCCCCCAGCTCTCGAAAGCTGGGCCTCTGAGTCAGGTCGCCCTCTGTGCTTTCCTGCAAGGCCTGTCCTTCTGGGTTGTAAGAAAATTGTGTTCATGTTTGTCCTTCATGAATTAGGGTCTTCCTGCCATTAGACTCATTTCACTCCCGGACCCTCACGCGTCAGTGGCAGCCCCTGTGCCCCCCGCACCCGTGGGGATGTCCTGGGGGCCCTTCATGGGCCGCACGCTGAGGCCTCTGCCAGTGCTCCACCCACCGCGCGACCCTCTCTCCATCTTAGAGCCCCGTGTCCCGCCTCCGCCAGGGGTCTGGGGTCTCTCCCCTCACAGGGGACTCTCAACACAAGGCCTCAGTCTTCCTTGTCCTCTGCTCCCGAGGGTCACCGCCAGCTCCCAGGCCAGCTCCTGTCCTCGGCGCGTGTCCTGGGGCTTTGTCCCGAGAGCCTCCGTCCCCAAGGACCGCCCTCCCTCCCAGACCGACCCCACACGGGCTCTCTCCCGCCACGGGGGCTTTGTAAGGTCGCCCGGATGCTGCCACCGGCTGTTGTGTGCATTCCCTGCAATCTGAGCTACTTGAATGCCCCCCCCTCAGATGGCACCCCGAACGTGATAGCTCTGTGTCTGCGTCTGTGATCCCAGCTGCCTGCCTGGTACCTGCACACGCCCGGGGCGTTTCTGTTCAGACGGCTGGACTTACACTCTGCATGTCAGACACGGGGCCTGCTTCCCACCGCTTACCTTCCCTGCCTCCTGAACCCCCGTTTCCTCCCCGGGGCACCGCTTTCTGGGACGTGGCCTCGCCCAAACACCCTCCTTCCTCTTCCTCTGGTAATGTGTCCCCCCTCAGAGTATGATTTTCTAGAAGCTAGAGAGTCTACTCCTTTTCCTTTGTAAATGTGTACCGGGGTTTCACACGAGGAAACAGCTTACACATCCCGAGATGCCTGCTGGATGAACTTGAACTCTGTCACCTACACCCACTCTGTCTTCTCTCCGATTCCGATGACCCTTAGGATTATAGGAACCGTGAGGAAAGACTTCTCTGGTCCCTCACCCCCGGCCTCTGCAGTTTCTACTTCACAGTGGCTGCGCGTGTGCAGGCGTATGAAGCGTGTACGCCTGCATGTGTGTACGTGTGTTTGTAGACGTGAATTTTCCTATAAACATTTTGCAAGTGTTTATATCATTCATTCTGAAACAAAATCCGGTCCCTCCCTCCAGCCAACGGCGACCCGGCGGCCCTGACTGTGTCACAGTCTCCCAGCCCCGAGGCCCCTGTCACTGGAGTGCCTGTCCGTTCCCTCACCACAGGCACTGGCTCATCTGTCTGACGAGTAAGAACCGGGGCCGGGGCTCGAGGACGTCGCGGGTCCGTCCTCCAGGCCGGCATGGAGCCCTAGGTCCTGCCCTGGTCGTGCCCGGCGGTGCTAAGATCCCGGCCCCGAGTACAACCGGGAAGGTTCGTGGAGAATCAACAGGGGTGAGCCCGTCATCTCCTCGCTTCTTACAACTGACGCCACGGAGAGTCCTAGGCGCTGTGCGTGGAGGACCCGGGACGCGGCCGCCGGCTCCGGTTGGAACGCGTCCTGGGAGAGCACACAGGTGTCGTGTCGGCCGCTGTGGGGGGAGAGGGCCCCCGGGGCTGTGGAGAGACGGTCTGGCCGGGCCCCCCCCGCAGCCGCAGCCGCTCCTCTCAACAGCCCTGGTGCAGAGTGCCCGGCAGCAAGTCAGCAGGCCCGCCCCAAGAATCCGCATCAGCGAGGTCAGCCCATCGGACGCTGGGGCCTCATGTCTGATCCACCTGTTGGTGCAGATCCGCGTCCTCCTTAGAACGGGGCACAGATGTCACCCGCCCCTCAAGTCTCACTTCCGATCCCGCAGGGGCTGCGGCTCAAGACATAAACGGCTTGGGTTGTTTTTAAACATATGTTTCCTTAACGACCCTGAAGAGAAAGGGCATCAAAGTGTCCTCTTTGCCGTTGTGATTTCCGAACCCGTAAGCTGGGGAAGGGGGTCCGCCAGGCTGGCAGCAGCGGCCCAGGGCAGGGGCGTCCCCTCCCTACTCATCACTCGCGACTGCGTAGGCGCGTGGTTTCTTAAGCTGGGTTTCTGTTCAAGTCCAAGCGCCACCTCTTGTTGAGAATTCAGTTCCCTGACCTCGGGTGGGTTACCCAGGTTTCCCCAAAGTTGCCTTGTGTTATTCCTGGTACAAGTGAGGTGCCAGAGCCCCAGTCCTCTGGCCACCTTGGACGTGTCCCCGGGGAAGAGGGCCCCGGAGGGGCTTGCTCAGCTCCAGCCGGGTCTCAAGTGATGGCGGGTGGCCGTCTGTGAGGAGCTGGGGCATGATCTGTCCTAAGCGCCTGCTCACAGACCGCTAAGAGTGGCTTTCTTCTGCAAACTAAAGCAGACTGAAGGTTGATTTCTAGAACATTCTCTTTAATGGGAGAAAAAGAGGTGGGGGTATAGCTTCAGGCTGCTAGCGGTCCCCAGCCCGGGCAGGGGATACTTCTTAAGCTGCACTGACCGCCCGGCAGCCATGTGGGGGACCCCCCACGGCGCCGCACCTGCTGCTCTCTAAGCAAGCCTCAGTCACAAAGACACAGGAGACAAGTTCTGTGCTGGGGGCCCCTCCCGGCCGCCCTCCGTCCACTCATCCCCAACCCAGATGCGGGGGATCGAGGCCCACAGGCAGGGTCCCCCACGGCAGGGAGGCTTCAGAAAGCGGCTCTGAAAGTTGCACAGGTGATGGAAGAGAAGGTCCCGGTGAGGACCCTGCACAGTCACAGCGTTGAAGTCGTTGTCACTGTTAATCAGCAAACCTGTTCCTCTGTTACTTGCATGTATGAATATATACATATATATACAATTCTTCATGATGCTGAATATGTTTTCATATTTACAAAATCATACATTTAACTATGAATTTTTATTTATTTCTTTTGCTAAATGATTGTGTGATGTGCTCATGGTTTACTGGTTCTGCCCTTCCTCTGTGGAGCTGGGCACGGTCAGCGGGTAGCAAGATCTAAGGGCTCCCCACCACGACCTTATAGGCTGCCGACCCCGCCAGGGACCGTGACGGGGCACGGACGGCACGCTGGCGTGCGCTGAGGCGCTGAGCTGTGCATGGTCCTCGGTTCCCCTCCGCCATCCTCTGGCTCAGAAAAACCAGCTGCCACTCTGGGACCCGGAGACGGACGCCAGGTCCATTGGCAGCACACTGGCCACTCTGGGTCCCAGGCAGGGTCGTTGGGCCCATGGACATTCCGTGCCTTTTACAACACTGGAACGCCTTTGTATACTTGACTTCGAGTAGCACATAATTTTTAAAGTACATTGACCCCAGGGTGGCCCCAGCCATTTGTGCGGCTCTTTTCAAAGCCTTTGGGTCCGGCGTGGGCATTTCTTCATTTGTGAAGACAAGAGCGAGGGCACGTGGGGGCAGGGCGCCCCAGGCTCCGTCCCGCAGCCCTGTGACCGCCGCCCTGGCTCCTTTCTCTCCGCTGACCTGCTGGCTCGCGCCTCCTGACCTGTGACACCCTCCAATTGGCATCTAATCCATTCAGCCGAAATTAAAAAGGTGTATTTGTATTTGCTTTAACACCCTTTCGCTGGGATGTTTGCGGCGGTGACCTTTCAGTATTGGATTCTGCTGCTGGTAGCGCACTGCCGACCAGATTGCTCGGCTGATAAATAATGAAGCACCTTGAGAGGAAGGAGCCGCTGCATGGAGGGCTGGGTGGGGGATCCGCACCTGCCTGCCCTGCCTCCTCAGAGGGTCCTGGGGCTCCAGATGGAACAATGAGCCTCAAAGCACTGCCCATGGATCATGCTTTTTTTTTTTTTTCTTTCAGTACATTTATCTGATTTTCAGGGACTTGATTTTTCATTTTTTTATTGTAGTAAAATGCACATAACATAAAACTGACTAATTCAATCATGCTAAATATACAATTCACTGGTGTTAAATACAACCAAAATGTGTAACCCTCATGACCATTTCCAGAACTTTTCCATCATCCCAAAGAGAAGCCTGCACCCGCTGTATAGTGGACCACATCCCGTCCCGCCCTGCCCCCAGCCCTTGGAAGGTTCTCTTCTACTCGTGTGCCTGGGAGTCTGCCTCCCTGAGAGGTCACACGCGCCTGGCATCATGCCACGTCTGTCCTTCTGCGTCTGCCCTCTCAGCGCAGTGTTAGCAGGGTGGGCCGTGTGTCAGCGGGGAATCGATACTTCATAAACAGCAGGTTGATTTTTAGGATTTTCATTTCCTCTGCCACACACAGATAAGTTAGGAATTATTCAAGGAAAAATGAGAAACATCTTAACAGCAACCTCAGAAGCCCATAGAATGTATCTTGTGGAAATAGAAGACAGATTCAGCTGCTTTTGGTGTTCACAAAACGAAAGGTCCCATGAAGGAAATTCCTGGACGCTAATGCTAGGCTCACGCTAACAAGCATTAGAACGTCTAACAAATCAAGGATCCAGCTTTGTGCGTGTTACCTGGACGGGCAATGCCCCGGGTCTCTCATTCCCATCACTGTTAGGTTTTTATCTCCACAATGATTTCTGGCCTTGGGTCATAGCTATGTGGAACTGGTCAACTTTACAAGCTTGAACAAATAATCAAAGGATATGAGAAAATATAACACAAATTATGTTAATACATGGGGATTATAAATAGCCAATTTTTGAAACATGTATCTATAATTTGGTCCTCAATTTTCTCTCCAGAGCTGAAGCATCTATAAAGAGACAAGGTTTGGTGGCCATTCAGGAGTCTGGCAGAGCAGAGAGCCTGCTATATCCAGCGTTTGGATCCCTGGGTGCCCATGTCCAGCTGCTTAACTGACTGAGCCACCCAGGTGCCCCAAAGAAGCATAGATAAGAAACGTAATGTCCAGGCAAAGATGACCCTTTGCTTTCATGATTAATTAAAGACATCTTTAAAGCAAATGAAATTTTCAGAGCACTTTCAACATTTGACCACATTATTTGAATGTCAACAACTTAAGACCTTTTTTAACTTGAACATGACATGACACCTTTCCCCACCTTGTAAGTCCATACAATTATGAATAGAGCAGACAGGGAGGATTATTCTTTTGTGGGGCACTGAGTGATCTCCACTATTTCAACAGAATAATTCATTCAAAATCACACAAAAATAAAAATTGTTCATTATATTATCTCCTTTTTAAGAAGGAATGATGCTTTATGTTTGCTGAAAATCTGATCTCTGCATATAATGTTGTTTTCTAGGCATTTATTACATATATTGAATTGACCTTTCTCCCTCCACACCAATGGCTTTTATTTTGACCTTGGATGAGTACAGGAACTCGAGACAAATGTCTGGATTGAAGTGGCTGCGCTGGTTAGATACCGCAAGTAGGTATGGGAGAAAACATATTCACCTCCAGAGCACCTATACCTGACCCTGCGAGGGTGAAAATGGAGAATATAGAGAGTAACACGTGTCTCCGAGATATGACAAGTGCAACAAAGGTGAAAATTCTTGGAAGGGCCGTCAGCCTCTCACTGTGCTCAGCTGGGCACACGCCTCCTCAGCCCCCATGGCCGGTGCGCTGGGATTGTGGGACAGCAGCAGGAGGAAGGGCTGCCCTTGTAGGACATGACACCGGGCCAGCGACTGCTGAACCCAAGCTCCTTGAAGCTGGAGACTTCCTTATATTCCCCCGCAGAGCTCAGGAAAACAATGCTCATGGAATAGATGATCTACAAAGGATTACTGATCTGTCTCAAAATGATACTTAGAAGTCTATGTATAATGTAATTATGCCATGTCCCTTAAAACTGTGTGCATTATAGCTGTGTGCCACAGGCATCAACTAGCCTTTCTATTTCTCTCTTTTCTGATTTAAAAAAATTTTTTTAATGTTTATTTATTACTGAGAGACAGAGAAAGACCGAGCATGAGCATGGGAGGGGTAGAGACAGGTGAAGACACAGAATCCAAAGCAGGTTCCAGGCTCCGAGCTGTCAGCACAGAGCCTGATGCAGGGCTCAAACCCACAAACTGCAAGATCATGACCTGAGCTGAAGTCGCACGCTTAACTGACTGAGCCACCCAGGTGCCCCTCTCTTTTCTGATTTTGTAAGTGAGTCTACAGATGTATGGATTTCGTAAAAACATTTTACATGAGATTATTTAAAATGACCTACAAACAATAGCCAAAATATGGAAAGAGCCTAATGCCCATCAACTGATGAATGGAAAGAAGATGTGGTTTATATACACAATGGAATCCTACTTGGCAATGAGAAACAATGAAATCATGCCATTTGTAGCAACATGGATGGAACTGGAAGGTATTATGCTGAGTGAAATAAGTTAGTCAGAGAAGAACAGATATCATATATTTTTACTCATATGTGGATCTTGAGAAACTTAATAGAAGATGATGGGGGAAGGGAAGGGGAAAAATACAAACAGAGAGAGAGGGAGGCAAACCATAAGAGACTCTTAAATACAGAGAACAGACTGAGGGTGGATGGGGGGCTGGGGGAGAGGGGAAATGGTGGATGGGCACTGAGAAGGGCCCCTGTTGGGATGGGCACTGGGCAGTATATGGAATCCCCGAACTACGGGAATCTACCCCAAAACCAAGAGCACGCTGTACACACTGTATAGTAGCCATTTTAATAATAAATTATATTTTTAAAAATAACAATAAATAAATAAGTAAATAAAGTGACCTACAAACACACACACACACACACATATTTATATATTTCCTTAATATTCAGGATCTTTGCATCATAGAAAATTATCAAATGAGGTAAGTATTTTGATAAACTGCAAATATTTATAGTTGTTCAGGAATTTGGCAAGAAAAGCTTAATTTGTATATTAGAAGTCCCGGAGTTTCCACTGGGGAAAAAAAATACATTTTTTGACTAAGAGAAAACTCTGTCTTAAAATGGCAAATTTAACACAGACTGTCCCGTGGTAATATTATGGTAAAATGTCTTATAGTTTTTCACTGAGTCCAGGACAGTCTATTTCTTTAAAATGTGTAGATATTTAACTTTGCTGACTTTGAATGGATGTTTCAAGGCCTGTGACCTTGGTTGAAAGCACGAGTCACCTCGAGGATATAGTAAGGGTACTGGTTTGCCTATAATATTGACATAAATTTTTGTAGAGACTCTAGAGATAGGTGAGGCTGAAAATTATATTACAGGAATTGCCTCTTTGAGCATAAAGGAGTCAGCACCGACCACACAGCTCGTCCAGCAAGTAACAGCTGTGGACTCTGGATAAAATACGGAAACAACAATCTGGCCTTCCAGACACCAAACACTGCCTGAAACACCACCCAAAATTACTCGGCAGAAGATGAAGATATCACAAGGGAAAGTCTCAAGGGAAAAGGCAAACAGGTGCCTACCCCAAAGTTGACTCAGACGCTGAATTTATCAGAGAAGAACTTCGAAGCAACTGTGGAGAGTACAGTCAGTAAGAAAAAGAAAGATGTGTTTGTAATGAGTGAGAAGATAGGACATCGTATCAACAACATTGAATATATATGCGTTAAAAATCAGAATTGAATTTACACACATTAAAGAAAACAATAGACGCTTTGGAAGTGGAAAGTCTGGAAAAGAATCACTGGGTAGGCTTCACTGTAAATGGAGATAATGGATGAAAGGTTCACTGACTTTGAAACTAGATCAATAACAATCGCCTGTATAAACAAGAGAAAAGAGCAGGTAACTTCTAGATCCCAGAAGGAAGGGGAAGAGAAAATGGGACAGAAAATAAATGCTTGGAAATTAAAGTTAGATTTTGGCAACTCGAACGCCTGTGAAGGACCTCAGGCCCCGGAATGAAGGTTCCGCAGAGGGTCTCGATCTCAGGGGACGTTTTAGAGTCGTGGCTGAGCAGAGCTTGCGGCGGCTGAGAGTGGATGTGTGCAGACCGGCTCGTCGCTGCTGCAGTTTCCCGAGAGCCGTAGAGGCAGAAAGTGGCCCCTGGGACGTGGGTGCAGACCTGAGGACACTATTTGAAAGACTCTTGTGAAATTGAATTGACAGAACATGTGGCTGTGAAAGGACAGTCACTAGTTAACAATGACTTCGGGGTTTCTGATTGGGTGGATGGATGATGCTTCCACCAAATAAGAGTGTGCGCTACGGGGCCAGAGAAGTGGCGTA
This sequence comes from Crocuta crocuta, assembly GCF_008692635.1. Taxonomy (NCBI): domain Eukaryota; kingdom Metazoa; phylum Chordata; class Mammalia; order Carnivora; family Hyaenidae; genus Crocuta; species Crocuta crocuta. Next base: position 10,218,304 of record NW_027551559.1, read on the forward strand.
GGGTGGGAGGAACTATTTCCTGGGGGTGACAGTAAGCTGATCTTGCCCCCCACCTCATGCACCAAACACTGCTCTGCACGATTTTGTTTTGTATTTGTATAGTACACCCGTATGCTGGGGGAAAGTTTTGTTCTTGCCAACGATCAGAGCAAATAAGGTGTGCGGGGTCTAAAGCCAGTGTCCAAACCCTTGGGTAAGACTTGAACAGGCCTCTGAGGACAATTCTCACTCAAAGACCTTGGCTCCCGTAACCCCTAACACAGCCAAGCTACGCAGCCAACTGCAAAGGCCTATGAGCTGAGTGGACCAGAGAGTCGGAAGCAGGAGAACTTAGCAGCCGCATGACCACCTGTGCAGGTGAACGTGGCATTCTGTGGCCAGCCCGCCTGGGCCAGGGTGCACACGGTACAGCTTCCCCCACAGGCATCAGGACAATGGCAGGGAGGTGCCCAGGGGTCACTGGGGAACGGCTCTCCCCTGGGCAGGGGCCCGGCTGGCAAGAACAGGCCCCATCTCACGTGTGGGACTTGAGAGAGGGAGGTCACTGGCGTGTCCCATAGGATGTGCCTCTAGTTGTGTCACAGGGAGGGAGTGACCAGGACCAAAGCTGGAGAAGACAGGCCCAGGGGTTCGAAGCAGAGAAGCCTGGGGGTTCATTCAAGACCTGTGTGGAAAGGAGAGGCTTGGCTGTCCGGGGGACACAGGGTCAGGGCTCATGGACTGTGAAACCACGGAGGGGCAGCTGGTCTGTGAGTGGACAGCCCTTTAGAGCAAAAGCCAGATGAACTTAAAGTTCTCTATGATTCTGGCATAAGGTATGTTAAAAATCACTGGTGTCTTGGGGGAGGGAATCCAGGATCAACTCTCTGGGCCCAGGACATTCCAAGCCCAGACTGTGTTTTGCAGTGATGAGCACAGCGTCCACTGGAATGGCTCCCCCTGGAGATGGTAGACTTCCGGGTGTGCTCACCCAGCCACTTCCAGCAAGACTGAGGCCCCAGCAGTGCACGAGGAGACGGAGAGGGCTGCTGAGGCCAAAGACCGGGTGTGGACCAGTGAGGCTGCACGGCCTCTGCCGGGGCCCTGAGTGGAGGTGCTGGCCCTCAGCAGCCTCCTCAGAAAGGCCCACCTTCCTGAGAGCCCAAGATGGCAGCCCACACATTGGCCCTTCCGCATAAGTGGTGCAGTCCCATAATCCCTTGTCTTCCCTTCTAAAGATCCCACAATCTTCTCAGCAGTGGTGGCAAGGGGGGGCTCTCACCGTAGGCTCTGAGTCTTGTCGTCGACCGGAGAAAGTCCTGGCTTAACTGTCCCCCGAGGAGGCTCAATGCAGCTTGCAGGGGGCAGGTCAAGACCTTCGGATCTTCTTTTTCTCTCAGGCTTGGGAACAGGCAGCATGAGTCTGCTCCTCCGTCCTGGACCCCGAGTGAGCTCACCTGCACGAGGTCACACTGCTGCTGTGAGCCAGCCAGATCCGGGCTTCTTTGTTACTGTCATGGGACGTAACCTCTCTAACTGATACACGTTGGTGATGAGCAGCTAATGCGGTCACACACTCACTGCGTTTTCAGTTGTAGAAATAGTTCGCCCTGGGCTCTGAGGTCCTGGTAATGACAGTGGTAAGAGCAGCTGGCCCCGGAGCGCCTTCAGGGTGGCCCCACCCACCACTGCATCCCCGGAGAGCGGTTAGGATCATGCTTCTGCCCTGAGAAAGAGGAGCCGAGGCTCCCAGAGGTTGGGAACACGTACTGAGTCAACAGGGAGCACTGGCTTGCTCTTGAGCGGGGGGCTCACGGTCTCAGCCACAGCCCGCCCCGTGCGAGTGCCCAGTGCTTCCTTGCTACAGTATCTGAGGACCCCCTCCCTCCCCACGTGCCTCCGGGAACACGGTGCGGTTGTGTGTGACATCACTGATTCTGTCCATCGCAGCTTGCCACGTGCAGGGGACGTGCCGCCCCGCTCCCTAAACTGAAGAGCTCCCACCTGCCGTGGCCACTGGGGGCAGGAAGCCGGGGGTGGAGGGCACAGAAGACCCGCAGGAAGGGGCAACGTGGCAGGAAGAGCCGCACCGAGACCCCTGGTGGAGGGCGTGACCGAGAAAGGAGGGACAGGGCAAGGGCGAGGCCGTTCCCGCCAGACCGCCCGGGACAGGAAGGACGTCTTGGTGCTGACGGCGCACGGTGCAGGGCGAGGCGGCCGCAGGCCTGTCCCTGAGAATGCTTACGGGACGGCCAGGCGGCCGCGTCAGGAGCGCCTGTCTTGACCAGACGCTGCCCTGGGAGCCCCTGTTTCAGAACAGTGGACACTGGAAACCTGCGTTTATTTATTTATTTGTTGAACGTATCTAATGAACTATATTTATTTAGATACGTAGATTAATGTAAATGTATGTATACAAGCATATGTGTACTTGTATGTATACACATAGAAATGTAGAAATGCATACAGTGTATATGTGTGAGTGTGTAGATGGAGTGTATAAATGAATATATACATGTACAAATGTATAAGTCACATAATGAACACATGTATACATGGGTGTGTACTGTATACACACACATGTATAAGTGTATACATATACGTGTGTGTCTCTGTGTGTGTACATATGCAAACACACGTACTCATGCACACATGTTTTCTAACTCCGCATTCTACACAGGGGCTTGATTTTGCAAATTGCTGACATTATTCTGCAAGTGTGGTCCCTGAGGCCCTCAGTTGGCGGAGGTGTCCTGAGCCCGGAGCCTGTGTGCTCGGGCACCGTGCCGGGTCCCAGGAAGGCTGCACCGGGACTCGTTTCCTGACCCCGAGGGCCGGCCCAGGTTATGGTCCTTCTGATCTGCTCTGTTTGTGGTGCTCCCGGGAACCAGAATCTGACCAGTCACCCACCGCGGGTCAAACCAACAGTCAGAAAGGCAAACCCAGGAGACGCAGCCCGGCCGTGTTGGGTTGTGAGGTTACCCGCAAGGTCATGATTTGGCCGTCCCCTGCATGCCTTTCCCCCTGGAAACCACTCAGGTATGGCGACTCTGATGGAAGTCAGTCAAAATGAAATGCTTTCACTATTTCATAATTGTTCTATTGACACATAGACCAGTATGAGCACATGCCCACGCAGCGTGCCGTGCACACATACGTTTTGATTATTTACATGAATATTTGGACTCTGTTCAGCACAAACTTACTCTGTCTAATTTGGGAAAATACATCAAAGTAATAAAGCTAGTTGTGGCTGCCCAGCCCCGCATGCGAGGGCAGGGAGTGCGTGGAAGCCGCTGGAACCCCAGAGCCTCGGAGAGTCTGCACGCGCACGTGCCCCAACGTGGCAGGCAGCAGGGACGTCTGCTCTCGGGTAGCGGGCTCCTAACGGCCAGTTTAGCTATGCATGTTTGGATTTAATTCATGCTCAAAATGCATTTTATTAGAAATATTCTAATCCTCCATGGTAGATCGATCAAATTGAAGTTAATTGGCCAAAAAATACTAATGATTGGTTATTCGCAATTGTTCTTTTGCATATTAGGAACGTGGTGGGTTGAACAGCTACACAAGAGGCATTATTATTGATGGAAAAACCTTTAATAGTAAAATATGGCCAATCAGACTTGCAATACATATCACCTCACGATATTACCAGCAAATATTCATTAAGGGCTTGACGGAACACACATCCCTTTGGAAAATGCAGAAAAAATGCTCTATTCTCCCAACAAAGATGAAGCAGGGAGAACTAAAAATTTCCCATGAGCACTCGGAAAACAATGGGAAAATTGAGTTTAATGATGGAGAATTATAAGCAAGTCTGTGTCTGTGGGAGAAAAAGTGCAAGCATAAAAATTGCCTTCTGTTGGGAAGAAATTTGTTATTGCCCTGACGAGATTAACCACGGTAATTGGCACTGTTTTTTTCCCCTCACATATTGTGCGGCCCTGCAGAGGGAGTGGTGATAAATAATTCGCACTTAGCCGCACCATTGGTCGTTCCGCCGCGCTGTCAGGGCGCCTCCCCCATCCAAGGAAGATAAATGTGATTTAAATTAATAGCCAGTCCTAAATAACTCCTCAGCTGGTAAACGGCGCATTTATCAGGCCCAGACAGGCAGTGTCCTTTGATTCATGGTCCCCCCCCTACAATGTGAAGGGTGCGTACAAAAATTGTTATTACTTTTTAATAAAGTGTAGCAGTCTGTCTTCAGTCATTTATCAGAAACGGTGGCATTCTGACAAACAGAAATATCTTAGCAGAGGATGAATGAGAGGGATAAAGGACACATTTCTCAACAAAAATAATCACTGCCTAAATAATCTCATAAAAGTCAGTTTTTAAGTACCTTGAAATAAATGTATCCAGAAAGATACAGGCTTTGTGGGTTGTCGAACTAGAAACTAAACGAACTGTTTCCGTATTCACCTTTGCAGGGAAGAAAATTCTCGTTACTGTTGTCAGCCCTGTGTGGTACGGATTCAAATGTATGTCCAAGCGGTTCAGCGAGAGGTGCCCGCACCCTTCCCTGCCCGTGCCTGGCTGGGTGCTCGCGGGCACCGTGCACGCCCAGACCCTCCCCCGGGGACGAGCGCCCAGCGCAACAGCTCTGTCTGCATTTTTAACATTGAAACTCTGTCGTCATTGCTTTTAACTCCCCCTCTGACATACTTTCCGGGAGAGCAGCTCACTCTGTCGGGCCGCGATTCATTCAGTGACGGATTGTCCACGCTTTGTGGAAGGTACTTGCAATTACCCACATAATTGGATTGGTCAGCGAAAATTACAGAGGAAGCTCAAAGCCTGCTCGCCACTGAAATCCTTTCTCTCTTAATTAAATGACGAGTAAAACCTTCGCGGTGTCAGCAGGTCATCCTTTCAAAGCTATTGGGCAGGTTCAGAATGGGGATCCCCTGCTCAATAATTTCCTTTGTGCTTGGGGAGGTCAGGCGAGGCCCTCGGGGGCCCGCACTTGCCTTTAGTTACACAGAGCCATGCCGGTAGCGTTGTCGGCAGCATCGACTTTCGCAGGGCCCGCAGACACCGTAACCAGGGAGCATGCAACCTCAGAAAGGCTTGGGGGTGGAAGGTTCTTTGCAATTTCCAGCACTTGAGCTATGATGCAGTTTGCAAGCCTCACCAAGGTGCGACCTTCCTAGGAACTGACACATCCTAGCGGCATCTGGAAATTGGTTCAACTCTTGAGAAGGCTCGCTCCAGCCTCACCCAGCTTTCTCCCTCTCCTGGGGCAGCCGGGCTCTGAAGGGTGACTTCACCTCTCTGGATGCGCTCAAACCTTTAGGTTTTAAGGTTTTAATTCGTTAGAAGTTCTGATGTGCAGTTTGAAATTAACTAATGCGTCAAGTACTTGGAACGGTGCCCAGGTGCTGTTGCCCCGAGAGTGCGAGCACCTGTGCGGCCCCGCCCGCCGGCGCTCCTGCACCTTCACTGCGGGGGAAATGGAGCAGAAGATGACACGGGAGATAAACGGGAGTCGGCGGAGACAGGGTGTGCGTTTGGGCCTCAACATAGCCTTTCTGTGGCTGAGCCGGTTCCCTTCACAGCCGTGCACACTCTCCCCTCGAGTGGTGTCTCGTGTTCGCACCGTCGTGGGTCCTCCACCGCGGAGCCCAGCTCCGTCTGGGGGAAGGGTCAGCTGACCCGATCGGTGGTCACTTGACTACTCTGCGGAATTCCGGGTCCGTCAACTTGAGCTCGTGACAGGAAGGACACTTCAGGTCTGGCACTACAGCTCAGTGCCACCAAAATGGAAATAAGCATTTTTGCTGGAAAGGCCA
>NW_027551559.1:10224091-10243715 GCF_008692635.1 Crocuta crocuta
ATTTTTGTTGAAAAAGAAAAAAAAAAAAAAAAAAAAAAAGGCTTCTTTTATTTGCCTGTGTCCCCATTTCTTTTTTTTTTTTTTAATGCTTATTTATTTTTGAGAGAGAGTGTGTGTGTGAGCCGGGGAGGGGCAGAGAGAGAGGGAGACAGAACCTGAAGCAGCTCCAGGCTCCAAGCCGTCAGCACAGAGCCTGATGTGGGGCCTGAACCCAGAAACTGTGAGATCATGACCTGAGCCGAAGTCAGATGCTTAAGCGACTGAGTCACCCAGGAGGCCCGTGTCCCCAATTTCTTAAAAGTGACTTAAGCAGCTGCCATGACGCCCCATGGCTAGGCAAGCGTAACCTACGGCGAGGGCCGCACACAGCCACCTTCTCAGCTGTGGCTGCTCTGGGCCATCAGTTACTCACCCAGGCAGTAAATGGTGAGTTTTGCTCTCGGGCTCTGGAGCGCCTGCGTGGACTGCCCGGGCTGGGAGCGCATCCTCGGGCATCTGCGAGGGGCCATGTCTCCCCTGTCCAGCTCATGGGTTTTTAGGGGACACAAGCTCTTAGGGAAAGGTGACGGCTTGCTTCTGGAACTATCAGAGCCACGCTTCTTCAAACCCACTTCTCGCTGTTGGCCACTCCAGGTGTTTTCCAGTCTACGACTGTGTCCTGACCGCGACAGCCTGCTCCCTCCACTCACTCTGTCCAGAGAGGCACAGCCACCTGTGCTCTGTTGTGCGTGAGCCAGGGGTCGGCACAGACTCTGCCACGTGTAAGGGGAGGGCTCCCCGTGTTCTGTCCCCGGCACCGGCCTTCCCAGCCTCCATAACCAGGGACGAAAGCAGGATCTCCTTCCTGAAAGTCCACAGGCCAGGCAGGATGCAGAGACGCCCTCGTATAGTTTTTCACTGAAGAAAGAACACAGCTCCCCAGAGCCTCCCATGCGGGGCCGGCGCTGTGCCGCACGCACAGGTAATAGTCAATCCATTAACCTTTGCTCACGGCGACCTGTGTGCTTTTAATACCTTCCCAGTAATAGCTGTGCCCGGGGAAGGGCAGGGCGCCCCTCCACGCCGGCCCCACAGTAATAGGCTGCGCTCCGGCCCCACCTCCTGCCGGCCACCTCTCTCTCTCTCCCTTCCTGTTGTTGGGAAGCTAATCTAAAAGGAGCCGCGGAGGCAGAGGTCGGCTAAACTGTAACGCAAATGTTATTCCTCGATTATCTGGCTGGGCTAAATGTCAACTGCTCCCGGCTCAGGCAATTGGGGGGAGAGCGCGAGGCTGCCGAGAAGCGGGAAGGCAGGGTCGGGGCCGGGTGCTGCCAGGCGGGCACTGAGCACCTGCTTCTCCCTCCTCCCCCCTGGCCCCAGGCCCCCAGCGTGTGGCGCCCGGCCAGCCAGCCCGCGGCTCTCTCCCCCCGCCCTGCACCCTCCCTACCTGGGCCTGTCTTTACCAAACATTTCTGCTGGGTTAGGACTCTGCTCGGAATGTCACACACACCCTTGAATAGGATGACAGCTTTCATAACAAAGGCAGCTGGAATACCCCCCCACCTGCACACACAGGTACACACAGCACACACACACATATGCCCTGTGCACAGACACACATACATGTGCACACATGCACACACATGCACATGCATGCACACGCCCCGCCTGCACACACATGTACACATGCATACGCCCCACCTACATACAATTACACACAGGCGTACACCCCACCTGCACATGCATATGCACAGGCATATGCCCCCCCACATATACACACAGCACACACACACACACATATGTCCTGTGCACAGGTACACATACATGTGCACACAGGCACACATACACATGTATGCACACACAGGCACACACGTGCATATGTCCCGCATGCATGCACACACGTACACATGCATATGCCACATCCATGCACACTTAGCACACACATATGCCCACATACATTGCGTGCATGCTCACACATATGCACATGCATTCACACACATGCACACACATGAATATACCCCGCATGCATGCACACATGCGTTTGCTCCACACATGCACTCGCAGCACCCACATGCATGTGTCCACACATACACATGGGCACACACGTGCACATGCATGAACACACATACACACATGCACGTGGCCTGCATGCACACACATGCACACACACAGATACTTTTTCTTTCTTCCTTAGGGGATGAATGCAGCACATTCAATACTTCCTATAGAAGGGACATTGTTTTGCAAGTTAAATTAGAGCCTTTATATTTCACATGAAAATGCATATTTTATACTCCCCCAAATAGCAAGACATAAAGCAAATGGCAGTAGGAAATGTCTTCAATGCCTGGCAGCCAGCTAGTGACAAGAGGCAAGGGGGACAGAGAAGGAGACACACCCGTCTTGGGGCAAAGAGGCAGAACGGAGCCACCAGGCCCCCCGTCCCCGAGCCGGGTGGCCGCGCTACAGCATCACTTCCACTCGCGACCAGGCTGTCACCCTCGTGAACAAGGTGAGCAACTTTCATCTGTGGTCACCCGGCCCCAAGCCCGGTGGGTGCCGCGGCCCAGCGGCGAGCTGAGGCGGGAGGGGCAGAGGCCCCCTGGGAACGAGGTTCCCGCTCTGCCCGGCAGGAGGGGTGGGTGCCCGGTCGGGAGTCGGGCAGCCCCCAGGGTGGGCGTGGGTTTCGTTTTTGCTCTTTTCTTTCTTTCTTTCTTCTTTCTTTCTTTCTTTCTTTCTTCCTTCCTTCCTTCCTTCCTTCCTTCCTTCCTTCCTTCCTTCCTTCTTTCTTTTTTCTATCCAGCTCCCTGGGTGACAGAGAACTCTTATTACCACCCTAATTTTAGGTGCTGGGATCCAATTATTTACATAATCATAATTTAGAGCCAGGCAGTGACACATCACTTGCTGCCACAATGACCAGCTATACATAGCAGTGAGGGCGCCCTGCTTCCCCGGGCAGCGGGCGGGGGGCACGGAAGCACCGGCCTGTCCTCGCTCCGGGTCCCGCGCTCCAAGCCCAGACTGTCCACCCAGGCGCCCATGAGGAGACCCCTCCTCAAGGTGCCGAGGCCCAGCAGACAGTCAGCTTTCGGGAAGGGCAGAGGTGAGAAGCGCAGAGGCCTAGATGCATCTGTGAACCCCGTTCTCACCCTCCAACGCTACTGCGGCCCTGAGGAACGGCCTGCAGAAGCCGGCCCCTTCCATCCCCCTCCTTGAGGATCGGCCTCCGCCCTGCACGAGCGCTTCTCCGTCCCGACGAAGGGCCAGGACGCTGTGTTTAATGCCCAACGGAGGTGAACATGCGCTTCATAAAATACAATAAAAGTTAATTCCTGGAACGAGGAGATTTTAAAGCCCTGAGGTCCCACGCCCACATTTACGTTGGAAGTAGATTCAGCAGACAGAAAAGCACTCTGTCCAGCTGTTACGAAACGCTCTCGAAGTGCCCCCTCCCCGGGTGTCTACACCTCCCCTTAGGAGCCAGTACAAGTGTGCAGAAGAGTCATTTCCCTCCCTTGTTGATGCGAATGTACATGAGTAAGATGGGCTTCCTGTCCATTAGTCTAGAAAAGACGAACAAAAACCAAGATCCTGGGAGAAAACAACACATTTGTAACGGCTGCAATTCGCCCAGCGTGTCCTGTGTCTCTGCCCCGCCCACAGCGGCCCCTGCTTCGTCTTAAACTCTAAGAAGAGGCTTTGTACTCACTGCGATATTACAGGCACCAAAACGAAGCCACAGAGGAGAGGATCGCAAAGGTGGGTCGGAGGGAGTGGCAGGGGCGGGCGGGGTCCTGGCCGGCAGCCCGCTGGGGGGCGCGAGTCCGGGGCAGGCCCCATGCTGGGTGCCAGGTCCCCAGATGGCCGCTGGCCCGGAGACACATCCGCAGGGGCCCCTTCCTGTCCCTGCAGAGGTACACACAGGCTTACCTAGGTTTAAGGAAAAATAAGTGCTTTCAGTGCTTATGTACATACACACACGGCTATGTTTCTAAACAGTGAGGCAAATATGTATTAACTGCAAAAGAATGATTTGAACTTTTCCCTGTTCCAGTGAAAATTAGCTATTTGACCGTTAAAATGGAGAGAAGATTTGAATTTACTTCTAGCTCTTTCAAAAATTTAATTGTATCTTAATTTTAAAATAATAAATTAAAATGTTATCACACGGTGATATAACCTCTTTCTCCAAAGGAATCCCGCGCAGTCGTTGACGGGGAAGAAAAGGCTTTGTTAGCGTCCTCGGAAGGTTTTGGTGAGAATGAACTATTTCCTGTCGTCATCAGCATAAAGGGCGCTGTCAGGGACACGGGCTACTTTAAAGCCTTATTTATGTTGCTCCCCTTCTAACAGGACTTTGCAAATATTTATGAAACTCCAACGTCAGTGTTCTTCTTTTTATCTTTCTGTTAGCCCAGCCCTGTTACAGCCTAATTGAAATACAATAATTATAAATGGGCTTAGTTCCTCGATTTAATTTCCTTGCAAGGAGCGTCATTTATTTTGCTTTGGCCTCGTTAACATGCCTTAATTAAAAGATTTAACAAAGCCAAGGAAACAAAATGCCGTCGGGGGCACTGAGCCCTGGGTCCCTTCTGCAGGGCGCGCCGGGGACTGTGTGCGAGCGCTCCTGAGGGCTGGGGGGGCCCCGCTGCGGGAGGGGACCCCCCTGCCTCACAAGCCCAGGCGGGCGAGGCAGGGAGGACTCCCCAGGGCTCGGACCGCACAAGGCCCGGGAACCCGGGTCTGCAGTCCGTGTGTGTAGCTAATGTGGCCCCGTCCACACTGCGTGTCCTTGGGCAGGTAGTTAGTTCTATCGAATCCCCATCGCCTCATCTTTTAAACGGGGTGAAGATGCCTACACCATGGGCCCAGTGTCACTAATGAACACGCTTTTCTGGCGAAGCCCTCATTTAACGTAACCATCAGGCCCAAGGTGGGTCCTTGACAAGCAAATGTGCTGCCCAAAAGCATATTTGTTTTGGATAAAACACTAAGTTTTAAAACTGAAACAGCCGGTGAATTATTACAATGGCAACAGCACATCCTAAGAAAATGTGTTTCTCCATCTCTTGAACACGCCAAGGTTGACTAGTACTAACCCCACTTTAGATGGATGTGAGAGACGCCTTGTCTGACCAGAGGCTACTTTACCATAGTTCTTGCACCTGAGCTCACGGCTGGATCTGGTTTCTTAGGCTTTTAGGCCTGTTGAGAGGCAACCTCATCCCTGAGGACGAAGCAACACAAGACACCAAACAGAAAACGACCCTGGCGTCGGGGAGCCGTGCGGGTAGGGACTCCCCGGGTAGGTGAACTTGAAACACCGCATCACCCGCACGGCCCGTCTTCTCCCTGCAGCAGAGGCAGGCGGGACTGCATTGTCCCCAATAGGCCCCTTCCGGCACAGGGACACAGGACAGCTTTACTGGCGTGGCGCCAGGGCGAGGTCTCCGGCGGTCTCTTCCCGCCTCTGCAGGGCCCCTCCAATGAGCTGGACGCCTGGGCTCCCGGGTTATCAGCACAAACACAGGCCAGAACCCTGCGAGTGAGAGAAGAGACACGTGCTGGGTTTCAGTCTTGAGTATGTACCAAAGACTTAAAAATTCCGTGAATGTCCTCAAAGCCAAGAATGGTGGGAAAAAGAAATAAAGACAGAAGACGTAATCTTTACTATCAAAGCTCCTTGTGTCCAATTCAGGAAAGTATCACATTAAATGGAAGCGAACGCACTTGCGAATGCAGTTAGGAGCGTGGCGTGTTCGCACGGGCTGCGCCTGGAGTTAGAGGTCAGGGAGTTAGAGGTCAGGGAGTTAGAGGTCAGCTCCGGAGAGGCTGCCGCCGCCTTTACCTGCTCTGCTCGCAACTCAGTCGCCTTAAATGGGCACAGTAATCATGTCATACTGTTTTGAGGGCGAAACACAATACTGTGCATCAACATGTTTTGACAACTGTAAGCTGTTGTGTAAATGTTGGTCTTTTTGTTACTTTTTCATCTCAAATCGTAAATGATCTTTACGGTTGAGGAATGCTGCTTAGTGCACTGGGTTCTGGAGGATGAGACGAAGACTCGAGTCAGGAAGCAGCGATGAGCGGAAGGCGCCATCACCTGGGGCTTCCGCGACTCTTGTAGGCACCTGCTTGCGTGGAGCAGACGTCCTGTCACAAGACGTGTACGTGGCAGGTGTGAGAGGCAAACCAAAGGGGGGGGGGGCTCCGGGGTCCACTCATGCCTTGTTGTTCCCTGTACGCCGGGACAAACACCGTCCTTCCTCTGCTCGGTGGACCGCTCAGACGTTGCCTTCAGGACGCAAAAGACCAGGTAACGGTGATGAGAATGATAGAAGGGACCAGTGAAGTGTCCGTGTGTCTTGAAACAGAGGCGCCCTGGCGACACCAGGGGACTCACGTGCTGGTGCTCTCCCTCTGGTCCGCTGCACACGTTGGACGGCAGGCTTACCGGCGACGGAGACGTCAGTATTTTAAGCAGTAAACATAAACAATCAACGTCTTCCTCATTTCACCCTCTGTGGACCAGGAGCAGAAATATACAGCTGCCACCGAACGTGTGGTGGCAAAGGACGCGGAGAATGTGAGCACTCCCATTATTCAGCATCTGTACAAGGACGATCCCATGTGGAGACGCCATCATTGTACCTGGAGTCTGGACTCAGTGCAAAGTGATTTCTTGAAGCCTGTCACTGGGGAAGAAGACATTATGTCTACAGTGTCAAACCTGAGCTGCACCTGGGAACATAGCAGCTGACAATGTTCAGGACCAAGGGGAAGGGCCCAGGTCCCTGTGGACGACCTCTGCCACTGCCATAGGCCCTCTATTGTCAGACAGGTGCGGTATTATGTCTCTCTTTCTGTGCCACCTGATGAAATACTCCACCGCGCCTTGGGCGTGGTCATCGCCTTTCCTTCTCAGCTTCCCATGGACTCAGGCAGAGAGATGACGTAAACAAAGCACAGATCCAGCCTAGTGGGAACAAATGAACTCCAGCTTCATTCCTACACCAAATATTTCCTGTGGGCCTACGCTGTGCCTGGCAATCGTCAGCCTTGCTGGAGGGCACGGAGTCTGGGAGGGGTGCTGGGCAAGGGCGAGGCTGGGGGTCCCCAGAGCACGGGGCTCGGGTGTTCCCTGGCTTGGTCAGAGCCACACCAAAGGAGGAATCAAAACTCAACAGTCAGTTCTAGAAAGAGAAGACAGAGCGTTTCTGTGAAGGAAAGAAAAAAAAGTTGATCTGTAGTCTATTCGCTTAGGAAATTGGAAAAGGATGGTTGATATGTATTTTTTTAATTTTTAAAAAATGTTTTTATTTATTTTTGGGTGGGGGGAGACAGAGTGTGAGCGGGGGAGGGGCAGAGAGAGATGGAGACACAGAATCTGAAGCAGCTCCAGGCTCTGAGCTGTCAGCACAGAGCCCGACGCGGGGCTCGAACCCACGAACCGTGAGATCATGACCTGAGTCGAAGTTGGACGCTTAACCAACTGAGCCACCCAGGCACCCCAGCATAATATGTGTTTTATTGAATACCTTAAGCTTATTCATTTATTCAAGGACCACTGTTAGAAAGCCTTTCATGTGCTAAGTGATGAAAATAAAACAAAGTAAAAATAGTGCTTTTTAATGTGTCTGGTGGGCAGAGTAAATAATACAGTGTGATAAATTCTATAAAGCTAACACTTAAAAATAAATGAATAAATACAGTAGCACTTAACAAAATTTTACCATTGAAAAAGTGATATACTACCAAGAGTGTTAAGTCAATTTTCCCTCTTAAATTCTGTGTAGATATAAATCAAATCTTTCTCTTATTATAAAAGAAAAAAAAGAAAAAGTGATATAAAATATGGCAAAAATCTAATACATTCAAATAAAATATTAATATATACATAAAAATATTATATACAAACAAGCACAACTATATCTACTAAAATATCTACTTATTTATGTTCAAATAGTCCAGAAGAAAGAGGAAAGAGAAACAACGGAAAGCAGACAAAATAAACAGAAATGATAGAATGGTAGCTATACATGTACCTATATTGATATTTACATTAATATAAGTGGCCTAAAAGACAGAAATTATTAAATTGTATTTAGTTTAAAAAGCCTCAACTGTATGATATTTCAAGAAATCTGTCCTAGTCGTAAAAACATATACAGGTTTAAAGTAAAATAGATTTTTAAAAAATCTATTTAAACACCAAACAACAGAAATTTTGAGTAGCTCCATCGATATCAGGCAATGGAGAGTTAGAACAAGAAATATCCCCAAGGATAATAAGAGACTCTAAGTAATGACTCAAAGCCCAATTTCCTGAGAAGACCTAACAATTCTAAATGTATGTGCACCTGACAACAAAGTTCTACAATTCATAAAGTAAAAATTAATAGAATTACAAAAACCAATCGACAAATACACAATTATTGTTGGAGACTTCAACACTCCTCTATCACCAAATAGACAGAACTCAGACCTAAAATAGAGACATAAATCAGGAAAGATACAGATGAGCTGAATGACATTACCATCAACTTGACCTAAGTGACATGTCCAGAAGCCTCCGCCCCAAAAAAGCTGGATACATATTCTTGTCAAGCGTACGCACAACATTCACCAATATGGACCACATTCTGGGTCATGCAACAAATTTTAACAAATGTAAAACATCCTAAATTACATATACATGTCTTAGATCATAAAGGAGTTAGGTTAGAAATAAATAACAAAGTTATTAGGAAAATGTCCTAAGTATTTGGTAAACAAAAGACTTTTACATAACTCATGGGTCAAAGAAAATCATAAGACAGATTGGAAAAATATTTTTAATTCAATGAAATGAAAAAAAAACATGTGATACAGCTAATCACCTCCTTAAAAGGAAGTTTAAAGCACTGAAACGCTTATATCCAAAAAGAATAAAGATTTCAAGACCATGATCTAAGATACTTTCATAAGAAACTAGAAAAAACAGAGTAAATTAAAACCAAAGCAAATGGAAGAAAATGACACGAAGACCAGCTATTGATGGAATTGAAACTAGAAACATAATAGAAATGAAATGATTCTACAAAAGGTCAGTGAAATTGATAAACCTCTGGCCAGACTGGTCCAGAGAAAAAGAGAAAAAGATAAGTCACCAGCATAAAAACGAAAGGGTGAAATTAGTTCAGATCCTACCCAAATTTAAGTATAAAAAGGAAATAGGAAAGATAATGTGTCCATAAATTTAGACAACGTAGATAAATGAAAGAGATAAACTCCTTAAAAGACACATACTACAAATGCTCACTCAACAAGAAAGAGAATTTGAATCATCATATTCTGCTAAAGACATTGATCTTCTAGATAAAAGCCTTCCCACTGAGGGAACTGCAGGCCCATATTAAACCAAACATTTGGGGAGGAAAAATTACTCATAGTTCACCAACTCTTCTAGAAGATTGACAAAAAAGATCACATCCCACTTCATTTCTGTGACCAGTGAAATCCTGACACCAAAACCGGAGAAATACATCACTGAAAAGCTGCAGACCAACATTACTCATGAACACAGATGCAAAACTCCTCAGTCAAATTTCATCAAACCCCATCCGGCGATACATGAAGAGAATAATGAAACATGACCAACTGCAGTGTATCTCAGAAATACAGAGCTGTTTCAATACTCAACATGCAATTCTTGTAATTCACCATATTAAGTTTTAAGAAGGGAAAATGATCATTTTAATAAATGCAGAAAGAAATCATTTGACAACACTCAGTATCTATTCTTATTAAAAACTCACAGCAAATTTCTTAACCTTATAAACTTCTTAGCCTATAAGATACCTTTTTAACAGCATCTACATAAAGCCTACAGGTAATATCAAACTTAAGTGAAAAAGACAAAAGCTTCCTCCCCAAGTCTGGGCGCAAGGCAAGGAGGTCTGCGGTCTTTGGCTTCTATCCAATACCGTGCTCGAGATCCAAGAAAGCTGAAAGGGTCCAAAGAGAAGCAAAAGGCTTATAGCTTTTATATGAAGAAATAAATGCACTCTATTCCCAGGCTAAAAGACAGCAGGGATGCTGTGGGCTATAGAGACAGGCTGAGGCTCTGGAGAGGAGGGGGCAGCTGAGCTCAGGTTTGAAGAGTGGGGTGGGGTTTGCCATCACCAGGGGTGCTGAAGACCAGAGGGGCCGCCTGGCCTGGTTTTGGGTCCTGCATGGTCACTGAGAGTTGAGTCTCCTCTGGCCCCTACACACGAGGGAGGGGAGGGGAAGGGGTGATGCGTCTGACAAGGCCTTGCCTGCGTGGATACTGCCAGGCTTTGAACCATATTCCGTCAACTGCAGCCTGTGACTGGGGTAGAGGAGGAGCAGGTGGAGGGGGAGCAGGTGGAGGAGGAGCAGGTGAGGAGGAGCAGGTGAGGAGGAGCAGGTGGAGGAGGAGCAGGTGAGGAGGAGCAGGTGGAGGAGGAGCAAGTGGAGAAGGGGCAGGTGAGGAGGAGCAAGTGGAGGAGGGGCAGGTGGGGGAGGAGCAGGTGGAGGAGGAGCAAGTGGAGGAGGGGCAGGTGAGGAGGAGCAAGCCGGGAGGGCAGGAGGGAGGCTGATGGTCCGGATTTCCTTGCCCATCACAATATATCCCTCATGGTATTTTTAAAAGAAGGTTTGATTCTTTTCCTAATATTTCAAAAGCAACTGTTTCCCACAACGGGGCTGCCCTGACTTACAGGCATGGAGTCCTCCGTCCGCATCCTAGTGTAGCGCCCATCAATTTTGGGAGCGACTGTCTTTCTCCAGGGGTGACCCACCACCCTTGCTTGTGCAAGCTTGCCCTGGGTTTGAGGCGTGGGTGGCCGGGGTGACGGCTCGCTGCGATTGGGAGCAGGGGAGGAGCTGGGACCAGTGGCGAGCCCAGGGCTGGGAGAGAGGAGAGGAGAGGAGGGCTGGACAGACACGGGGCGTGGCTTTCCCTCCCTGGTGCGGACTGGTGGGGAGAGAGATGCGGGCCGCTGGGTGCGGGCGTGGGTTTGGAGGTTGCGGGCCACACCGACAATTGAGACTTGGCTGTCACCATCCTAACTACCCTTCTAACTTCTAACTCGCTAATATTTTTAACAGACGCGTTCCTGGTTAAAACCAATGAACTCGCCATGTCTCTCAGATGCAGTGAGGCTGTTAGAGTGCAGGCTGGCTATCCGTGCAGGGTGGACACGGGCTTATTGGGCAAGTCTGTAAAGGCCAGTATTCCGTGTGAGGATAAAGACGTGGCTGGCAGCGGAGAGGTGCTGCGCCTGCCCTGCGTGGCCACCTGGCCTTGCTATCCTGCTTTGGAGCACAGGAATATTCTTCACCCTCTTATAAATAAGAACCAAGGGATGGTCCATCCCAGGCACGTTATGTATTTTAAGTCTTGCCATTTTCATTTGTTCTGTGCCATTATGACCATTTTGCGATGGATGAAGAAACGAGGTCTGGAAAGTTCAGATAACTTCCAGGAGAGAGAGGAAGCTCCCAGCAGAGCCGGGTGGCATCGCAGGGTCTCCGTCCTGAGCCCAGCCTCCTGACCTGCACGCTCAGACTGTTTGGATGCAGTATTCTGGGATTGCGTACTTTACAGCTCGGGCAGCAAGCCAACTAACTCCTTGAACCAAGTGCCATTAAACACAACCTAAAAATTTTATTTTCTGGAAATTATTTTCATGAGGATCTATTATTTTCCATATAAAAATAAAAAGTTAAGGAAGAAAGATTGCATCAGTTTTCTTCTGTGGCTGTTAGTCTTTAATAAATTTGATTTTCCCTGGAGTCAGGTTTGTTGTTATAAATATCATCACAAAGATTTGCTTATTTGGCCAATATTTGGCCAATGATGGATTTTCTTGGTCATTGATAGATTTATTTTTATTGGTTATTCATATCTTGAATGTTTAATGAGGTTTGCCTGATTTCTTGCTTCATCAAATTGGAAGCAATTCCTCTCATGTTTCAGAATCCTTTAAAGAGGTTTTAGATGAAGAATCTGAATGTGAGGGTTAAGAATGCCCTGCCTGTACAAGGTTCACGTACAAGGGTCATGAACAAGGATGAACAAATGGCGTTGGATCTCCACCAGCAGGAAAGGGTGTGTAGAGTCGACCAGACAGCTTCCACGAGAATTAACTCAAAACAGACCACCAAACTAAATGCAAATCTGTGAAACTTCCCAAAGGTCACCTACCGAGAAGACCTGGATAAGCTTGTGTTGAATGAACCAAGTTCACCCCTGTGTCCGAAAGGCCATCACTCAAGAGACGTCTTTAAATGGGAAGGGATTGGGGCGCCTGGGTGGCTTAGTCGGTTAAGCGTCCGACTTTTGCTTAGGTCGTGATCTCGCGGTTCGTGGGTTCGAGCCCCGCATCGGGCTCTGTGCTGACTGCCAGCTCAGAGCCTGGAGCCTGTTTCAGTCTGTGACTCCCTCTCTCTCTGACCCTCCCCTGCTCACGCTGTCTCTCTCTCTCTCTCTCTCCTAGAAATAAATAAAACATTAAAAACATTTTAAAAAAAATAAATGGGAAGGGATTTTATTCAGGAGGCAAGCAGCCAGGGAGAAGGGTGAGCTCCATGGTGTCGGCCCGGCCCCGGGCACCCCAAGGGGGTGGAGGGTAGTTCGTCAGCAACGGGAGGGCAGGACCTGCACCATCTCTTGTCTCGCGCCGACTCTGGTGCCAGCTACAGCTCCCTCAGCGCTTGGGTGGAGGGAGGGGCCGGTTTCTGTTCTGTGATGTGCAGGAATGCTCTGTTCTTTCTGCAAATGAGGGCAAGGTCTACAGATACACAAAGGGAGACTAGAAAATCATTTGTGTGACCTAAAAAAAGAAAAACATTTTGCTAAAAAAAAAAATAGCAAGGTTAACCAGAAGGCCGGTGAGGCAGCTTGGAACAGACTTTCTGGCCTTGGTAGCCTGGAGAAGTTCTGGTTCTTTACTCCCCAGTGCCAGTGGTCTGCAAATCTCAAAGCATGTAAATTAGTTCTGTTACAGATGAAGGGTCTTGGGTCAGCAAGCAAGGAGGGTCAACTTGAAGCAGGTGACCCTGGAGCCAGGCTGGGGGGCTGTCACACTCGGGTGTGGTGATGGCTTCCTAGACACGGCATCAAGGTCATGGTCCATCATAGAAGTCATGGATAAGCTGGACTGTATTACAACCAATAATTTCTGCTCTGAGAAAGACCATGTCAAGAAGGTGAGAAGACAATCATGGATGAGGAGAAAGTATTGGCAGAAAACACATTTGACAAAGAACTTAAAACTCAACGGGAGGAAAACAAACAACTCGACTAAGAAACGGGCCGAAGACCCTAACACACACCTCACCAGAGCAGATAAGCAGATGGCCTCCAGACACATGAAAGGACACTCCACATCATCTGTCCTCAGGGAAACAGGGAAACGGGACCTGGAACATGAAGATGTCACCACACGGCTACTCTATAGGCCAAAATCTGAAATGACTTCAAATGCTGGTGAGGATGCGGAGCGATGGAAACTCTCAGTCCTTCTTCCAAAATGGCGCAGCTACTTTAGAAGAGAGTTTGATAATTTCTCACAAAAATAAACTCTTGCTCTAAGATCCATCACCTGCACCTCTTGGTATTGACCCAAAGGAGCTGGAGGCCCCAAATCCTGCCCATGGACGTCCATGGCAGCTCTATCCATAACTGCCAAAGCTTGAAAGCAACTAAGATGTCCTTCTGTAGATGATGGATAAGTAAACTATGATTTGTCAGACAATAGGATGTTAAAAAATGAGCTATCGAGCCATGAAGAGACAGAGAAAGAAGCACGTTAAATGCACATTATTCAGTGAAAGAAGGCAGGAGCACACTCACACACCTGCCCACTTCTCTCCCTTTCACATATATTCAATTCATTCAAAATCAAATACAAGATATATTTGGATTGCAAGTTACTTAATTTTTAATTTTTGTATATTTCTTAGAGATCATTGACAATGAAGTGGTTCTGGGTCAAGTTCTTGATTCATATATTGTCCCTTGTAAATGAGAGTGTTTACAAATATTGAATCGCTTTTCCTGCCTATAAGGGGCTTTTGAAACCAGGCTTTGAATTACTGACCTTTACAAAAAAGGAAACAATTGCATCTGGACACTGAGGACAGATTTTTCGGTGTGTGTAAGGTCTGTGATTACATTTCAGTAGGACTTTTTCTTGGTGGCAAGGACAGCAGCTGTGGGAGTAGGTAGGACATGCAGAAAACATAGGGCAGGAGGCACCCAGAAGGCTCCCAGCCCAGCTCCACCCCTGCTGGCGTCCTCAGCAGCTTGACACGGTGTCCTGGCCGGGCCTGTGTAGATGCTACTCCAACCTCTGCCTCCCCCGTCCCGTGCCTCAAGGGCAAGAAGCCCCCTTTGCTCTATTATCTCAAATAAACCCAACCCTGGTGGGCAAACCAATGCCAGCCACGTCCTGAAGCTTCTCTCCTTCATGCTCCTCGTGAGCCTGTGGGGATGTGTCTTCATCGCTCAGAAACTCTTCGGGGATTGAGTGTGTCTGGTCTTTATCTGCACATGGCAGTCCCGACGCCCACCCAAGCCAAGCCCCGTGGCTCAGCGTTCACCCTCCCCTATGTGTGGCCAGGCCACCAGAGCATTTCAGAGCTGGGGCACCGCCCTTTGGGAGCCTGGTGGCCACGGGGCCAAGTCTGCCTCAGGAGGGAACCAGCCCTCTCCTCCCCCAGGACCACAGACCTAACCCTGCCTTTAGGGCCGTGCTTGTGCTCACAGAGCGCCGCATCTCCCCAGACTTGGCTTCGGAGCCACACATGCCCCAGCTCTCCGCCGGGACAAGGCAACGGGCATCCACGCAGTATAGCCGTGTCTGCTGGATGCACCGTGGGAGCACAGAGCTCTTTCCTCCATCGGGTCCATGCAAGATCACGTTGCCAAGCTTCCTTCACTATCCTGAAAACGGGGGAAACTGAGGCACAGAGGAAGGTGAGGAGGATGACCAGTGCGGTTCATAAGGTCGTTCAGTCCAGCGACAGGCCCTGGGGAGGAGCCGCTGGCCACTGGCTGGCAGAAACCCGGAAGAGCTGTAGGCAGGGTTCTGTGCAGACTTAAACTGCAGAAAACCCCAGGTTATGTCACAGAACAGCACCGTGTGAAGAACAACACACACATAGCTGCACGGGGACAGGACACGGATGGCTGTGGCACTGTTGGTGGCCTGCACGCAGAACCTGGTGGCTGATGCCCGCGGGTGTGCAGAGAGGCTCTCAGCCTCCAGGCACAGGCTTCCATCACAGCCTCGGGTGTGTGCTGTGAGGCCAGGACTGGGGACGAAGTGACAGCCCTGTGTAATGCTCGGAAGGTGAAGCTCTTATATGGGACCCGGGGGCACTGTGAATGGGCAGACCGGGGTCTCAAAATTCCTTCCGGACAACTTTATAAAATGAGTAAAGAAGAAAAAGAGTCAGAATCAAAGAGACAGCACTCCTGATTTCGTGACGTGGTTTGTGCTTTTCACGCCCATAAATCCCCATGAAACGCGCTGCCGTGTCACCAGAGAGCTGTGAAGGCCACGGAGCTGCCTGGGGCTCTGGGCCGTGCGCGTGGGTCCACGGCTTCCCCAGGCGGCCAGATTCAAAGCTCCGTCTCCGACTGTGAGCTGAGCCCCAGCAGCTCCCATTCAAGGTGTCAGAGCTGTTGGTGTTTCGATAAAACAGGAAGCAATATTCGGAGTGCTTGTGCGAGTCTCTGTTTAAATGGGATTCCTTTAGAGTGTCGAGTCCTGGGGAAGAGGCAGAATACTCCCCCTTAACAGAGGATTGAAGAGAATCTAGGAATGAGTGACAGATGTCAATACAACATGTTTAACATGCTTTGTAATATATCCAAAAAAATGCCTTCNCCCGGCCAGTGCAGGCAGCCCACCGAGATGTCTGCGGACGGAGGGATCCTCTGCACCCGGGAGGAGGGCAGGCAGCTGTGCCTTGTAAGGGCTCCCTGTCCCTGAGAACGGCGCCCTCGGGAGAGGCCAGGCCACGGCAGCCCTCACCTGCACCTGCGAACAGAAGGGCCCCCTGGGATCCGGGTCCCCTGAGCCCCCGGAGGCGCGCTGGCTCCCGGGCATTTAGCCTCCTCTGCACTGGGCCGCACCTGCTCGCAGCGCCGCCACCCGGCCTTGAGAAGGAAGCCATCGGGGTGAATGCGGACCCCCACTCACTCCTCCACTTTCCTGCCTGCACACCCTCAGACCCTCCTGAGACCCCGCCCCGCGCCGCCGCGCCTCGCTAGACGGGGCCCGAACCACCAGCGAGCCCGCTTCCCAGGAAGGAAGACAGGCTTACTGCAGGTCACCCACCTCCAGACCCAGGAGGCACTTTTTCTACATTTGTACAAGTAGAATGCTCATTTATGTCTTCACACTTACTATCATCACAGAGCAGGAGATAATTTTGAACAGAAGTATTTGAGACTTCAAAAAGGTTTTGAAATTTTTTGTGTCCAGGAAATCTCAAAATGTATGAGCCATTAATTGATAAAAACAAAACAAAACAAAACAGGTCACTAGTCTATGACTGAGTGGAAACTATTGGTCCTGAAAGCAATTCCCCTGAAGCTGCGTCCCTTCAAGTTCTGGCCCCTGGTGGCCCCCGGCTGCCGTGTTGTGGGCTCGCCCTCCTCTCCCCAGCAGCCACACAGGTCACCCGCCAAGCCCTGAGCCGGTCTCAGTCCCTGAGAGTCTATGAGGTGACTCTAGCCATTGGAGGTGTTCCTGTGGGCTCAGTCACCACAGCGAATGTCCAGGGCAATGCTCCCCAGCCTGGAAACGAGACACTGATCCCCATGGCCTCTGCTGTGGACACCTGGGTTTGTTTGTGGGGTCCCTTCCTGGAAAGCTGGACCGATATCTGTTCTGCTGGGTTGTTATGAGGATGAGATTAATTTAACAATCAAAAATACCAGATGATTAAGAGCTAGTTGTGAACTCTCAGATAGGAAACATAAATGGTTTTACGGAAATGATTTTTCCCAGGAACATAAGCTACAAAAAAAGAGCTTCCTTTGCACAGACACAAGCAGAAATCTGCATTAGCCACCGAAAATCTACGGGCCCCGTTCCTTCCGGCCAGAGACGCCCTGGGATCGTGGGTCTGCCTTCTGAGGACTCGAGGTCCCCGCCTGCTGGTGTAACCAATACACAGTTAGTGGCCAGGAGGGCCGCCTTTGCCTTAAGTCACTGAAAAGGCATTCGGAGTGTTTTAGGAATGTTTTAGGGCCTCGCCTGACATCTCACAGCGTGTTCGGAAGACACCGATTGGCCGTGGCACTGACGCCCCTGGTCGCCATCCTCATGGGCCCACAGAGGTGAGGCTGTGGGGCTGGAGGGCAGGGGCCGCTGGGGAAGGGGACCATCGCGGGCCGCACAGGCTCACGCCCTGAAAACCGTCTCCTTCTCGGTTGTGAGATGAGGCTCGCGTCCCTAGGCTCCTTCCAGAATACCAAGCACCATCCCACACCGCACATCCGTCGGTGGACAAAGAGGCTCGGAGCACGGGTGCCTCGCCAGCCCAGCCCTGCCTGGCCGCCGAGGTTTTAATTAGATTTCTGTACTTCTAACCTCGGCATGCAATATCAGCTTTATGAACAGAGATGAGGAGTCATTTCGACATTAAGTTTCGGGTGGAAAGAATGGATTCAATCACATCCTTCATCAGACATCTCCAGGGTTCAAACCACACTCAGGGTGGCCGGGAGATCTTATCCTGCTGCCCGGGCGGGCGGAACCGACACGGGGAGCAGGAAATTGGACTGTTCCTACGCAGGAAATAACAGCACTCTGTCAAACCTACAGGAGAAACATGTGTTCACATTTGCTGTCCATGCTCCACGTATCTGATCGGAGAGCAAGAAGGACAAAATTGCAGGAGGGGGTAATGTCAGCACACAGCCCCCATTTCAGCGCGAAGTGCACGCGGACTCAGAAATTGGCTGAAAGCAGCGTTTTCTCCCACGAGGGTGTAAAACTGGCACACACATTCTGTGTATGCTAAAATTCTACAGTGATTTCATATAACTGTTCTTCGGAAAAAAATAGCTAAAACCAATAGTTATTCATGATTCACAACCAAAATAAAGAGAAGAGCTTCATGCTAAAATGAGGCAATAAGAGTAGATTAAAATTTGCTGAAATTGGGACACCTGGCTGGCTCACTCGGCGGAGCAGGAAGACTCTTGATCTCAGAGTCTCGAGTCCAACCCCACACTGGGTGCAGAGATTACGTAAAACAATTCCTGAAGAATTGCTGAAACTATACATATACACGGTACTGCATTTAATGTCATCTGTTATGTAGTATTATTTAATAGTCTATTCCACATATTGTACAGCATATATGGTATATATTACATGGTTATACATCTTATATACATAATATGCATTACATATAAGTATTATGTTATATGGAATTGTATACATAGATATGGTACTGCATTTAATGTCATCTGTTATATAATGTATAATAGTCTATGCCACATATTGCACAGCATATGATACATATTATACAGCTATACATCTTACATTGCATAATATGCATTATATATCGTGTATATTATATACTATACAATTGTATTGTGCTGCATATTGTACATGTCATATATATCGTATATTATATATGACAGTGTGGTCACTACCAGGTGGTTAGACCCAGAGATCCAGTTCTTTGGAAGCCACACCAAATCTCTGGCCGTTTCACCTCCAGTAGAACCCGGGCTCCCTGTCTGACGGCCCGCAGGCCCAGCCCGGGAGAGCCGGAGCCGCTCGAGACGCCCCACGGTCAGCGTGGCTTTCCTGGCTTCATGGATGCTCCTTGGCCGAGGACACAAATGGGCCACGCGCGGGACCCTCAGCAGCACCGGCGTAAGCCACAGGCCTGGCCCGCGAGGCCCTGCGCCGTGGGCTCCCACAGAGCCAGGCTATCGTGATGGGCCACGGAAGCCACGGACGGTGACCATGTGCAGAATGACAGCAGAACCTCCAGGCCTCTCGTTCTTTTCTGAACTCAAACCCTTGGGGGACGCCCTTTCTAAAGGCAGTGGAGGCCTCCTCTCAAGCCCACAGGACTGGGAGGGAAAGGACAGAGACGGCGCCAGGGGGGCCCGAATGGGCGGCGGGGAGAAGCCCGGAGGCCGCCCCTTCCAGCCCAGCGGTCACCTCCGCCCGACCTTCGGCCCCGACAGGCGGTCCTCCCGACCACGGGGTTCCCCTGGCTGCGGCCACAGGTTCACAAGTCTCACAGCTACAGAAATTCCTCCTTTACGGTTTCGGGGTCCGCAGTGTAGAATGAGGGTGTGTGGGCTGCCTCCTTCTCCGGGCTTCAGGTTAAGTTTGTGTCCTGCCTTCGGGGGCTGTCGGAAGGCGGCCTCGTCCCCGTCCTCACCGCCAGTGACACGGCCTCTCCCCGCGCAGGCTCCGCGCCCCACCCTCCTTCCCGGCTCGCCAGCGCCCCTGCGGCTGTGCTGGGCACACCCACGAAATTCAGGGGTGTCAGACACAACGTCCATGTGTTCCAAAGTTCCTTGCCCCACATCAGGTGACAGTCTCTGCGCTGGGGTCCCCTAGCACGTGGGCCCCAAGGGGGG
>NW_027551559.1:10243888-10247815 GCF_008692635.1 Crocuta crocuta
CCCGGAGACGCCTGCGGCCCCGCAGACGCCCCGCCGCCCCCGCACTGTGGCGGCTGCTGCCAGTCTGCTCCTCCCACGTGCACACGGGAGAAGTTTGTCCGTATCACGCAACAGGCTTCTGACACTTGGGTTGATGTTGGGTTGAATCTGTGCATCAGGTGGGAAAGAATCAACCTGCTAACGATATCAGGGCTCCCAATCCATGATGGAAGTGCAGTGTCTCTTCATTTATTTACAATTCTTTGATTTTTTAAAAATATTTATTTATTTTTGGGGAGAGTGCAAGCAGGGGGGCAGGGCAGAGAGAAGGGGACAGAGGACCCCAAGCAGCTCCAGGCTCTGAGCCGTCAGCACAGAGCCCGACGCGGGGCCGAAACCCACAAACTATGAGATCATGACCTGAGCCCAAGTCAGACGCTCAACTGACTGAGCCCCCCAGGAGCCCCTAGAATTCTTTTATTTTTTTTTAAATCAGAATTTTGTAGTTTTCTGTACATAGCGGGTATACATATTCTGTTAGATTTACACCTATGTATTTTAGTTTTATGGGCGAATTGTAAATGGTATGTATGTATGTACGTACATGTCTATCCAATACATATATACATACCATATATAGAAATTGATCAATCGATAGATAGATAGATTGTGTCTGTGTCTGACATTTTAATTATTCACTGCCGATATACAGGAAATGAAATAACTTTTTGTGTATTAACTTAATCTATGTCTTGTGACCTTGCTGTGTTTGCTTATTGTTCCAGGACTTTTTTTTCACAGTTGTTTGAGATTTTCTAACCCCCAGAAGGCTGTGCCCCCACATGGGTGAGGGTGCCTGGCCCCCATGTGTCTTTGAGCCGGGCGCATCTCCCGCGGAAATGCTGACTTGCCCCAGAGAGCATCACTGGATACAGCTTTTGGACCCACAAATCTGGTTTACAGCTCTGATGGATGCATAAATAGAGTGACAAAGATGTGTGTGAGCTTGGGGGCGAGGGACAGATTTTCCAATAACACTGAAAAGAAGTCAAGGTGGGGACCATGCCGAGCGGGGAGAAGGGTTTGTTTACTTTCTGGCTATTTCTTCTTTCCCTGGAATATTTTGCCTCTGGACGGACGGTCGCCCCTGCGGACGTTGTATTTAGAAAAGCAGTTGGAGGGAGAAGGGGTTACCTTTCAAATCCTCCGGCAAGTCGATCTCACAGAGCCTTCCTGTGTGTCGCTCTAAGGCACAATTATGTGTAAGCAGGACCCCCTCTGAGAATTCACGTGAGGATCCAGAACTGGAGAGAGAGCCGAGCTCACTCCTGCCGTATTTAACATAATTATTCTAGCAGCAAATATTCTGCCACCACATCTGTCCTTCTTTTTGCTTCCACAGAAGCAGGAAACCAGACCCTCTCACGCGGTACATTTTCTCGGCTGCGTGCATGTTGTTTTGTTATCTGAGCAGTTCCCTGGCCGGGGATTAGCTTGTCGCCTGCAGAGCCGTGGGTGAGTGAGTGAGAGGGCCGGCCGCCCACTTGCACAGCGCATCTCATTTTTGAGGTGCCTGTATGTTGCGCCCCTCCTCGCCCTAACTGTGAGCCAGGCTTGCAAACAGAAATGGTGCCACTGTACAGGCCGCGGCCACACGGCCTTCGGGTAGTCAGGGTCGCGGCTCCGCAGCACTGATCGTGGCCCGGGCAGCGCCCACAGCTGCTGCTCCGGGCCGCCCAGTGCTGAGGCGCCAGGGGCTGTCTGGCCCTCAGGCTGGCGCTCTCTCAAGGAGCCCAGGTGCAAACACGCCCCTTTTGCTCCTCCCCCTAACACCCTGGGCAAGGCCATGCCAGGAAGGTCAGATCTGGAAGCCCCGGGCTCCGTGCATCACTCGAACTTGCGCACGCCCCTCGGTGTGAGCACCGACGCGGGGCAAGCCTGCAAGTCCTGCGACAGAAGCTGCATTTCCCTGGCGATGTCGTGTTGTCACGTGCGTGCTGTGCTAGGCCAGCAGCTACGCCTACGAGCCCGAACACCTTGTCTTTGGCCTCGTGGGGAGGCGCCTAAGCTCCTCAATCTTTGAAGCCTGTTTCAGATGCTTTGCTTGGGGATAAGATGTTCTCATCTGTAAAATGGGTGCAGGGGACGCCTGTCCTTCCCCTCCATGCAGGGTGTTTGCAATGACAAAGTAAAACAGACTCACTGCACTGTCTGTTCACGGATGCAGGGCCAATCACGTGGGCCCCGGGCAGCGTCATGTGAACCCCATCCTAACAGTCTTTCAGAAGCACCTGAAGGTGTGTAGCCAGAGGGGAGAGACTGGAGGCCCCTGGCAGACCCCGTGTGTTTGTGCAGCCGTACCCCAGCACGCTAAGCCAACGGTGGGAAGAAACATCCCGGAGACGCCGACGGAGACGGGAGACCCGGGTTTACGGGGGAACCGCCGGGCAGGGAGCATCCGCTGCTGGGATCCACGCGCTGAGAGCGAGGTTTTACAGCACAGCAGCTCAGCCTGGTGGCTGTCAGCCCGCCCCTCCTTGCAGTCAGCGTTCCCGGGGGTCAAAGGCTGGCATCCGACGTTCTTGGCAGCAGAGGAGATGCTCGAAGCTGGCCACCCCAGGGCCCCTGAACTTGGACGCTGGAATCTACGTGGCTTGTGCACATTCTGCTCTGTGGGGGTGGAGAGTGAGGACAGGATCTCCACATCCCGAAGACAGTGATGGACACAGGGATTCAGAACGTGCTTGCCCAGGCCGGCTTCCAGCACGGACCACACAGTGCCCAGTGGTGCTGCCCTGCATTCTAGAACAGTCCTCATAGTCCAGACAGAGCCTGTGGGGGGGGGGGGGGGGAGACGGCAGGACCTCTGAGACCTGGCTCTCACGCTCCGCGGCAGTGAGGGGCCAGGAAGGGAAGAAGATGCACTAGAGCCCAGTTAGCTCGTGTCCTTGCTGGGCAGCTAGACTTGAACTTGGATACGAGTTTTGTGCCCCTGCTGAATGACACTGCCTAAACTGAACCCTCGCAACTGGGGGTCCAGGACCTTTGAGGTCATCCAGACCCTGGCTGCTCAGTGTGGCCCATGGATGGAGAGCACTGATGTCACGTGGGCGCCCAGGACCCTCCGCCCTCAGCACACGGAATCGGGATCTGCGCTTTAACAAGATCTCACGGTCTGTGCAAGCACTCAAGTTCGAGAAGCCCAGACGTTCTGTAAGACCGCGCTCACTCTCTTCATTCCCTAGAGCTGTGTGTTTGCAGCGGGAGCCGGCCCACCCGGCTGCGGAGCCCTGGACGGAGGAAGCTGAGCGCCATGGCACGGAGCGTCGGTCTAGGATGTACACAAACGTTCAGGGAAGCAGCAGCGATGGTACCAGGGGCTCCCTGCCTTACGCTCACCGCACCGCACACAAAACACAGAAGGAAACCGCGATTACGGAGGACAGATTTGTGGAAGAGAAGAGTGACCTACATGCTTATTGATGCTTTGGAAATCGTTCTATCAAAGCTCCCCATTATAGTTTGCTAAAACGACTCCCGATGTTCACGACTCTCCTTCCTCTCCCTGAACTTGCATTTTAATATTCTTACTTTAAAATAACACTATCAAGGTACTTGTTACTATCACAGACCATAAAAGTAAAGCAAAACACTAAACTGAAAGGAAACAGAGTGCGACGTGTTTCCCTCCGCCAGAAGTGAGGGGCTTGGGGTGTCGCTGGAAGCGGAAGGGACCCCTCCAGGCAACTTCAAACGAGGGTGTGGGGGTCTCCCCTCCCGGCTCGCTGCGCGCAGGGGGTGTTTCTGCTCCGGTTTCTTTGACACGAAGTTGTCTTCGCAAAATGCCAACTGAGGAAACTACACGTATTCCCTACGTTTTATGAAAACTCAACGTGGGAGGCAACTCGCCCCAAAACGAAACCAGGAGTGAGGCCAGCGGCGTGCGCG
>NW_027551559.1:10247860-10253240 GCF_008692635.1 Crocuta crocuta
GCCCCCAGGCCGCCCCGAGTTTGCCTCCGAACCCCGGGACTCGCGCGGCGCTGCTGCTGGCGGCCTGCCAGGAGGCCTCGGGGCGGAACGTGTGCGCTCCGAGCTGCTTTCCTCAACGCAGCGTCTGGATAACTCACGCTGGTGCAGACGGCGAAGGTCTTCTTTCTTCACAATCTTTTGGGGTTTTTTGGGGGTTTTTTTTGTTTGTTTTTTTCAACTGCGAAGGTACCGGGTTCTGCGTTGCCGGAGTGGGACGGACGTGTGCTCATCTCGACTCCATCCTGAGACTCCAGAGGGCGGTGAAAGCGCAGGGGGCGACACGTGCAAAGGAAGGGGTGTCAGAGGGCGGTGCCGGCAAATGAAAGGTGACCACCCTTCGGAGCAGAGGAATGCTCCCGGGCGGTGGTGTAAGCAGTGGACCTGTCTACACCACAGGGCCCCAGGCACCACGCGGCACTGGACGGTCGGCCCTATGGCTGAGCACCAGGCTGGGCCAAGTTGGCGCAAGACCCCTTCCCAGCCCCCCGGGGACCCCAGGAAAGACTGTGCTCAGGGCTCTGGGTGCAGGGTCAGCAGCTGCAGCCAAGGGGGGATGGGGGCTCCCTGTGAGGTAAGGGAGTTACTGAATACACCCGCCTGGGTGCAGGCGGGAAACAGCCTGCTCCGCTCGGGACTTCTGCCTCCTCCCCCGCGACGACCACTCGGGTTGATCCCTGAGCTGTTCCAGTCCCTCTGAGGGAGGCTGCATGTCCCACTCAGCTTCACATCAAAGCGTGGGTCCCCCGTGCCATGTCGGGCAGCCGCTGGCTCCTACAGGCCCCCAGCGCCATGAGAAGGACGTTCCCTGTCCCTCCCTGGCTGGACCGAGGGCTCACGCTGTGGTCTGAGCGTTCTTGCCCCAAAATCGATATGCTGAAATTGTATGTGCAAGGTGATGGTGCTGGGCGGGTGGGGCCCTGGGGAGGGGATTGGGTCACGCGTGTGGAGCCCCCACGGCGGGCTTAGCGCCCCGACACAAGAGGCCTCGGGGACCCTGCAGCCCTCTGCTGGGTGAGGACACGGGGAGAGGCCGCCCTCCCAGGGCCCACCCCTGCTGGCCTCTGATCTGGGGCCTCCAGCAGCCAGCCCGGCAGAAATCCCCCTCGGCGGTGGATAAGCCACTCGGCCCGGTCAGTGCTGTTTGCCGTAGCGGCTTGGGCTCAGGCAGTTCCCCTGCGGGGAGGGGGCCCTGCAGACAAGCCCACTGGCGCTGAGCTCTGTCCAGGCGCCAGGGCCGTCAGAGCCCCTGTCCCCACCCGAAACAGGGCAGGCAGCCGCGGGCCCGTAAGCAGGCGAGGAGAGGGGTCCGAGGACTTCCTGTGAGGATGGGGGTGCTCCGGCCCCCCTGACCTGGGAGGTGCTGGCCGTGCTTGGCTGCTGAGCACTTGAATTACCACTGGGGTGGCTCAGGCAATGACTCTGCATTTCTTTCATTTTAATTAATTAATTTTTTTTAATTTTTTTTATGTTTTATTTATTTCTAGGAGAGAGAGAGACAGCATGAGCAGGGGAGGGTCAGAGAGAGAGGGAGTCACAGACTCTGAAACAGGCTCCAGGCTCTGAGCTGGCAGTCAGCACAGAGC
This sequence comes from Crocuta crocuta, assembly GCF_008692635.1. Lineage (NCBI taxonomy): Eukaryota > Metazoa > Chordata > Mammalia > Carnivora > Hyaenidae > Crocuta > Crocuta crocuta. The sequence goes on from NW_027551559.1 coordinate 10,249,483, forward strand.
CCGACACGGGGCTCGAACCCACGAACCGCGAGATCATGACCTGAGCGAAAGTCGGACGCTTAACCGACTAAGCCACCCAGGTGCCCCTCATTTTAATTAATTTAAACGCAAGTAGTCATCTGTGTTTAGGGGGGACCGAGTTAGCCAGCTTTTAATCAGAAAGACGGGATCCAAACCCAACACTGGGGAAAGGAACGTGGACATATGTCACATTAACGTCTTAGCAACACGTGTGGACTTTTCCGTCGCTGGGCCAGGAGAGGACTGCTGTCGCACAGGTAGGGCAGAGAACGTGTAAACCTAAAAAGAATTTCAAGAGCTTTGAAGGAGAGAGAGAATTGCGAAGGGAAAACAGGAGGCAGGAAGAAGAAGAAACAAGGAAGTGGGGTCACTGCGGGGTCTGTCTTCTGGCAGAAAGGAGGCCCGTAAAGGCTGAGGAGACAGGAGTCAGACCCAGGACAGGGGCGGCTGGACGTAGCGTGCGGCCGGCAGACACGCGTCCACGTGGAAGGGGCCCCGTGGCTGTCGTCCGAGAAGCATGCGCGCAGAGATCGACAGGGCGACCAACAGGCCAGTGGGTGGGTGGAAATGCTCGTATGTGGAATATGTGTGCACTCTGACCTCATCCTGAGAGTTCAGATCATCGGGCGTAGAAAGAATCTTACGACGTCCAGAGAAAGAGAGAGAGAAGGAGAAGGAGAGGAGGGCGCGAGGCAGGGAAAGAAACCCGCAGTTTATGAGACGTGTTGGCCCCACCGAGACTTTTACAGCCACTGCACAAGGAGGGAACTGTTCCCAAAGGCTTAGCGAGTGAGAACCAATTACCAGCCCTTCTCCAAAAGTTACCTGTGCCTGTGGTGTGTGTGCATGTGTGCATATGTGTGTACCCGTGTGTAAGCATGTGTGAATGCATGTGTGTCCGCGTGTGCATTTTCGTGCATGCACCTGTGTGTATGCACTGTGTGAATGTGTGCACATGTGTATATGTGTGAATGTGTCCACATGTTTGTGTGTGCACATGTGCAAGTGTGCGCATGTGTGTTTGTACGCGCACACATATGTGTGAAATGTGTGTGTTCATGTTTGTGTGTGCACGTGTGAGTGTGCAAGTGTGTGCAAGCATCTGTGCATGTGTCCACATGTTCATGCACATGTGCATGTGTGCGAAAGGCATGTTTGTGCATGCACACATGCATGCAAATTTGTGTATGTATGTGTGCATGTGTGTCTGTGTGCGTGTTCGTGGGTTCACATGTGTGCATGTGAGTGTGTGTATGAGTGCAAGCATTGTGTGGATGCATGTGTCCACATGTTTGCATGTGTGCGGGTGTGCATGAGTGCATGTGTGTATGCTTGTGCCCACATGCTTGTATATATGTGCACATGCATGCGAAGTGTGTATATGTGTGTGTTGTGTGCACGTGTGAGTGTGCATGCATGTGTGTGTGCGCACATGTACATGCATGTGTGTGTGTGCGTGCGTGCGCATGTGTGTATATGCGGGAGGCAGAGCACCTCAACCCGTCAGTCCTGAAGCTGATTTTCCACACGGGGCCGCGGTCACACTGTAGAAAAGGGAAGGTAAGCGTGGGGGTGTCCGGTGTCAGGAGCACAGAAGGGCGAGGGGCTTAATAGAAAATGTCTCAAGGAAATAAAACCTAAAACAGAAAGAAGGGACGCTCACGGTGGCAGGGAGGGGCCGCCTGGAGCACAGCTTGTCACCACGAGGCCCCAGGACCAGCATGGGAGTCACCTGAGGCCAGAGCCACCCAGATTGTCTGAATCCGCCACCTGGTGCCCACTGTGTGTGACCCCCTCCCCGGGTCCTGCCTGTCCACCCCGCAGGGTGCCAACTCCTCAGGGTCCCCTAACCCCGCAGGGTGCCGACTCCTCAGGGGTCTCCCCTACTCTGCAGGGTGCTGATTCTTCAGGGGTCCCCCAACCCCAGAGGGTGCAGACTCCACAGGGGTCCCCCAACCCCACAGGGTGCCGACTCCTCAGGGTCCCCTAACCCCGCAGGGTGCTGACTCCTCAGGGGTCTCCCCTCCTCTGCAGGGTGCTGACTCCTCAGGGGTCCCCCCAGCCCAGCAGGGTGCTGACTCCTCAGGGGTCCCCCCTCCTCTGCAGGGTGCTGACTCCTCAGGGGTCCCCCCAGCCCAGCAGGGTGCTGACTCCTCAGGGGTCTCCCAGGCCCAGGTCCAGGGCTCTGCCCACTTCCCTCCACTGCAGTCACCCCGTCTCCCACATCGGTGACCTGATACTGTAAGTGTCTCCCGGGTCAGGCACCTTCCTGTGGGGGCTCTGCACCCCACAACCGGCCGGCACACACCCCGCCCACTGGAGCCAGCACCCAGTTCACTCCTCGGTGGCCCCTGGGTTTCTGTGTCTCTCTTGTCTTGAATGGTGCCCACTAGGCCAGAGAGGAAGAGGGTCTGATGCCAGTTTCCTCTCAGGCGACGCCACAGGCTGATGACCTGGGAAACGCCTGCCTCCGGACCTGCCCATCTCCGTCTGGGCCCAGAGCCACACTCACCCGAGCCCTGGGGGCGGTGCGCTCTAAGGCCCCAGCCCTGACGCAGCGTCCCCACAGGGTGGGGGGCAGGACAGGGGGCCGCTCTGAGTGCCCCAGTGTGGACCCCTGTGCCCTCCGCGAGCGCGTCCAGGCTTCCCCCGCGTCCAGAGCTCCTAGGTCTGTTCTGAAACTCAGCAAGGTGCTCGGAAGACAAAGCACAAGAGTCTTTGTAAAATCTGAAATAATGATAAAAGATACAACGCACAATGCAGGAACAGTTATTCATAAACGATTAGTGAGTACAGAGCATCCCCACTGGGCCGTCTTGCGAGGGTCCCAACAGCGAGCCCTACGGAAGGCAGTCCAATCGCACAAACCGCGGCTGATCCCCACCTCCCACAGCGCCACCTAACTGGGCGCCCGTCCTCGAAAGCCTCCAGGAGACGCGCCCGGAAGGAGGGCGCACCATTCGCTGCCTGCTTCTCCTCGGTTTGCAGCTGAACCTTCCACCAGGTCAGTCGGGAAGTGGCCTGTGTGAAGCGCGGCCCCACGGCCACAGGTGGCCTGAGGTGCCAGGGGAGGGGAGGGCCGCTTCTCTTCCACGAAGACGGGCTGACAGCAGCTGACAGGGCCGCCTTCAGCCTGGTGTCAGCTCCAGACTTCGGGCAGGGGTCTCGTCTGGGCCCCCCAGGCCCTCGGTCTACACAGTGAACCGGAAGGAGCCTGGTCCTTATATGACTCACACTGCGGTGGGAGCGCCAGGCAGGAGGGGCATCTAGGGTTCGGACGGAGTAGACAGAGCAGAGGGTCAGATGGCTGAAGGCAGGGACGGTGGGTGGGGACAGAGACAGAGGTCAAGGAAGGACAAGGCAAGGTGACGTTTGAGGACGGCTGTGCAGGAAGTGAAGAAGCAAACCAGACGATAACCTGAGACAGAACTTCCTGGTAGAGGTCACAGCAAGTGCAAAGGCCCTGAGGCAGGAGTGTGCCTGATGTGCTGGAGGAGCAGGGAAGAGGCTTCTGTGGCCCAGCAGGGGAGCAAGGATGAGCTGCCGTGGGTGGAGCCGGGGTGTCCGGGGGGCGCAGGCAAGGCTGGAGGCTGACTGAGGCCCTGGGCTCCATCCCCGGGGCTGGAGGCCTCCTGCAGAAGGAGCTCGGGCAGCTGAGGTTGACTTTATCTGCTTGCTTACTCTTCAAGAGCGGGAGTCTGTCTTCCCGGTTGAATGGCGGCAGAGGGGAGGCAAGC
>NW_027551559.1:10253249-10308282 GCF_008692635.1 Crocuta crocuta
TTGATGAAATTTGCTAGAAGCTGAATACAAATTATTACACACAGAGGCACACTCTCCGTGGACTCAGTGGCCCAGTTTCTTAATTTACTGACGCAGTCACGTTAACTAGTCTCTGAGATTGCTCTGATTCTTCGGAGACTTTCCCTGATTCCATTGGTGGCTGTGGGCGGCGGGCATTCAGGCCCCCGTCCCGGTTTGGGGGTGAATCCACGCCCCTCAGGAATGTGGGATCGGGAGCTCGGAATGAGCTCCTGGGTGGGGAAAACTGGAAGGAGGGTTCTCAGAATGACCTCCTTTCCCGGNGCGCCAGGCCCGAGCCACCGACCTGCAAACGACGGGAAGTAAATCGAGAAGCACGTGGTCCAGGTCAAGCAGCGTCCTGCGCTCCCCCGCGAGTGCGGCCGGGCAGGGCTCCCTCCCCGCGGCCGTGGCCCCTGTGGATGAAGAGTGAGCCCCACCGGGGAGCCACGGACGACCCCACGGGGTTTCCGACAAACATGAACGGCAACCTCAGTGGGCAGAGAGGAGCGCGTCTGTCCCGCCGCGTCTGCGGGGCTGGATGCAGCTGAGGATGCAGCCAGCACACGGGAGAGGCCCCAGAGCAAGGCGCAGGGGACTCAGCGACCCGCCACCGGGGGTTCGCGCGCGCCTCTGCTGCGGACGGTCGCGGGCAAACCTCAGCCGCCCCGCGAGGTTCTCAGAGCCGCTCTCAGACGGCAGCCTGCAGACCAGGAAAACCAGCCTCCACCCAGGCCATGCCGCTCACCTTCCCACCCGGTCAGACCCCGTCTAACCTGTACGTCGTGCGACTGATGCCCACGCAGTAGGCGAGCTGTGTGGACACGAGGGAGGCCACAGTTCGCCGCCGTCATCACCGTCACCAAATCTGCCCTCACATTCCAGCTGCGTTCAGAGACAAGATGCAGAAAATCCAAAGAGAGCATAGAAACAAGTCTTCTGTGGTCGAATGTGAGCCAGTGTTCTAGGTTAGCTTCCTACTCACATCAGAGCAGGGAGATTCGGATCCGTATGTCTGTGTATGCGTGTTAGATGCATCCGTGGGCAGTTGACGTTCAAATACGTTCAGACTGTGGCTAACTATCTAACTCCTTACGAAGACTCGCAGTTCATCAGAATGAGTAGTGCCTCTCGGCTGTATTCATAGAGCATTCACTTTATTTTATTTTGTTTTGTTTTATTATTTCATTTCATTTCGTTTCACATTATTTCATTTCATTTCATTTCTTAATATTTTAAACTTTATTTCATTTTTAATTTTTTTAATGGTCTTTTTTAACTTTTGAAAGAGTGAGAGAGAGGGAGAGACAGTACCAGTGGGGGAGGGTCAGAGAGAGGGAGACACAGAATGTGAAGCAGCTCCAGGCTCTGAGCTGTCAGCACAGAGCCCGACACGGGGCTCGAACCGACAGACCATGAGATCATGATTTGAGCTGAAGTCAGACGTTTAACCGACTGAGCCGCCAGGCACCCCATGGAGTATATTCATTTTAAAAGTCAATAATTCAACTCTTCCTATCACGTCTTAATACACACCTGTTTTGCATATCACTTGATACATTTATTTCCTCACCTGTACACCAGGAACCGTGCTTAGTACTTCTATGGATGCACGATAAAGAGAGACGTGACCCCCGCTCTGAAGGAACTCAGTAAAACAGAATGTGCATGAAGACAGCGTGTCGGCGAGCGGGGACCCTGAACGTTGGGGCACTTGGGGCCGTCAGAGTCTCCTTCCCGTGTAAGACAGCTGGACGAGCAGCTAGCTGCCTGACGGCAAAGAGAACCCGGCTGTTGCACAACCGGGCCAAAATTGTAACGCACCGTATGCCGAACTCTAGCCACTGTTTAAACAGGTGAATCTGGCAGATTGTGTAATTGAGCTGCTTTTCACCTATATAACTAACTTATGCCCTAAAATACACAGGACATGGTGACTACAGAATTCTCCCCGTTTCTTCAAGGGAAACAGTCGGCACCTGTCAATACAGACCTTTATCCCAGCAAAAGGGGTTAGGTCAGAACAGCACACTCGTATCTTAGCCAAATTCTGAACGCACGTTTCTAACTGTCCACATGTCCCCTGACACTGAGCTGAGACCTGACGCTGTGAAAGAGATCTTTCTTGGTAAACGTGAGCTTATGACCTGAAGCTCACGGGAAAAGCCCGTCACAGACACTGGGCAACCGAGCCCTGTGCAGGCTCAGAGGGTCTCAGTCCCGAAGCCCCCATGTCTCACAGAAGGATCTCCGAGGTAGCGAGTTGGAGCCATTACGCAAGTCGGCTTGTGTTTCCCTTTGTCTCCTAACTTTCAGGACACGGGCATCAAGCACCTGAGGGCGCCCCCTAGAGCCGGGCACAGGCCTGGCATGCGGAGCTTTGTGACGCCTGTTTGGTGAATCCGTTTTAGCTGGAGCCTCGTTCTCTGCAGTGTTGTGTTAGTTTCAGCTGCACAACATCGTGGTTCAACATTTCCAGCCGTTGCGAAGCGATCACCACGGCGAGTCTCGTCCCATCTGGCACCACACATCCTTGTGACCGGGTTGTTTCTTAAGTGGGTGTCTGTGGCTCTGCATCCCCTCAACCAGACTCATCCCCTGACCCTTCTCCCTTCTGGCACCCACAGTCCACACAGGAGCGAGATCGTACACACCCGTTTGTCTCCTCCTGACGTCCTTCGCCGTGCGCGGTGCCCTGTAGACCCACCCGTGCAGTATGTGTGAGTGTTTGAGAGCTTCTGGAAAGCTTGTGGACACCCCATGCCTGCCTCGTTGCAGGTGAGGAGCAGAGAAGGGAGCCTGAGGGCCCCGAGCCGGGGAGTGTTAGCAAAGGGTCCTGGGAACGACTTCGTGGCTCTGCCAGAGGCGAGCTGTATTTATTATCTCAAAGCCCTGAGTTACAAGCTTTTACCTCCCTAGCGATGTGCAGACGTGCCCCGTCCAGATGGCTTAGATGCAGCAGCTTCGAGAGCATGAGTTCCGGACCACGGATAACACCACATGCACGATGTGGAGCAGGGGCCTGGAGACGTCCACACCCTGCGCATGGCCGTGGCTCCACCTGTGCTGCTCTCCAGCGCCCGGGGAAAATACAAAGGTGTCGAAGGTGTGCGGAAGTCAAGAGGTCACAGGGACAGAGACGGGAGCCCGGGATCTGGGTAAATGATGTGAAACAAGCGTGAGAGGTCAGCGGTGGTGGCAGCAGATCTCCGCGTTCAGATTTCCCTCCTCTGAGATTGCAGTGTGGCCCCATAGACACTGTTCACTGACCCTCATGAATCTTATTACTAATGGCCATTTTTTCTGTCTTCTTTTTTAAACTGTAGTTGGTTAACATCCAGCACTGTACCGGTTTCAGGAGCACAATTCAGTGCTGATGGTCACTCAGCTCCTCTTCACAAAGCCACTGGTGCGTTTCCGGGGTCACGCCCTGGGGCCTTTGTCGTCATCCTGTAGGCAGAGGGGGACAGAGGCCTGGAGAGCACAGCAGCCCACCCAGGGCGGCACAGCCCCGGAACACGGCACGCGGCCGCTCACGCTGTCCGCTGGCCAAGTTCACGTGGGCCGGGTCTGTGGCTGCTGTGGCCGCAGCAGTCAGGCCAAGGTGCGCCGTCCACAGGGGCTCACGTCCTTGGGCGGAAGCCGCAGTCCAGAGGACAGAACAGGACAGCAACGCAGCCCCAGCTGGACCTCCCTCCTGAGGACAGCCTGGCACGGAAGCCCGAGGCGTGCGTGGGAGGGCCGGCTCCGTGGACGTGGCTGGACGCTGCCTTGTTCTAGGAAGGAGCAGGGAAGGATCCAGGGTGCCTCGTCCTCGCCTGGTGAACCTGGACTCTGTGTAACACAGACGCACCGCCGGGAGAAGGTTCGAGGTCATGTGTGATGGCCAGAGTTCCGCAGCAGACGCCTGGGCCGGGTCCCAAGATGGGGGTGCCGGGCAGGCTCTGGAAGTCAGGGGTGGTGACCCCGGGTGTCGGGAGGCCCCCGTGCACGCTGAGCAGCCAGGGGCCTGGACGTCCCCGAGAGGACTTGTCCTGGTCAGCGACGCGTCCCTCCCCATCCACAGATGGGCAGCTGCATGGCGGCTCCACGGAAGCTCTCGGCGCCCTTGCCTGGGGTTTCTCTTCCGCGGCTGATGCCGCCTTCTCTGTCTCCCGGGGGCGGGCACAGGAGCTTGGCCGCGCGAGTATCCCATAAGCAAACGCCTGTCTTCTTTTGATCAGAACCCCCAGGTGTGCTGTTGGGACAAGTAAGCACAGACGGGAAACGCGGGTACGTCACAGGCCCCGGGGACGCCCGCTGAGCACCCCGGGACGGGCCTCCGCCTTCTCGGGCCTCAGCACCCGCAGCCGCACCGCCTCCTGGTCCACCGGGCAGGAGCACGTGTGCTCAGAAGCCGCCTGGCCGTCTCCCTAGGGGCCACGTTCTGAGCAGGGTCCCTGAAAGAAGTGTCCCCGTGGTCCTGTGGCAACTGGGGGTGCAGAGGATGGCGCGTACCGTTTGCTGCACACACGAGATATCCCAGCCCAGCTGGAGGGCGCGGAGGAAGCCGAGACTTGGCGGGCACTGGCGGCCGTGGCCTCCCCCGTGGCTCCTCTTCCTGCGTCCCAAGGGCTTAGCCAGATGCCGGAGGAGCCGGAGCCCCACAGCCGCGCCGTGGTCTCTGGACCCAGGGTGAGTGTCAATTGTGTCACCTACGGTTTGGAAGATTTCCTTTTCCGAAAGGGAAGGGTCGCCGAAGTGATTCACTACGAGCAGCTGAGAAGGAAGCCCGGGGTTGGTTGTCATCAGGCTGTTCTTGTCCGGAAAAGCTTCCAGTCGGCAAATCCCAGCTCCGACCAGGAGCCGCGGGGACACCCGCCCCAGGGGCCCTCAGCCCTGCACCCGGGGCCTTGGGTGCAGGGCCCTAACCGGGACGACGACGGGAATCGGGTCCCCGTCCTCCGAGCCGAGGCCGCGGCAAGGGGCGCTGGCTGCGGCCGCGCTGCTTAAAGTCGGATTGGCCCTCAGACTTAGGAGCAGAGGGCCCAGAAAATACAGGATGCGAGAGCCGAGGACACGTGATAAGCAGTTAGGGCTGATGAGTAGAGTGTCCAACAGAAGGGTCTAAGCAGCCGGTTTTCAAACAATCTCCCCAAAGAAAACGCGCACACGGAAGGGAGGGCTGTCAACCGTAAGGGTGGGACGGCTGTAGAGAGACGGGGCAGAGACTCTATCGGCCGATGGACTCGGTGATGGATGAGCAGACAAAACAGATGTTACAGGGGACACAGGGCACGTGACGAGGTTGGCGGCGGGAAGCGAGAGACAGGCAGACGGAGGCCGGCGACAGGCCTGAAGCACCCGCGGGCGCCGTGCGCTGTCCTCTGTCTGCGAGCCGAGCAGCCGCGGCCCCACGCTGGGCCGCCACCGCCCGGGTCTGGCACACGTGACGGGGGCATGCGGTGAGCAGACAGGGAGGGGGAGTGATGGGGGCGGGCGCGCGGCCCACTGCGNGGGAGGCCACGGGAAGCAGGGCCACGTCCTTGGCACGTGCCGCAGGGCGCCGTGGCCTGCTCACCTTGGCACCTGAGCTCTCTGCCGGCTCAGGGCCATCGGTGCCTGCTCAGCACGGCCCTGCTTGCCCCCCACCCCGTCCGGCAAGTGGCCTCTCATTCCGGCCCCACTGGCGGCCTGCAGAACAATGGATGAGCGGCGTGCACGCGCGCCTTGCGGCCAGATGTCCCAGCCCCGGCAACGCCTGGGAGAGCAGCAGGGCGGAGAGCAGGTGACCTTCAAACGGGCTCGGACACCTGGCGGCCGAAACGCAGGCGCCTGTCCACTGCAGCCCCGTGGAGCCGCTCGGACCACGGCCCCTGCTCAGGGAGGAGACGCGGAGCGGGCTGGCAGGCAGCCGCGGGGCCCTGCACTGGGGGGAGGGGCCCTCCGCAGCCCCCCACCCCAGGGCCCGCAGCTACCGGCTTCTTAGCACTGAGCTCCTGCAATGCGCTAAAAATAGCAGTGGCCATGACAGTCTCGAGAAACCCGGGAGGCGGGTCTCCCTTCCCCTGTTTAAGGCCAGGAGAGGCCACCCATCTGCCCAGTGGCGCACAGCACGCAGGCCACCAAGCAGCCTGGGTCCACCTGGTGCCAACACCCTGCTCCCTTCCCCATCTCACTGAGGACACGGGACGGTGCCAAGGATCTGTGATCGTGGACCCGGCTTCAAAGCCACAGCCAACTCCGACACCAGCTCAGGGTGGTCACGTGGTGGTAGCTACTATAGCGTTGGAGCAAAGTCGGCCTTTGGTTGTCGCTGAAATCATGCGTCGTCATCGTAGTGTGATCTATGGCCCCACAAAGCGTCGGGGGACGAACCCAGAGCTTAGGTTTCGGCCCTGAGGTTGGTTGCCCGTCATCAATGCTTCCAGGAACAGCCCGTCCCACAGGGTGAGCCCAGTGGGCTCCTAAGAGACCCGGGAAGTTTGTCTATAACACAATGTGTTGTATTTTGCCTGCCGGACACTCCAGCTGTTTTCACCAGCTGACACGGTGTCGCGGGTGAGTCCCACGCTGGGGAGGGAGCCGGATGTGGACCCCAGGCCCTAGGTCTGTGGGATGGGGGGATACTGCACACCCCACCCCACTTGCCACGGGGGGCTCAGGCCCGGCCGCTCGGGGGGCGTCCCTGCCTGGGCCAGTGTGCGGCTGGTTGTGCACACCCCCAGGGGCCTGGAGGGTGAGGGGAAGATAGGCCCGTGTGGCCGGCAAGTACCTACACGTCCTAGATGTGGCTGCGGGCACCTTTGGGAACCACGGAGGCCTGAGGAGGCTTGAGGAGGAGGGGAGGGCTCCTGTGGGCGGGTAACCTCGCTGGCTTTGTGACGTTCCGTCCTGGGCGGGCCGTTGATTCCTGGCAGTGGACGCGTGGTGCCCACTTCAAGGTGGGATAAGGTCTGACCCCGGGGCGAGGGGAAGCTCACCGCCTAGTGTGGCAGATACACTGCCCTGGTGGCCTCGGGCCCGACTCCCGGCCCCTGACACGGTCGCTGGGTGGGCAGAGCCAAGGGGAGTTGAAATCGGACCCGCCCACACAGCAACGGTCCCAGGAGGAGGGGATCAAGGCTGCGCAATGCAGGGCCTCTCAGGCACCCAGGGATCTGCTTCACGGTCCGCAAGGCGCCAAGAGCCCCCACAGGCTTTGGTGTTTTATCTAAAAGTCACATCAGGTCCAAGGTCACCAGATTTTCTCCTTACAGGTATGTCTACGATTACTAATGATTACTCATATTTACGTTTATGATCTGATGGACTTCATTAGACCCAGGATTTTTAAGCTCTAAACTTACATAATTTGGGAGGCCTCTCTATGAACAAAAACACAGAATCACAACCACCAAACTAAATAAGTCTCTTGTGAAAGGGTCGTTGCAAGGAAAGCACCCTGAAATCACACTTCCTCAGCCGCACAGTGAATCTGCACGTGCGGCTGGGGTGGCGTGGGCATGTGTACCACGGCCCCCGTGAGGGCGCAGCAGCCACACAGGGCACACATTGTGCTTAGATCAGGAGGGAGGACCTGCCCAGCAGCGCAGGCCTGGACCCAGAAACTGAGGCAGACGCATGCCACGTCCAGGCCATGAGAGGGTCTGCGGAGGTGCTGGGGCCTCGAGGGTCAACACCGCCCGGCCCCTCTGCTCTGGCTGCTCCAGGGTCTTGCGGTCGCCCCAACAGCATCTGGGGTGGAGGATCGAGCCCCCATCACTCAGCTCGCCCATCACCCTGTCTGCCCCAAAGGACAGAAACCTGCGTCTAGCTCCCCAGTGGCTCCGGGGCCTCTCTCCCCAGCCCACACGGCCACCCCCAGAGGCCCGAGCTCCTCTGTTCTCCAGGCCTCGGTCTCTCCAGGCCCCCTCCTCCCACCCCCAGGGCTCCCGAGAACCAGGGTCAGGCATGAGCTCCTCTTACCCGCGCCCGGCCTGGCCCACCCAGCTCTGGCTGCCGGCTGGTCAGTGAGCAGGGCCCTGGTTTCCGTGCTGCGTAGCATGTGGGGCTCCCCAGCGCTTCACCTGGATGGGAGGGGCCCCTGGGCACCGAGGGAGGAACTGTTCGTTCCCAGAATCCTGGCTCTTCGTTTTGGGGTGAACCGGTGACCAGCTGATTTCAGCTCACAGCCCCTTCACCCAAGGAGGAAGAGCAAATCAGGGCACGTGCCCTCCCATCCTGGCGACCCAGCCCTGCAGGCCAGTGTGAGGGCTCCCAGCCCATCTGCATCCCTGCCCAGAGACAGAGGAGATGGGGCGCCCGCAGCCCCCCTCCCCTGGCAGCCGGGTCAGCGCCTGAGTGAAGGTCAGAGCAGGCAAGGCAGCAGAGGAAGGGGCCTCGGCCTCAGACCCCACGGACGCTTGACCTCCATCCTTGGGGAAAGGCCAAGAGCTCACTCCTGAAGTCACACATCCCGGAGTCCAGGTCTGTCTGGTGCTGGGACCGCGACTTCACACCCGTCCCAGGGGCCCCGCCGCCACCCTTCTCACCGTGGGGGCCACACTGCGTGACTTTACCTGCACCCAGGCTGGGGCCGCGGTCGGGCCCCCACCCCAGAGCTGGAGGCGCCGGGCTGTCCCACTGAGTGAACACATGTGCCAAACCGCGGTGCTGGGGTCTCATCTCCAACAGGCCGACGGGCAAGGGTGACCCAGCATGGATGGGTGCACATCTCGGGGGATCAGCAAGCCCTTCGCTGCCAGCCTGGGGCTCGGAGCCGAACGCATCAGCAGCTGCCGGCAGGGCCCGGGCTGTCCGCGCGGCCGTCGCTGGCAGGTCTGCCCTGGCGCACACTGTGTCTTCCGGGAGTGAGCGCCTTCTTCTCTGCAGAGAAGCATTCTGAGGACCGTGCTGCTCTATCCTCGTTTCTGGACAGAGAATGGTGGCTTTGCATGGCGGGAAGTGCACTGTGCCCACAGGTGAATCGGCAACGGTGAGTCCTGCCTCCAAGGGCTTCCCAGCACCCAGAGGGCACACAGCGCCTGACAGGGAGCCCCACTCCCGCTCGGGCACCACCCTGGCCTTTCAGTCCCTGACAGGGCCCTGAGTCCTGTGCAGTTTCTGGCCTAGTGGCCTCTGTCCGCTCTCCCTCCCGGGACCTGTGTTTGTGGGGGAGAAGAGACGAACATCGCAGGGGCCCCCCCCACCCGACCCACGGGGGGCAGGTGGCTTGCCCTGGAGCCGGGAGGCCTGGCACCATCCGACCTCGGAAGGGCGGGCGGGCGGTGAGACGGGGGTCTTGGCGGTTGATCCATGAGACTGAGCATAATGGAAATTATGCATAAACAAGGTACGGCTTGATTTGCTGCAGAAATAACGCGGGTGGGCTGGCGGCACCGTCTCCTTCAGGATTCCGTGAAGCAGCCCAGGTTGCTCGTTGTGTCTGTGTTTGTCCCTGCGGTTTGGGATATGCCCTCCCTTTGTCGTGTCCCCGCACAGAGGTCGCATGGCGTGCCGCCGGCGGGGGGGGTCACACGGCGCGGCGAGGGGGGTCACATGGCGCGACGAAGGGGGGTCACATGGGGCGGCGAGGGGGGACGGCAGTGCAACCCAGCCTCACCCCAGCGCAGCCGGGACTGCGCAAAACGACGTGAAGTCACAGCCCTTGGTGGAGAACCACGCGCACGAAGTGCACCCTGTGTGGGTTGGTGACCGTGAGGAGAGGTCGTCCGTCGCTGCCGGGACGGCGCTGGGCTCCCTGCTCCTGGGGACGCAGGCCCCCTCCGAGGCCCCCCGGCCCCCGTGTCCCTGATGCTTAGCCTCCTGCGTTCTTACACGACCGCCGGGCGCCCAGCGTGCGTCACAAGCCAGGGGTGGTGAACGTGCAGTGTTTGCTTTGGGGACGTGGGCGAGCACCACTTGGCGCCGGCCCTGCAGCCGCCCGGGTGTGCGCTGCCTCCACCTTGCTCGCCGTGGACGCCAGTGGATGACTGGGTCCATGGACACAAACAACCCATCAGAGGGACCGGCTGGTCTCGCTCAGCAGGTTAGCGGAGGCTTTGTCTCAACAGCAGGTTCCCACGCGTGCCCTGCCCGAAGTCAGACCAAGTGGGAGCCCAGTCCCGTCCCTGCTCTCTCGGGCATGGCGTGGGGGGGGGGGCATGGGGGACACCTGCAAGACGCTGGCCTCAGTGAGGCTGGGATCCGGACCCCGTGTCGTCTGTGTGCCCGGAAACGGGAAGGTTCCCTTCTACCTGCAGCTTGAATAAAATGCACAGTCAAGTGCGGGACTTTGCACTGGTCAGTCCCAGCCCTTCTCCAATCCCGGACTGGGGGGCCGCGGGGCACACACAGGCCCTTGGGACAGAACAACTGCCGCTGGAGTGTGGGTCGCAGGGAGCCCGATGCCCCGTCTGGGCCCCGCAGGGCCCCGGGCCCCCACCATGCTCCCTGACAAAGCTCAGTGTGGGGACATGTCGCTGGGGCACCGGGCATGGCCTGCGGGGGGCTGGGTGAGGATCGGGCGGCACTGCCGTGGGTCTGCGTCCCCACGAAACAGTGAAAGGGAAGCAGCGGCGGGAGGGTCCTGGGAGGGAAACCGAGCCCACAGGATGGACCGCGTGAGCCGCTGCCCAGGAGGTCGGGGAAGGGAGCCCCCAGACGGGGCAGCAGGGACTTGTCTGTAGCCCAGGGACGTATCCTCTCTGCTTGGGGCTGTGAGCCAGGGGCACAGGCGAACACCTCCAGCGAGTGGGCGGGTGGTGTGAGACCAGTCCAATGCCCGCCCCGAAGCCAGCGGCCACCCCACCCCGGTCTCCCGCCGGCCGTCACCCAGCTACTCCCGTCCCTTCTCTGTCCCTGTCTGCTCACCCAGATAAGTGCTTTAAAACTTGGGCCAGGTCTGAGATGGCAGAGCGGTCAGAGACTGAGCCCACTGGATGTACGTTGGCCGAGTGCACCAGGTTTCCGTCCTCCACAGTTTGCACGGCGCCCACCTCGTCCGTGCTGGTGGGGACCCACCGCCGTGACCCACAGGTGCACACAGCACTGACTCTTTCAATGGCCAAGTCTGCAGGACGTACACAGATGATCACGGTCACTGACACCCAGAGTGTGAGGCAGAAAGGGCCCACAGCGAACCTCAAAAGTGGCTCCAGGACAGATCGGGGACTGACTTTGCAGGGACGTGAAGAGTGGAGCTTCACTGAGACTCTGCAGGCTAATTAGACTACATTCCTTGGGGAACAGAGCACAGGGTGTGAGATGGAGTCAGTTCCGAAGGGCAGCCTGGAGGAGGGGCGTGTGAGGAATCTGCTGCCACAGCCCTGAGCCGGAGGGCAGGGCAGGGGACAGGGAAAATGATTCCCAGGTGTCACCTCGGGACCTGGTTTGGATTGGACAGGGTGCGGGGAGGAGGGGGGCAGGGACAGGGGCCCCAGGGGACAGGAGGGGGCCTCAAAACCGACATCCACAGGGAGAGAGAAAGACCCAGCGGGGGAGGCCGACGGGGCCTGAGCTGGACAGTCCCGGCTCTTACCCACGGTCCTGCCCCCATCCAGGTCCCTCGCCACGGACGGCAGGCCACCCGCCCCCACCTCCCCAAGGGCCAACCGCCCGAAGGGTCCGATGGGGAGGACGGGGGGCAGGCAGGAGACCCGTGAGCCGCGCCGAGCGGAAGGCCAGCAGGATGGCGGAGCCCTCGGGCAGTCCCCAGGCGGGGCTCTGTCACAGCGCCCACTGTGGGGACAGAGGTGAGGCCGGTGTTGCAGGCTAGCGAGCTTCAGAGTGTGAGCCAGGCCCTCGCGCTGGCGCGCCGCCCAGGCTGGGCAAGGGCCTCTGACGCCACCACGTCCCAGGAGAAGCCAAAGGCCCAGGTGACGCTGCCCAGAGCCGGGAAACCCAAGGTGGGCAGTGGCTGGGGGAGAGGCAGCCTGGGTCCCCACGTGGCCACGCGGCCCACACCCGGCTCCCGGGGCCCCAGCGGAGCGGCGTCTGGGGGCCACCAGGACTCCCGCTCTTACCCTCACCGTGGACACAGCACAGCCCGCAGGGAACCGACCCGGTCATGGGGGCTCTGCCGCACCCCGACCCCCCACGTGTGCAACTCCATCGGCCCTGCCAGGACCATCGCACGGATCCACACGCCGAGGTTTTGGATCGGAGCTGCCGCCAGGCTCCGGGTCACGGGACAGAGGCGGATCGGCTGGCTCTCCGGGGTCCCGCTCTCCCCCTGCAGGGCTCACTCTGTCCCGCTCCGGGCGCCTGTGTCTCAGGAGCCGGGGCCCCGGGCAGGCCGAGCCCCGCAGCGACCTGCATGGCCTCCCCCAGACGGCAACCCACCCTCTCAGGGCCGGCGCCCGGCCCTCCGGCAGCAGTCAGCCGCTGCCCCCCGGACGCCCAGCTCTCGGGGCCGCGGCCTCCGTCTGGAGCGCAGCACAAGCGAGGGCACACGCCTGTGGGCTTATCTAACGGTGCCGCGTCCGGCCTGGCGCCGTGTCACCGGATGCCTCCCCGTGTGCTGGTTCCCGGCAAAGTCCCCGGGGACGGGCAGGCTCAGCCGGGGGGATGGACACCCAGCACCCTGGGCCCTCACGTCCATTCAGGACCTTCTGACGAGCCCCCTTAAGTGAGCGCTGGGTTTGCGGAAGTGCCGATTAGAGCTGAGCCCCTGCCAGGCCGCGTGGGGCACCTGCCCAGAGACACCGTCAGCCGCTCCTCCGCGGGCCCAGGACTGCAGATGCTCAACAGCAGAGATCAACAAAGGCTCTGTTCCATCTGGAAGGTGTCAGCTCCGTCAAACCACTTTTGAAACCCGATAATAAAAAGGAAAGGCAGGAAATGGAGCCGTGAGGAAAGCTGGATGCGCCTCCCCAGAAATTCCCCAGGAAGGAAGCGCTCACGCGCTCATGCCCGGCAGGCTCCTCCGCTGGCTCCTTAATCACAGCCTGTTACTGTAATTTTAATGAATGTTTATCTTATTTTCTTTGTGTAATCCAATTACTTTTGTTTTTTTAGCCAGCATCAGGGATCTCTCCGTTTCCAGAATTCTGCCAGTCAGTCCACTTTCGATGGGAACAATTCAATTCATTATCATTAAGCTCCTACTTTTAATACGACTTTGGGGGGAAGTCGGTGAAGGCGAAGCTGTGCCGGCCAGCTCCCGCGTGGCGCAGGGGAGCGGCGATCTGTTCCGAGCACCTGAGCCGTCCCACGCCACCATCCGCCGGGCCCCCTAATGACATTCGGAGCTGCCAGCTCATTAACAACCCCGCGTCTGGCAGCCCCGCTTGGCGGGGAAGCCGCTGACAGTTGGGTCTGAAGCTGTGAGAACGTGCAACACCACGATCACGTATGTGGTCGGCTCCTGCTGCTGCCGCGCTTGGCCAGGGAGCTGGGGGGTGGGGGGACGGTCTTGGTGCACTGTGAGTGCATGTGTGTGTGCGTGCGTGTGTGTGCACATGTGTATGTGTACATGTGTGAGCACCGTATGCATGTGTGTGTGTATGTGTGCATGGTCATGCATGCATGTGTGCACATGTGTGTATGTGTGTGAGCGCCGTGTGCATGTATGTGTGCACATGGTCATGCATGCATGTGTGTACATGAGTGTGTATGTGTACATGTATGTGCATTGTGTGCATGTTTGTGCTTATGTGTGCATACTCCTGCGTGTGCACGTGTGTGTACATGTGCGAGCACCGTGTGCATGCATGTGTGCATTGTCATGCATGCATGAGTGTGTATGTGTACAGGTGTAAGCACCATGTGCATGTGTGCATGTATGTGTGCACGGTCATGCATGCGTGTGTGCATGGGTGTGTATGTGTACATGTGTGAACACTGTGTGCATGTATGTGCGCACATGTGCACGGTCACGCATGCATTGTGTGCATGAGTGTGTATGTGTACATGTATGTGCATTATGTGCATGGTTGTGCTTGTGTGTGCACACTCTTGTGTGTGCACGTGTGTGCATACACGTTTCGTGTGTGTGTGTTCATGCGTGTGGGCATGTGTGCACGTGCACCTGCGCCCGTCACCCGAGCACGCCCTTCCGCTGATCCCAGCACTGCACTCCCGCGACCTTGCTGGCTGGAGGGGCCACCACCACCACCACCACCACCACCATGCTGCAGGGACAGGGCGCCTGCCGTCGTCCCTCAGGTCAGTTGCCACGGCAACAGTGGCCGTCCCCGTGGGACAGACCCGCAGCTGTAAACCTGCTCTCTTCTCCTCTCTCAGGAAGNGGCACCAGGACCCAGGCTGCCAGCCCCACGCCGCCCACCTGCCCCGCCCCTCGTGCACACAGCTGCTTCCCGCGGAGCCTCTCTGCGCTGCCAGACGCGGAGCTACACACCTGGTGGTGGACTGGAGGGACTCGGTGGGCAGCGGAAAGCACATCTCAGAGCCGTCGAGCCGAACAGCAGGCCCTCGGACGCCGGGGGACACAATCAAAAATAACCCGAGGCCTGGATGGAGGGAAACGGAAATGGGGAAACAAAATGTGTCCTAAATGCCAAGGAATCGTGTTCAGGCAGCGGAGGTGACTGAGAACCACCGTTGCCCTGCAGGGTCAGCAAACTGCCCGGAAGCCTAGGGTGTCCGGTCCCCAGTGCTTACCGGACGAGCGTCGTCAGGGCACAGCGTGGCTGCCTCGTGGATGGCGGGAGCAGCGGGAAGACAGAAGCGGAGTTGCCTAGAAGTGTCTCGCTCGTGAGGAGAAGGTGCAAAGACTGAGGGTCTCAGGAGGTAATAACGTTCCGGGCCAGGAGCCACTGGAAAGGGAACAGCTGTCTTGCGATCCCGTCCCACCCGGTGGCTGCACTGACGGTGTGAGTGACTGGGGGCCACCCCAAGCACGATGACAGCCAATGGGGTGACCGCCACCCCGTCTGATGGGACTTCCAATCCACCGGCCCTGACTTGGACTTGACCAGTCGCTTCCGTTTGCACACATACTGGGAACAAAGACCTTTCACCGAGGATCTGCGGTAGTGAGGGGACCCGGCACCAGGATCGGAAATCCTTGTTGGGCTTCGACACCTGCGGATATTCCAGCACGAGAATCAGCCTCCGTTTCCTCAAATGTATATGTGATGTGGGAGACACATCGCTCAAACCCCAAAGCACTAGATAGAAAAGCACTTGGTGTGTTTCATGGTGTATTTGTATTATAACGCAGAAGGAGCCCTGAAGAGGTTTGGAGCCCTCACGTCCACGGAAACCCACAAAGTGCAGACAGGTCACGGGAGGCACGTTGAGACGGGGATTGTGGCGCGGGGGGTGCACTTCCAGCCCGCCGTCCGGCGCTGCTCGCGCTGCTGGGCTTGGACCAGAGCGAGGCTTGCCGAGGCCAGAGAGCCAGCCAGGGCCCACGGCCAGGGCTCTTCCCACCTTGTCCGGCCGGGACCCCATCACCCGGTTCAAGTGCGGATCACACCTGGCTCCACGCCCAACATAAAATTGGTGGCAAATACCAGCTATCACGAACACTGTTGGGTTTTTCTACTCAGTCAACTAGATATATAGTAACATCTTGATCTTGCTGAAAATGTTACTTATTTCATAAACCTAAATTGCTATTGTGTTTTCAATAGTGTATGTCAATTAAAACTTAATTTTCAATGCCTGACACATATGATTTGATATTAAAATGTTAAAGAAATAAAGTATTTTATTTCTATGGACTTGAAGCATTCTGTATGGTTAAGTAGATTAATTTTCCCAAAAGCAGTTTCTCCAATGTCTATCTACTAAAAAATATCACAGGATTACAGAATAAAATGAGCTCACATAGTGATATGCGTTATTTGATTTCTCCGTTCATGAATGCATCACGGGCAGTCAGATATCACTGCATCAGGCATAGGGGTTCCCTCTACAAGAGTTATCTCTTCCTTTATAAAACTGATACACGTCTGACTTGAAGTCCTTTCCTGGAAAGCTCCCTCTATATGTGCTTCACAGTCCCGCATACCTCAGGGACAAAAGCTGGAATTTGGGCGTAGGGACGTACAACTGGGCCTGTATGGATTTGGGGGACATCCTTCTGATAGGAATCTTCAGCACTGGCTCTTAGCTCTTGCCGCATGGAGGAAATCCATTTTTTAGGGAGCTCCTAAAAAATGCCAGTTACTGGTTCCCACCCAAAGATGCTGACCTGAGGAGCGGGGCCCCAGATGAGGCTTCTTTGCATCTCTTCACAGGATGCGGAGTGTAGAACCACGGCTCCGGCAGAATCCTCCGCTGTGCTCGCATGCTTTCCTCGGTACCCGTATGTCCGGGAAGTACCCGTGAATGAGCCTCCCCACCCTTCCTGGGACAGTTGTTACAGGCAGGTGCTCTGTTTTCCGATTCCGTAGATGCAGTCTGCACAATATCTGTATACTCTCCATGTGTATCTGGTTTAAGTTTTTAAAATGCCAGAATATTTTGCTGCTGTCTTTAAAGGGGTTGAAGAGTAAGGAGAAAAATTCAGTAAACACAAGGGATTCTTCCACCTCAGGGCTTTGGTTTATTGTAAACATCTACACACTTTGGGAACTTTATTGGGCCCAGGACCAGAGACCTGGAGCGAGCATTTGGTTAGAGAGGAAGCATGTACACAAACCCGGCCTGGGCGGCTTTACCCCCAGAACACGAGCCAAACAGGAATCCTGCAGGTGAGGAAGCGAGTGTGCTCCCTTAGCAGAAATGGGGAGTCCACCCCAGAGCAATAGGGTCAGGACGCATCTAATTGCAACAGCAAAACAGAACACAAAATGTACCAACAAGAATCAAAGGAAAACACGGTTCTTCCCACCCGACATGACGCTCCGCTTCGCGCAGGGCGCTGGGCCGGCTTCTCAGGACGGGACATTGCAGAATGACTTCCGCACGTGCAAGGGCCACTCCGCTAATTCTGGTTCTACTGATAGAAAGTAACCGAACTCGTGTTCAGGACTTGACATGAGCCTCTGTTCTCTTCACTTCAGTCAGCAGCACCATCGCTTCCAGCTTTGGAAACATCCTGGGGACGCCTGTCACCGCCACCCTCTGGGGATAGCCCATCCGCGGAGCCGTGTGCTGTACGGATCATCTGGGAACGCCACTGCCCCCCGAGAAGCACTGAGGCCTCAGGGGCGTCCCTCCTCCTCTCCGGACCTTCTCCCATCAGCCTCTGCAGCCGGAACCACTCAGTCAGCCCTGAACAAACACCAAAACCTGCTCTCCATCTCCCGCATTAAAGAAACACCACCCAACACACACTCTACATGTTGTCTTTAATTACACTTTGTGTTTACACAAAGTTGACACATTTGTTTTATGTTTTCATCTGTATATTTGCTTTGGTGTTATTTCTTTTAAATTATAAACCAGAAAGCAGGAAAACATTTTTAAATAACGTTAGCACAGTACTTAGCTTAAACCTCAATGAGATGAACCAGGTCAAATCAAGTCATCTATGACACGGACATGCTTCCAAATCGACATTCAAAATGGTTATTATGATGTATCTCTTCTCCATGCAGGTATCAGCAGCTAACATTTCTTTAGTGTTTGCTACATGTGTGTCTTTTTTTAAATTTTTTGATGTGTTTTTAAAAATTATTTCTGAGAGAGAGAGACAGCATGAGCAGGGGAGGGTCTGAGGGAGAGGGAGACACAGAATGTGAAACAGGCTCCAGGCTCTGAGCTGTCAGCACAGAGCCTGACGTGGGGCTCAAACCCATGAACCATGAGATCATGACCTGAGCTGAAGTTGGACGCTTAACCGACTGAGCCACCCAGGCGCCCCTACATGTGTGTCTTTTAAAAATGCATTTGTCCCCACAGTGTACTCGGGGCAGGTGCTGTTATTACCTACGTCTGACAGACGAGGGGGGTCCTTAAAGCATGGAACTAACTGGTCCAGGTTCTGCAGCTAGTACGGGATGGAACGAGATTTGAACCCAGGACCTGGGTGCTGGACCCTGTTCTCTAACTACCTCACTGACGTTCTTCAGCGTCCAGAGGGCATCCACATTCATTCCCTGCTCTGTCGTAGTTACAGAAAACTCAATGACTCAGAACAACACCTGAGAGGCCACCAGGTGTGTCTCACCGTATGGCAGCATAAGTCTTTGAAGCCGTGGGGGTCTCTGTCTGCCGGTCGGCTAAGGGGAGTCTTATGCGATGTAACCTAATCAGGGGAGCAACAGCCCGCCCTTCCTTTTATATCCAATTGGTTAAAAGCAAGTTGAAGATTCCCCTCATACCCAAGGGAGGAAATTGCACAAAGGCGTCTCTTCGGGGACCTCCCAGAAGTGTTTCTTCCATAAGATTACTATTAACGAAATGAAGTCAATGCCAGACCCTCACAGACCAGGAAAGATTTAAGCTCCATTAAATAGCAACTTCTCTATTTAAGACCCAAGGAGGGGCGTCTGGGTGGCTTAGTCGGTTGAGCGTCCGACTTTCGCTTAGGTCATGATCTCNCTCAAGGAATGCCCTCTGGGAAAGATTGCTGTCTGGTAGGAGACCTGGGCTCTCCCGTGGGCTCCGTCACGGCACAGCCCGTGAGCCTGGACAGGAAACCTGAAGCGCAGCTGGGCCTGGAGTTGGGGTCAGGCTGGAGAGCTTGGAGGAAGGTGCAGGACATGGGACGGTCTGGGCGGGTGATGACAGGCGCCGCCGTGTACCAAGGAGGGGTGAGGTGAGGCTAGCAGGCGTGCCCACCAGGAGCACTGGAGGGAGACCGGGGGCTGAGAAGGAAAGGGGCTGGCGGCAGAGGGCGGGGGAGACGCCTGTGCCCGCAGACTGGGAGCGTCGCTGGGCACGCGGCTCACTAGAAACAAGGCCTCTTCGCTACTTTCACAGCCTTCGTGATTTAATCTTCTTATTAAAAACCGCGTCCTGCTCTAAGGGTGCGGGTGGGCCCAGGCGCGCTGCCCGCCCACGCTTCACACGACGGGGTCGTATGCCGCTCCACGGTTCTCGTCTTTGCCCCTGCCTGGAAGCTGGCTCCCGCCTGCCTGTGACGTCACAGCTTTGTGCGGCCTCAACACCCACTGCAAGTCCCTTTATGGAACTCTAAAGACGCAATGCGTGTGAGCTGTCCTGTCGGCTCCACGGGTCCGTCTTGCTCTCCGTGCCACACGAGCACAGGAGACATTGTGGGTCATTACCGCACCCTTAACATTCTTGCAATCCCTTGGTACACCATATAAAAATCGTTAATTACTGCGATAAAGAAGGGCGCGAATTATCGGCAGTGTATCTTGCCTTCTCTTCTGCAAGTCCCTCCCTGGAGCCCTATAACTGCTTTAGCCGACCATTAACCCAAAGCAAGGACCTAATAGAGAGGATATGATTGTCTAAACAATGTGTTTGCTTTGAATATAGCTATGGCACGTGGATGGGTCACATGAGAGGCACATCGTTGGGCACGGACCCTCAGCGGATGAGTGTCTTCAGCCTTCTCCTGCCAGAGGGCTCTGAAAATAATCTGCCCGTTCCCTCAGCCCCATGGTAAACGAGCTGGTGTCTGAACATGAACGGGGCCAGGAATGCATGAACTTGAGTCATTTCGCTCATCCCAGTATCCCACAGAAGCCCCTTACTCTTATTGATTAACCAGTGACCTGCAACAGTGCCTAATACATGGGGGAAGCATCGGCCCGAAGAGAGATGTTCGCCTTTGTTGAGCAGCCGGGTTTCAATCACACTTAGCAGATATTTACTGGGAGTCTGCGGCGGGCTAGACACTATGCGGCTACAAAGATGAATAAGCTGGAGACGCTAAGCCTGAGTGTTTATAATCTAGTCGGGGAGAGAGAAAGCGCGCTTCAGAATAGCACCAGGCGTAGTCTGAGGCCGTGTTCAGCAGAGCACACAGCACGGAGCCCGGCCCGTGCGCGGACCCGCCCGCTCGGCCTGCAGGGATGGGCAGCGGGTTGGCCAATCAGGGCCCGGGACACAGGCCCGGAGCGTCCCGACGTGGGCAGACAGGAGCCCGGGAGCTCCGAGGTGGAGGTGGTGGGCGCGCGCGTGGGAGTTTCTCTCCCGGGCAGGCAGGGAGGGGCCGGCGAGGCGCTGCTGGGAGGAAATTCCAGCCTCACAGCGGCGCCGGCGGTGGCGAGGCTGGAGGGGGCCGGGTTAGACCAGACACCGTGACGGAGTCCAGACGGGAACGGCGTCTCTTCTTACAAACAACTTGCACCTGGAAAGATCCCCTCCCCTCCTGCCAATAAGAAAACTGGGCTCAGACGGGTCAAATGCCGTCAGTGGACACGACACGAGC
This sequence comes from Crocuta crocuta, assembly GCF_008692635.1. Classification (NCBI taxonomy): domain Eukaryota; kingdom Metazoa; phylum Chordata; class Mammalia; order Carnivora; family Hyaenidae; genus Crocuta; species Crocuta crocuta. The sequence goes on from NW_027551559.1 coordinate 10,273,492, forward strand.
GTAAGGTGCCACCGCAGCCAAGGCGGCGCATCCTAATGAGAGTCCACGGGAGGGGCCCGCAGGCAGCGTGGCACCACGGCCGACGGCCGGGGGCGGGCGGAGGGGAGAGCCCCTGTGTACCAGGCTCCCCGTCACCCCTGCTAGGGCTGGCCCGGCCCAGGGGGGGTGGACAAATGGGTGCAACCCAGAGGCTCACGGTGCAGGGAGGGTGGGGCCAGTCCAGCTCAGCCACGCCTTCCGGAAGCCCATCCTGCTCGGCCGGGCAGTCCTCCTGAGGCAGGAAAGCACGGTCCTGCTTTTCTGGGGGTTTCCAAGAGGTTCTCGGGGGCGAGGCGCCTGGAGGGAAGGTCGTGGTGTCCCGTGGATTGGACCGGCTGGGAAGCCCGATCCCACCAGGGCAGGTGGATGACCCGAGGACTCCCCAGAAACAGGGACCCCGGCCACACCCCCGTTCGTACCCTGGTGAGTGTCAGATCAACCTCGCAGCCCAGCGCAGGTGCTGGTGACGATACCACCGGAGCCGAGGAAGGGACCGGGCTGGGATGTCCCTGAGTCAGTCCCGCCCGCCACGCAGGGCCCCTCGAACAACGCCAGACCTGCCAGGGCGGAGAGAACTTCCTCTCCCCACCAGCTGATATTACAGGGGTTTTTGTTTCATTAGTTAGTTATTTAAGAAGCAAGGTGCTGGCTGCAGAGGGAGAGCCACCTGTCCAGGGTCCCAAAGACCAAGTCGCTGCGTCCCCGACACAGACGGGTGGTCGGCCTCCCTGTCTCTCCACTTTGCTTCGAAAGCCTGTGCTGATTTTACTCCCCAAACAGCCCAGTTGGCTTCTGGAAATAATGGAAAAGAAAATGATTAACAGCTGTCGGAGCAGTGGGGGTGCGAACTCCCAGTGCTGTCTCTGGTGTAGACTTCTGGCTGGTGGTCAGAAAAGCGATATTGACTCCAAAGTAAACTTGAACATTTAAATAAGTATTTTTAGCTCCTCAAAAGTGGCGGCCACAATCTTGCTGTAGGGACTGCACTGCCGCCCTTGCCCAGCACCGAGTCTCCTGTGCAGAAACGACCCCACCGAACTTCACGGGACCCACTCAGACCTTCCTCGTTTGTCCTTGTGGGAGTGGGTGACACAGGGAGAGTCTCACCAGCCCTGCTGACGGTGACTCGTCACCTTCGCTTCCTGTTCAAGTTCCCAGATTCAAAACCTCTTAATGTAATATTATCAAGTTAAATTTAACAACATAGAAAATAGGTTATGTGTCAGGTCCACGTGGGACCAAATTACACAGCCAGAAAGGTGGTGGGAAACCTACAAATGCACTGTTAGATACGTGCCAGGGACACGGGGTGTGGATGGACAGAGGCGTGTGTCGGTGTGTGAGCTTCCTTGCCATGGACTCCCGAAGAACAAACCGCTGGCTCCGGGTTACAGCCAGTGATGGCGGCCACGTCTACATTCAAGGAGCACGTGTCAGTGTCACTCCTCTGCCTCAGTGTTCACTCGGGGCGTTGAGGGGGTTTCAGGGTGCATCAGTCAGAGAGCTCCGGAGAACAGGTGAGGATGGGAGACAGATTTACAGCAGGGACTGGTCTCACAGCCCACACTGGGGACGGAGCTGCACACCCAGGAGAGCCTCGCTCTGGCCCTCGTCTGAGCCCGAAGGCTTGAGACCCAGGAGGGCTAATGGTGAAAGTTCCGAGCGGAGTCCACGTCAGGACCAGGGTCCCAGCACACAAATTTCATCCTGTCCCATTGTAGGCCTTTAATTTGTTTTTATGACCTTATTACAGTAACTGGAATTACTCACACAAAGGAAGGGGCAATACTCATTGTTGCTTTTCCCCGATCATGGCGGGAAAGCCCTGGGTTCACAGCCTGAATGGTGTCAGCGGTGGGATTTCACAGCTGCCTCCCGTCAGGCTCATCCCTTCCACTCCTCGTCTGCTGACAGCTTCTACAACGAGTGTTGGATGGCGTGAAATACTTTTTTCCTCATCTATTAGGTATTATGCCATTTTTATCACTAACTCTACTAATACATGCTAAATTATTTGATTTGTTATTTAAGAAATCAGCATTACTGTTGATACTATTAACAAAACAAAATTGTATAGATTTTGAAGTCTATAATGTGGTGTTTTGCTATAAGTATATCTTATGTAATAAGTAACACAATCAAGTTCATTAATATATCACTCACCTCACATAAGTACCTTTTTGTTGTGCACTGAGAACACTGACGATAATGTTTGGACTTAAACCGTGTGTTCCTGAGCTAAGTCCCACTGGGACCTGGAGCGAAATCCGTTTTCTATGTTGTTAGATTTAACTTGATACTATTACATTAAGAGGTTTTGAATCTGGGTATTTAATTTGGGAAATTGGTCCACAGCTTTTGTTTTTCTTACCACGTGTTTGAATGGCTGTTGATACACTAAACACTGATTCAGGAGAGTGAGTTGTGGCATGTTCTGTCCTTTCTTCCAAAGCATTTTAGGAATTTACTTTATTTCTTCTTTCAGTATTTTATACACTGATGAGTAAAGTCACTTAGCTTTTATTTTTTAAAATCAAGGTATTGTAGTTTAATGGCTAATGTAATCACTGACTACTCAGATCTGTTCAAATTGCCTATTTTTTAGTCAATTTCAGTAATTTGTATCAGTCTAGGAACTTTCCCACTTCATCTAAGTTGTCTAAAATGTTGGCATAAAATGTTCATAATATTCTCCTATATACTTTTAAACTCGAGAAGGTCAGTAGTAATGTCTCCTATTTTATTCTTGATTTTGGCAATCTGTATTTCTTCTTTCAGTCTTTTTTTCTTTTTTCTTGCTTAGTCTAGCTAAATTTTTATGAACTTAGTTGATCTGTTAGAAGAGCCAACTTTGGACTCATTGTTTTCTTTTGCCTTTGAATTTTTTTTTTTTTAAATCCTGTTTTGTGTTCAAGATTCTACAGTTTCACTAGCACATCTCTGGGGTTATAATTCCATTTAATTTATCCTATTTGGATTTTGTTGTCAATCTGAATCTTAGAGAGTAAATATTTTATCAACACTGAAAATTTTTTTGACATTTTTAAAATACCGTTCTGTCGTATTTTCTGTCACCTCCTAGAAATCCAATCAGATATGTTAGACCCACCCAATTAACTTTCCTATCTTCTGTACGTTTCCTATCACTTTCTCTCTTCACTTTATTCTGCGTAATTTCTTCAGAACTGCTTTCCAGTGACCTATCTCTCCTTCAGCTGTGTCTAATTTTGTGTGCATCCACTGAATTTATTATTTTTTTGCTTTAATGATAGTATTATTATTTTTAGTTCCAGTAGTTTTTTTTCTTGCTACTTTCCCAAATAAGACATTTTTATAGGTTCTTGTTTTTACCTTCTTTTTAAAAAAGGATTATTTCTCTAAAGATTTTTAACAATTTTATATTATGTATATGAATATTCAAACATCTGAAGTCCTTTACTACTTTTTCTTGCTGGCTTGTGATCACATTGTATTCGTGTCTGTTTTATATATTTTTAAATTGTAAACTTCTACTGATTTATCCTAATATAGAGAATTCCAAAGTGCTTGGGTTGCAACTATTTTCTTCTAGAGAGATTTTCATTTGCTTCTATCATTTGCTTAGGATGAATATCAACCTAGTATCTCCTTAATTTAATTTATTGATCTGGATTTCTTATAGTTTACAAATAGTTCAAATTTGAAATGTCACTCTACCAGAAGGTATCCTATGGGTACATGTTTTTAGTACATCATTTTCTCTCCTAGAGTTACAACTCCATTGAAAACTTATGACTTTATTCTTATGCTCTTGTGGCAAATACTATTATTTGCCTATCTGATGTTTTCTTTTTCTTCTTCTTCTTCCCTACTTAAAGAATTTGATCCTGGGCACATATTTACAAATAACTAGAAAATGACATGCTCAGGCTCCTCTGCAAATAGGGATGGTTGATGCAACAAACTTCTGGCTGATGACACACGTGTAGGATTTTCCCTAATGGAAGCTCCCGGGAAGCTGTCATCCTCTTGACCAAGACAGACGGATTTATCTTGTGAGCACACGTGGACAGAGTGATGTCCGAGTCTTCCATGGAATCATCGAGACCCCCTACGGGCCCTGCACCGATGACCTCTAGACTTCCTGTTACTCACTCACTGGTGTGGTTCCTGTGACACGCAGCCAAACTCACCCTCGGAGGTCTGCAGCCTTCCGCCGATGGACCCAGCTACACGTGGTCTGCTCCACTCCACTGCTCAGACCAGACCTCGGCCATTTGGGAAAACTGGGAAGAACAACCTGTCTTCTGATTCCTGGAGGCAGCAGAGACCCTTAGTTCAGCCTGGACTTGCCTGGGTTTTAACTTCTGTTCTTCAGCTTTGGGACATTCTCCTTGGAGGCCTCAGTTTCTCTGCATCTATTTCTTGCCAAGATGGAGACAGTAATAGCACCTGGCTCACTGGCAGGTGAGGGCTCATGTGTTCGTCCATGGAGTGCCCGACAGTGGTACGCCCGGGTGGTCGTGCGTTAACAGGGGCCGTGGGCTCACCCAGGATGTGCGGGTGCGGCTGGAGTTCCAACCTCAGCCTGATCTGTTGATGCTGCTTCTTCCTGAGCAGGTCCTTGTTCTTGATGACTGACTGCGTGCAGTGAGCATGAGGCCCAGCAGACCCGCTTGAAGCAGGGGCTGAGGGTCTGACAGAGAAACGCCAGGGGACACTGTGACAAGGACCGGAGGAGGAGAAGCCAGGGATGAACGGTGGAGAAAAGACGGCCAGGAGGCACGTGGTCAGCAAGCACTGCTGTATCAGTGCAACACAGAGTCAACTGGTATTTCGGCTGCTTACAGACAGCTAAACATTATATCAACAATCACTGATGTGCTGTCTACAGGTGAAACAATAAAATGGGGAGTGTGAACAATTCTTGAAAACTCCTGACCGGAAAGGGGATACCCAGAAAAGTCACGTTTCAGGTCTGGGTCATCTGATTGTCATTGGATTAAATTAACTGGGAATATAATTATGCTCCCGTCTGCAAAGGGTGACCTCTCCTCTCAGGAAAAGCTCTTCTCTGTGACTGAGACTTGGAAAGGAGGAATAAATATATCAAAATACTTCTCTGGGTGCTTGGAGAATTTGCAGGGTAATGTCTGTAATGAACTCTAAGCTTCTTAGAAAATAATCCTTGCAAAATCACACGGGAGACTCATTATAACGGTGTCCTCAGGAGTAGCTGGGCCAGGTGAGTCGTATGTGGCGTTATAATGATGTCTTGGTGGGATGCGGAGAAACAGACCCCTGCGGACGCGGCTCAAACGGCCGTTCAGTTTCACAGCATCCCCGGAAGGTCACCTGGCCCCCCGAGTGAGAGGGGCTCGCCTAGCCGCCTCGCACCTGTGCCGTGGGCTCTGTGTACAGGCGTCTCTAAACCGTCCCGTGTGTGTTTAACAAACTCTAGGTGAACTCCGTCTTTGTGCAAGGTCATGAAAAGGCCGTCCAGGCCTTCAGTTCGCGGACAGCGTCTCAAGGTAACGTTCATATTTAAACACAAACAAGTGAGCCAGTGAACCAAACAGACTCCTGTAAGCGTGTGTGTGTGTGGCAGGGAGGGGCTTCTCCACGGGCCCCACGGCTCCCAGAGAGGCAGAACCCTGGAAGTAGATGTGACACCCCTACTGCGGTGCTCTGAGCTGGGGAGAAACAGGTGCCCCGTCCCACTGCGTCCAGGAGCACCTGTCTCCAGAGACATGTGCTCAGGCGGGCTCCCCCTCGAGGCAGGAAGGCAACTGGCAGGTTTTCTAACATACTCATGATTCAACTATCTGTTTGAATGCACCGTGACTCCTCTGCCTCAGTTTCCCTGTCTGTGAGGTGGGCGACCGCTGTGATGATTCAGCACCCTGGCCAGTGCCCTGTTCCGTGCCTGCCGCCACGTGTCTCTCATCCTGCGTTTCAGCTTCTCTTTGTTTTCTGAGGCAGCAGGTGGGGCCCGAGCAAAGGCAGCTGGCTGTTGGGGTGACGCCAACCTGGCCCCAGCTTCCGCCTCCATTCACGATGCTGGGGCGCCCTGCTATCTTGTGACACACTCAGCATCTCTCAGTCAAAGCTCCCCGAGCTCACGGCCGTCCTGACGGACTTGTGAAACTCGCGTGCAGGGCATGGCAAGGCCGTCCCCGCACACCTGGGACCGACACGCGGCTCGGGGCCGAGGAGGTGACGGGCTGGAAGGCACAGAAAGCTCAGGACGGCGCACCATTGCCAGATTTTAACAGTTACCTGTAAAAACCTCAAAGGTGCTGTAACCTTTTTAGATGCAACTTTCAATGTGAACTTCATTTTCTTTAATTTAAATAAACTCTTGTACACTCACATCTTTAGTTCCTGCACTACCCAGAGATCCAGGCATGATGATAAGGGATTTGAGCTGCTGCCACTTCTCCCCCTCCACCCCCCCCTCCATTTTTGTCTGCGTGCATTCTCCCAAACCTTCCACACCATGTCCGAGCGCTGCATTAGCTGAAGATCACTAATTAGCTGAGCTTCGGGTGAGGTTGGGCCGTTATGGGCGCCCCTCCCTCCCCACGCTTCCTCCCTCAGTAATAATTAAAAACCAAGGGCCAGATAGTTATACCATTTTGCAGAGACCATGGTCCATAGTTTCCCTGGAAATGTCAAGAGCCCATAAGGTGTGATTCTTCAAAGCATCCCTGGAAAGTTTGCAGGCTCCTGATGTGGCTTCAAGAATTTAAATGAGTCCTGTATTCAAATGACCGAGTAAGAGGAATTTATGCACGCGGAGGGGAGGTGCATGGGTCACAGCACCAGATGAACCCGAACTACACTTAAAATGCATCCCTTAAGGAGGGACAAAAATTTTTTTTCTTCATATCCAAGTGAGTAATCACTTATTTGATTTGTATCACAATCTATATATTTTTTAATAAGAGCCACAGAAGACAATTATAAAATTAAGCTAAATGGATGCCTTCTTCAACAGTTTTATCTTATTAAAGAGAATTCTAAAAATATTTTCCCAGCATAATGTAACATTTTGCTCTCAGAAATAGTCAAGCAAGACACGTGCTTCCTGCAGAATAAATTGTATCTTGTGTGGAGTTATGGGAATCCACGCCTATCATAGGTGTCTGGAAACTTCTAAAACTCAACTATTTGGGTTTAAGTATGAAGCATATATAATATCACACACAGAGCTTACCGGTGAATATCTTAACTTCATCCGTGGAAACCAACAGCAAGTGGCCTGGGGTTGACCCCACCCACACGGGCCCCCGCGCGGAGCCGCAGCCTCACCGGGCACTTGATGCACCTGCAAATCCTCGGCCCCACGTGTGGGTTCCAGCCCAGAGGACAGGCTGGCGCCACGCTTGCATGGTGAACACAGCCTGCGGCCCCCCAGGCAGCAGAAGGGGACGCGTGTGCGGGGACCCGAGCAGCCGCCGCTGACTGCTGGTCCCCCCACTAACGAGGGCCTGATGTCAGAACATCGGCAGACCTGAAAATGCGGTCCTGTCCTCTGACTGCGTGCCCGGCGAGACATTTTTCTGGAATACATTTTTCTAGAGTTTTCCATTACATAATCGGGTCACTTGCTCCATCCTGACAGAGTTAAGAATAAAAACGAAAGGATCCCCTGTTAGGAAGACAAAGAACGCAGAGACCCCACTTGGTCTTCATTCCTCTTCATCCTAAGCCAGCTTTTTTACATTATTATTATTATTATTATTGCTTTATTATTCTTACTATGACTATTATTTATAGAGCAGTTTTCCAGGAGATGCTTCCCTCCTGGAAAGAAGGTTCAATAACGGACAGTAGCTTCCAGCGAGGGCCCCAGGGCAGTGCGGCCCACGAGCCTCCCCGGGGCCCCTGCCTCCGAGAACACCAGCCCTTCTCTGGGACTGTGGGCCGGTGACGTCCTTCTGCGGGTGACTTGTCTACCTGCACACTGACCGGTGCCTGTCCCCAGGCTTTGAGAGGCATTGTCACCTGGACGGCTGTGCCCTGTGGACCTACTGTGCGCCAGACCCTCGTTAAGCACTTGCCGCAGGGGCTGAAGACCCAGTCCCGCCTCACAGACCACAAAATGCAGGAGGCTGAGTGTGAGGAGGGGTGCGGCAGGTGCAGTGGGCGTGCGGAGGCACAGGGGCAGCTGTGGGGCCGGCGGCGGGGACCCAGGCGCCCCTTCTTCCGGATTCGCTCTGCAGCCGGAGGCCGCCAAGGGCCTCACGGGCCCGGCCTTCCGGGGCCCGCGGGCAGCGCAGGGAAGGTGGCACGNCACACCCGCAGAGCTTTACGTCCAGCTCAGTGCTGCGCCACGGGCCTGTCATGGGCTGAACTGTGTCCCCCAGAATCCGCACGTTGAAGCAGTCACCCCCCACGAGGGGCTGTCGGGCAGCCCTAACGCAACGGGGGGGGTGTCCTTANACACACACACACACACACACACACCGTCGTGGGCGTCCGGCCTCCAGATCTGGGAGGGAGTAAAAGCTGCTGAAGCCGCCCGTCTCCAGGGCCCTGTTAGGGCGGCCGAGCAGACGAACAGCCCGTCGGGTGTCCCGACCGCACGTCCTTTCCGGGCCCGGGCGCTGACGGGGTCTGCGGCCAAGTTCGCGGGAGGCGGCGCCTGCTGTATGCACCGCTCACCCGACGTCGTGCGTCCGGGCCGAACTGAAGGAGCTGCCGCTGGGCCGGCAGGGCGCTCGGGGCGTCCTGCGCCCCCAGACGGAGGCGAGGGGTCAGATCACGTGGGGCCCCCCGGCGTCCCGCACCCCCAGACGGAGGCGAGGGGGCAGATCACGTGGGGCCCCCCGGCGTCCTGCACCCCCAGATGGGAGGCGAGGGGGCAGATCACGTGGGGCCCCCCGGCGTCCTGCACCCCCAGATGGGAGGCGAGGGGGGCAGATCACGTGGGGCCTCCCGGCGTCCCGCACCCCCAGACGGAGGCGAGGGGGGCAGATCACGTGGGGCCTCCCGGCAGCAGGGCGCCTCCAGACGACGCCGTTCTGCGCGTTGTTCTCACACAGCAGGCTTGGGCATGAAAAGCACAGAGAAGCGGGCACGGGCACGGTCAGCTGCAGTTCGTCGCTTCGGTTCCCTCCAGCGCGTCAGTGATAAGCGAAGGCGGCCTGAGGAGTGGGCCTGGGGCAGGTGCGGCCTTTTGGGGGCAGGACCCAGGAGTGTCAGACAGCGCAGCAGGTGTCCCCGAGCTGCGGGCCAACCTTTCCGTAACTGTGCGCTGGACAAGCAGAGCGGGGGGCGGGGTGCTCCCCTGCACTTTACAAAATGAGCCCCTTTTCAAGCATCATTGATCAAAGCGTGGGATGGCCCCGAGTGGAAAGGGGGAGGCTGGCACCCCCATGTCACCCTGCGTCCCGTGTTCCACACTGCGGGACCGCGACAAGCTGGCGGCCAAGTTCCGGGCGGACCGGCCTTGAGACCACCCAGGGAACAGGCGTGGTATTCGTGGCTGGTATTTGACACAGACGGGGACGTGGCCGCCACTTCAAAGTCGCGCCCCGCTGGCTCGGTTTACACCTGAGCCAATTAGCCTGGGAGATCAGAAGGGGCACTGGAAGGCGAGCCCGGGCCGGGGAGAGTCACCTGACCCCAGGGAATATGAGCCTGCAGAACAGTGGTGGCCGAGCGCCCGGCCGGCTCTCGGGGTGTCCGGCCCGCTTTCGGTGGCAACAAAGGGGCTCATTGAAATGAAACAGTCTGCGGTCTGTTTGGTGGCGCATCAAATATGCTGTAAGATATGCTGATTCTTGCTCCTCCTGAATTATTGAACATCCCGGCTTCCAGAAATCAGGCAGGCGAGTGGGAGGGGACGCGGGCGGGGGACGGCGGTGGCTTTTGCAGAAGCGACACTGCTTTGCCGAGGCAGTGTTTGCACTCGCTGTTTTTTCAAGGAGGTGGAAAATATATCAGCAAATGGAAGGCTGAGGCTCCGCCACCCTCCTAAACCCCCGGGGGTTTGAAATCGCAGTGTGCAGGCCGCGTATGAGACCCCACCTGAGCCCCTGCCCGGCTTCCTGACAGCCCTGCGCGTGCCCTCTGCACAGGGGTGCTGTCCACCTGGGGCAGAGCTGGGGGATTCACACCTTCCACCAGGCGGGAGAGTGCCGTCGATGGGGGTCAGCCGGAGTCCCCTGCCTTCTGTATCGTTCTGAGCAGCCCCAGGGATGAGTGCACACTTTTTGGCACTGGAGACACAGGGCAGAGGAGACAGGGCTTTTGCTGTGGCTCCATTTCCACGCGGCAGCGAAGGGGAGACACGGGAGCACATCTGTGGATCGCAGGGTCGCTGCAGAGCTGAACGTGGACAGAATTCTTGAAAGTGCACATAAGAAATAGGCGTGTGCATGTGGGTGTGCAGGTGCATGAAATGGGCCTGACGTGAGGCTACTGATTGCTAGGCGAAGTGGCAATGAGGGGGACATTAAGTAGACCCATGACGTAGGGACCTGAATACAGTGCCCAAACCATTCATTTATTTAAAGCCCAAAGTCACAGGGCGCCAGGGTGGCTCAGTCAGATAAACCTCTGACTTCAGCTCAGGTCATGATTCTAGGGGTTCGTGAGTTCAAGCCCCACGTCAGACTCTGTGCTGTCAGCATGGAGCCTGCTTGGGTTTCTCCGTCCTCTCTCTCTCTGGCCCTCGCCCACTTATACTCGCTCTCTCAAAAATAAACACTTAAAAATAAATAAATAAATAAATAAATAAATAAATAAAGCCCAAAGTCCTGTCTTGAAACTCATTAATAACTAAAGATACGCTTTTATTTCTTAAGAAAGTTAGAATTACAGTCTTTCTGGATTTTGCAGTAAGATAGAATTCCAGTCATTTCTGTTTTCCTTAATGATCCCAGGCGACCGCGTCTCAAGAATCCATCCCTCGCCTGGAATCATGGCTCCTGCTCTAAATAAAGAGCCGGCTCTGGACAGCTCGCTTGGATTTTAGCCAAGACGTGTGTGACTGTTTTTCTAATGAAGGGAGAGTGGTGTCCCTGGCTGTCACGGGGGGGCCAGGGCCTCTGGACACAGGGCTGCTCTGTGGATGAGCCGGACTCCGTGTCCCGGGTGAGGGCGTGTTTGACGTGCTCGACGTCCCCTCCTCCTCCCCAGCCACTTTCGTCCAATACTGTCTCCACGTGTGTCGTCACTTCTGAGGCTCATGCCAGACACGGTGCATTTGGTTTGGATCTTTGGAGAGTTCGTGAAAGGGGAAGGTGGCGAAGGCAGTTCCAGATCTTAGTCTGGGATGCGCTGCCCTTCCAGCCTCGGAGGAAGTGACGAGACGAGACAGGGCCGTGGCCGGTCTTGTCCTGAGATGCGCTCTCCTTTCTCTCCGTGACTGTCATGCCGTCTCCCTCCATGCACCACCACCACCACCACCCACACGTGTGCACACACATGCACACACACACACATGCACAGAAACACAGGTACATATACCTCCATGCATGTGCACCACAATGTGCATACACATGCACACACCCACCTACATGTGCACACACCCACACCACACATGTGTGCATGCCCACACACGTGCCACACTGTGTACACATACATGAACATGAACATGTGCATACACCCAAACGGTGCACCCACACTGTGCACACATGCAGATGAATGCATGCACACACCCACACACATGTGTGCACACCCACACCACACATGTGTACCACACTGTGCACACGTGCAATGTATGCACATTAACATGTGTGCACACAGCCAAACTGTGAACTGCACCGTGCACACACCCACACGTGTGCACCAGAGTGCACACACGAAAACATGCATATACACCATACACACGCACACCACACATATGCACACTCCCACACTGTGCACACACCCACACGTGTGCACCAGAGTGCACACACGAAAACGTGCATATACACCATACACATGCACACCACATATGCACACTCCCACACTGTGTACACACCCACACACGCACACCACAATGCTCACACACGCACACGAACGCATGTACACATACCCCCATATGTGCACGCCCCAGTGCATACACGTGCACACATGTGCACAGGCACACACACATTTGAACGGACTTGTTGACGGCGCTGGTGGCTGTGTCGGCATTCGCCGGGCAGTGGAAAACCCTTCCCACCCTCCCCACGCGTCATCACCACCCACTCTGCCACGGGCAGCCCCCGGGCCTGCTCTCCAGAGGCATCCCATGGTCCTCTCTGTGAGTACGGGCATCCACAGCACTTCCACCCCGTCCGGAGCCCCCCACACCTTCTGTCTGGCAAAGCAGTTATTTGAGCAGAATGCTCACCTCCACACTCATCTCCAAATTCCCTAATAAGAGGACTCATTCATTCATTCCCTCCTTAATTGAGTATCCATCATCCACCACATGCCAGACCCTCATCAAGAGAGATGGAAGCAGTGGGTCATTTCTGCAAGAAGACTGACACACAGCTCGATGTAGGTAAGGAAAGGGGCAGGGAGCGTGCTGGCCCAGTGCGGGCGGCTATCCGCTCTGCAGGACCCCCCTCACCCTTCTCATTATTCGGAAGGTCCTAGGAGTAATAAAAATTGTGAATGGCAATGATTTGCAACAATTGTCATTTTATTTTATTTTTGGTGAAACTGTGTTAGTTTAGATGGCCCAATATCCCCTAGCTAGGGCCCGGGAGTTGGGGTGGCCCTGAGCTGCAGAGCTAGGGGTAATTTTTAAATTTATGGCTAAAATAATCAAACTTTCATACTTAAGATACCCTTTCCTTCTGACAACTTCTGGGTTTACTTGTATTGTTAAGACATACCTGTAAGAATATCTTAACAAATAACTCAAGGGAAAATGGAAGAGATATTTTTTCCATTTTTTTTTTTTACAAATAGTTTATTGTCAAATTAGTTTNCCTGTTGGGTTTTCTACGTAGAATATCATGTCGTCTGCCAAAAGTGATAGTTTGACTTTCTCTTTGCCAATTCTGATGCCCTTTANAGAGGGATCGCCTCCCACCCTGGAGTCTCCAATCCTGGCCCGATATTATCTTCTCCGGTTCGCACTCACGTTAGACGGCTCTCTCAGTGGATTCTGCGTCCTTTTTCTCCCAATCTCTCAGGTTTTGTAAGGTTTCCAATGGCTTCAGATCTTTTCTGTGTGATGTATGGGCGCGAGTGCAAGTACGGAGCTCCTTACTTCTCCACCATCTTGCCCCCAAAATGGAAGAGATTTTTGAGTTGCTGATGTATTTTTCCAAGCTTGGGCGTTTCTGCCTGTGGCCCGTCCCTTCGCCAGGCCCCCGTGGGTGGCACTCCGCACCAGGGCGCACGTGGGGGCTGCTGCCGCACAGGTCCATGTATTTGGTGACACCAGGGCTGCACAAGCACCCCTTACCCACATTCCCAAGGTAAAGAAAGAGGCCACAGTGATTTTAGGAAGCAACCCTTCCTCATCTCTCCGGGGTCTGGTGGCTGTTTGAAGACCAAGGTTATTTATTTTTAAACACATAAGTCAGGGCCCTTGGCGTGTTGACTAGTTAGTACTGAGACTCACGGCGAGCTGAAGGATGTCACCTGAGCCCCCCTACCAGTCTCTGAATTGGTGGGTGAACTCACCTCTGCTGGTCCTGAGGCCACCGGAGCTGCAAAGGGGGTGCCAGCACACACATGTTCTTTCCACCACCAGCCTTTGACTCCGGATGTTTCTGGGGAACACAGGCTGTGATGAGCTATGTGGGTCTTGCAGAGCCCTAGAACCCCCCATCCCAAAGCTCAGCCTAGAAGGGGTCCAGCCACCCTCACTGCCCAGCCTCAGCCGTTAGGTCTCCATGAGAGCCGATGGGACAGGCGATGGACCTGGGGCCCCTGTCACAAAGGCACCAAAGAGTAGTGCCGCCCTCGACGGGAGGTCTACCCATTGTTCCTGGTCTGGTTCCTGCCCCCAGAGGCCCAAACCATGGCCAAGAGCCAGCCCCTTGTAACTGCGATGGACCAGGTCTTCAACCTGGCTCTCAGCCTCACTGTGTGACCTTACCTGCAAGATGGAAATACCAGATGCCCCTTCCTCTTATGGTTCCACGGAGATGAGACGGAGCAGCCCGTGGCCCGGGCGCGGTGGAAGTGCTCCCTACATGCTAGTGTTTTGCTTCGTCTCTTGCCCTCTTTCCTTGTCCATTCTGCTCCAAGTTCTTTTCTATGTTTGGCATTCGTGTATGTTATAATATTTCCCTGGAATGTTCTTCCTCTTCCTCTTTTCTTTGGCTAAATTGCAGCCTAGGACATGTATCACCTTATGTGTCGTTTCCTCATTTTACCTGAAGTAACTGAGTATTAACCCTAAGATGGTATTAAGCTTAAGATGCACATTGTAATCTCTGAAGCAACAACAAAAAATGATTGCAAACAGATACAGCCAGGAAGTCAATAAAGGAATTGAAATATAATGTAGATTAGTTTGATTCCTCCAAGAAACACACACCAAGATAGGATTAGACATTGCAAAGATTTTTGGAGGAAAATGCCTGGAAGGGAATATGGAGCTGGGAGAGTTGCCAAACCATGATGAAGGGGAAGAAAGAAAGGAGGAGTAGAAATCTTATTCTGTAAACGCAAGCTTAATAAAACTGTGACAGGAACAATTGGGAGTCCTCAAACAAAAGTCACAGAACGGAGAAGCCCCTTGTCTGGCAGGAGTGGGCTGGCTACGCTCACCGATTGGGAACTGGCTTTCAGAAGTGTGCCCCAGGCACGAGAAGACTGGTGGACTCATGTTCAGCAGCTGGGGTGGTCAGTCTAACTCTGCACTTAGAGACCTGAGGGCTATACTTTCATGGCCACCACTGAGACTAAAACCTATTTGCTTAACACAAAAGAAGGTTGGAATAAAGAGACAGAGTGACAAAGACAGATGAGACAAATAAAAAACAAATTACAAAATGTCAGTCCTATATGTAGCCATGTCAATAATTACATTAAATGTAAATGAGCTACACACTTCAATAAAGGCAGAGACTGAATGATAAATAAAGCCAAATATACTCTATCATAGATATGCATTAAATACTAAGGCATAAACCAACTAAAGCAAAAAAATTTTTTAAAAAGACATGTTAACTATAAGCACAAGAAAGCCATCCTGGCCCTCCTCATATCAGACAAAAGGGACTTCTGTCTAAGAGCATCACGAGAGAAAGGGGACTCCTTGTGATAAAAGGGCCGATATCCCAGGAGAATTTAACCATTCTAAATATATATGCAACTAACAACAGATGTGTGGGACAATGTATAAGACAAAGCTGATCCCAAACTTTGCCTGTGCAGATTGTTGGGAGATCTACCAGTCTTTCCTGATTCTGAGCCCCACGTCTTGGTGGAAAAGTCATGGTCAACGCCAGTCTCATTTCATGCTGTGCTCCCTTTTCAAAGGGCCTCTGCCCTCTACACCTAGCTGTCTCCATAGCTTCCAAAACCTTTAATCAGCCCTGTTTCTGAAGCTGCTGTTGTCGTCATTTGTACTTCCTCACAGCTTTTTCAGTTATTTGCAGAAGGAAAGATGGGCTAGGAGAACTATTAAGCCGTAATAAATGCAGAACAGAGAAGCCTTTTTCTGAAACCTCTTTTCCCAAACAATAATGTAGCGACTTGCTGCACACTCTTCTAGGGGCCTGCAAACTTTCCCCTGCATGTTACCATAAAATGTAACCACACACAGAATTTTATTCTTATAATTGTGTTTAATATCCTTTTCATTAGAACTTAAGCCCCATGAGAGGCGCCTGGGTGACTCAGTCAGTTAAGCTTCTGACTTCGGCTCAGGTTATCATCTCGCAGTTTGTGGGTTTGAGCCCCGCATTGGGCTCTTTGCTCACAGCCCAGGGCCTGGAGCTGCTTCAGATTCTTTGTCTCCCTCTCTCTCTGGTCCTCCCTCACTTGTGCTGTCTCTCTCTGTCTCTCAAAAATAAATAAATGTAAAAAAGTTTTTAATTAAAAAAAAATAATTTAAGCCCCTTGAGAGAAAAGATACATTTCTTTTGTCCATCACTCCATCTCCAACACCAAGTCCAACCCAAACAGAGATAGATGATGATATATTGTTAATACACAGATGACAATGATGGCATGTAGATAGATAGTTGATAGATAGATATATGGAAAATAAATATACTTCAAAACTATTTCTATGTTTCCCCTACATATAGATTATTTACACCTCCCCAGCTTATGGGAGATATCTTTAGGGAGAAGGAGTGAGGTCAAGCAAAAATAGTTTCAGGAAAGCATTGTGTACCTGATATTTGTAGCTGTTTTTAAAGAATTCTTTAGCAGGGATCTTGAAGAGGCATTTGGAACTTATCTCACATCTTAAAATCAGATTGGGAGGTTAAAAAGGATACTTTTCATATTTGAATTCTAACCCTACTACGTACAGTGTTTATCATCTGATCATGTTACTTAGGCAGTCCCACATTCTCATCCGTGCAATTGGGATTCTACGACCTGCCTTGTGGGGTTGTTACAAGGATTCAGTAAGAGCATTGCTTGGCATATATTAAAATAAGCAATCAAAAATATTAGTGTTACCAGTACAGTGTGAAATGACACAGAATTTGTAATCCAGATAAAAATAGTTTGCAAAGTCCCCTCAGGTTACTCCTTATAGATCTCAGTCTCAATCTGATTAAAGTTCATATATCAAAATTTATATCAATTGATTCAAATAGATTTTCAAATAAGGACTCAAATAATCCCATCCCAGTGGGGTTTGACACTCCTAACTATGCACTTTTTTTGGTTCTTTATTTTCCTGCTCTAGGAAATGATGAGTAACTTGGGACCAAGACTAACTTAGGAAAAGTTGTTAGAAGCCAGGTAAGTAAAGAGCGACTCTGGGCAAGACTAGGTGTTCTGGGTGGTTCTCCACTATTAACCAGGTGTAGCTGAGAAGGCCCCTCAGCTCGGGAACGCCTCCATTCTTTTTTCCACTGCAACAAAATAACTAATTTCCTTTCAGTAAGAGTTTCTGCAAAAATAAGCGTTTCCTCAAGGAACAAAGATAACAAGCTGACTCAACTGCTTCTCTCTCAAGATAAGCCAAGAACACCTTTAGGATCTTTGCGTCCGTATTGTGCATTTGCCCTGAGTCACCTGCCGCGCTTCAACCTGAGTTATCTGGACCTTGTTGAGCAATTGGCCCGGGGGCCCCCCGGTGGTGACCGCTCACACTTCCTTGCCTCGTTCCTGCACACCAAACCCAAAGTTCCTGGACAGTCTCCTGTCTCACTTTCTTCAAAGAAGAGAAAGAGCATGTTAAATTTATTGCTTTGGACTTTGGCTTCAGAGAAACAACAGCCCGCTTTTTATTCAAATTCATGCTTTATCTTTTAAATAGCAATAGCGTTTGGCAAGTTTGCTTACTATCGTGGCCACTCGGGGATCACAAATGTCCCTAGTAAACCCTACAGGCAGCTGACCGAAGACGCAGAGAGCCCGTGGTCCCCGCTGTTCATCTCGCAGAGAAAGTGGGTGTCTCTGGGCATCTTTGCAAGCTGGGCACACGAGGGTGACTGAGACCGCGGGTCTGTGGCTTCCTGCTGTCCGTGAGCTTTTACATTCACCCGAACCCCCTAAACTGAAAAGCCCTGACGCCATCCATAGAGCTCTTTCCCTTCCCTTGGGCAACAAATGTAATTCCCTCTCCCGCCTCATTCTTCTGACAAAGCACAGGGATCACGGATGAATGATGCACAAGGTTTTCCATCCACACAGGAGTCTGGGCAGTTAGAGGACGTCCGTCATTCGTGCAACGTGGTCGCAGCCAGGGCACCGCCCTGAGAGAGCAGATAGCGGGCCGCCTGCCACGAGGAAGACCCCGCTGCTGTGTGTGGGCTGGAGGCAAGTCTGGGGACCAGCACCCAGCCACTCGCCGCCCCACCGGGGCCCATCTGCCACTGACTTAGAGTCAGATTAATGCATGCTCAGTTCCAGACGTCAGCTCGTGCTGCAAGGTGAACTTTGTGAACGCCCTCCCGCCCAGCGCACCTCTGCTGCGACCTCCAACTCTTCTCTATTGGGTAAAAGCATCAGCTCTTGAGTCAGGTATTTCCCCTTGGGTCTAACTTTATAAAGATATATATTTACTGTTTATTTATTTACTTATTCATTCATTTATGTATTTATTTTGAGAGAGAGAGAGAGCTCTCAGCACAGAGCTCAATGTGGGGCTCAATTTCACAAACTGTGAGATTGTGACCAGAGCTGAAATCAAGGGTTGGACACTTACCGACTGAGCCCCTGGGAGCCCCTAACTTTCTATTTTTTTGATAATGTATTTCTATCACTGCTTTCTGATTCTTTAGCATTAGAATCTGTTGATTTTCTGCTGTGGAAGATAAGGACTCAGCGGTCCTGTTCCCCAACCCGGCACATGAACGCACGTTCGCAAGGAGACACAAAGTAGTTTGTGGTTTCCTCTCTTTGAACAGACTTCTGGGTTTCCCCTGGTTTGCATAACTCTCTCCTGTCTCCCCTCACCTGCGCCCGGACTGCAGTTGGGGCTCTGCAGCCCCTCTTGGTGCGGGGACACCCCAGGCTACGGACAGCCCGCTTTAAGGAGGAGCCGGCCCTGTCCGGGGAGTTCTGTCCCAAGGCCAGGCCTCTCCCTGTGGGGCTCTGCTCATCACCCACTGCGCTGGGAACCCCCCCTCTCCCCGGGGTACACACTGTGTTCACAGCCTCGGGTCAGAAACACACGAGCAGCTTCAGGAGGAGAAAGTGAACGGGGACCCTTTACTAAGACTGAATACTTGAACACAATTCTGCAGTTTTCTTTCTCATTTGCAACGTGGGGTACCGCGACACAATCGTGTTCCTGGGTGTCTCTGTTATTGTTCCAACTGAAAGGAACCCAGTTTGAAAACCATGAAGGACTCGGGGTTCCCCGCTTGGGCTGCTCCGTCTCCCAGAGAAGCGCGCCCCAAACTCGACCGGCGTGCTTGGAGCCCAGAGAAGGGGCTGGGGTGCCTCCGAGCGGCTCCTGTTCCCCGAGACCCCTCACCGCGTCCCCCGTGGGGCAAGGGCCCAGGGACCCCAGCCCTTCCAGTGACCCCTCCGGCGTGAGGGCCTCCTGGTTTGTGCCAGCTTGTGTGTTTGGGGACAGGCAGGCTCTTCTGTGCGGGGCGCGGGGGGGCGTCTGCACGTCTTCTCTTTGTCAAGGTCAAGGGCTCCTACTATCCTTCCTACGCCGCAGCCTAGACCACACCCTCCTGGTGGCTCAGGCTTCTTCCGTCGTTGGTCGCTCCAGCCAGGCTCCCTTCCCGGGCTCTGCGGTCACGCCCCCCATCTGGCTAGGTCGGCCCCACTTCCCATCTTCCAGATCCTTCTTCACCTTCCCGATGCCCTTTTGGTCGCTGCCCCATAAGCTCATGCCGATTCTACCCCCCATTTTCTGAGAGCTCCAAGTAGGAGCAGACGTTAAGTGCATCTGTGCAAAGAAATCTGATGCGAAGAAAACAAAAGGAATGTGTGCTTAAATTTATTGTGTCACTTTTTCATCGTGTTCTGACAAAATAACCTGTCTGCACAGGGAGGCTCCAGACGGACGCAGGACGGCCGTGCTCCACCGGGGACAGTGGCCCTCGTTTCCCTGCTGGTTTCCACACTGGTTCTGCCTCCCTGACTCAGAGCAGGGGCGCCAACCAGCAACCACACACGCGCACGCACACACACGCACACACATGGATGCAGTGCACAAACATGCGGGCACATACGTAGTGCACACAGGTGCACATACAGCGCACACAGTCAGGTATACAAGACAGACGTGCAGGTGCACATGCACTTACAAGCATCAACACTCACACGCACACACCTGCAGGTGCACGCACACCCACACACGTGTGCACATGCACACCCACACGTCTGCACAGGCACACATGTGTACACACGTGCGCGCGCACCCACACACGTGTGCACACGCACACCGACACATATGCACAGGCACACATGCATGCACACCTACGTGCACACGCATCTCTGATGGGACCTCTGAAAGCCTGCACTGTGCTGTGTCCAGCGATCAGGCCGAGAGGACAGCTGGCCCCCGTCTGGCACGCGGCTCGCGGCTCTGTCTTCAGGTCCCTTCAGTGAAGGCCTTTGTGGCTTCATTTCCTGTCGGAAGCTCCTCACTGTCTCTCTCTGATTTTTCTCTGGTATTTGTCCCGTGCGCTCTCCTTTCCTCAGCGTGTGGTCCCCAGGCCTGTGGGGGTGTCCGTGTCCGGGTCAGCTGTGTGCATGCTTCCGGCCCCCGGAGCAGGCGCGCACGGCCGCCGAGGTGGGCATCACCCTTCCACAGTCTCTGGCTCCCCCCGTAGACAGGCTCTGCTCCCTGCGCAGCCACGGCCGCCGCTCGGCCACCCACAGGCCCCCGACGGGCACCCGGACGAGGTCTGCTCCTGGTCACGCCCCACACAGAGCCCCTCGTGACACGCTTCCCGTGACTGACACCACCTCTGACATTTCACACGCAGGCTTTAAAGTGAAATACGTGCCCTTCCTCTGATATTATGAAGAATTAGAATTATTTTTTATGGATTTGATTCTTAAAATAACAAATTAATTTTCAAATATATGAAAATTACCCAATATTTAAATGCATGTTTAATGAACATATTTACACTGCGTCAAATATCATGCTCGTCACCTTAAATACTAACTCAGCAGTGATAAGCGGTGCCCTGTGGCCTCCCAATGCACCTTATAACTATCGAATTCTGTTTTATTTATACATAAATATATCACACACACAAATATACACACATATTTTTCCCTTTACGTTAGAATAGGAAAAATTCAGATGTCCGAGAGTTCTGTAACCTTGAATTTTCAAATTTCTAATTAATTTCTAATTACGTTAACTGATGTCTTCCTCCCCTGTTTTCCCCCACAGATAATCTGTCCATTTGAGACATTTTAGAAAAGACAGATCGGACCGTGTCCTTCTGAAGGGTCATCTCCTTCGGGAGCCCGGGGGGCGGAGAACATGGTGGCCCCTGCTGCCCCGCCGTCTGGTTTGAGGTTTGGCGCAGGGAAGGTGCCCAAACCCAGCAGTGACCATCCAGTCGTTCGTTCCTCACACTAGGACTTTCAAGACACAGAAAATAGAAAACCGTATTCTTTGTAAAACAACTTTTAACCCATTTCAATGTTATATCACTAATTTACTCACAGTCTGTCCACTGACCCAAGTTTTGTGTTACCATCCGGATGAATGAGGTCCGTGAGGGAGCAGTGACTCTATCCTGGTCCTGATTTTCTACTGTGGGTAAATTTGTTACTGTGGCCGATACTGTGAAGATCAAAGCTAAATACTCCTTTCTAAAATAAGAAACAATGAAATGGAAGCATGGGCTTCTTAAAAAAATAAGTCTCACTGCCTCTAAATAACTTTGAATCCTACATTTCTTTCACTGAATCCTAATAAAAACAAACCAAAGCAGAAGAGATTTAAATTAAATATAATAAAGGAAGTTGCCGGCATTAGGGGATATTTGATATTTGAGTAGGTTATGGGGGGGAGGCTCAAATTTCTGTGGCATTAAGGAAAAAACTAAGGACAGCAGTCCGTCCACTGGACGTGGGTATAATCCACGGGGCACAGCTTGGGGGTGGGGCGTCTGCAATCTGGGGAAACACAAAGACTAAGTGCTGTGCTCGAGCCCCCGGCTGCCACGAGAGACGGCCGGTGCCCTCACGGCTCTGCCCGCGAAGCTCTGCTCTGGGAGGGCTCGTTCTGTCCCGGCGCCCCCCCTCCCCGTCTTGCTGGTTGATTTATTTATCTGTCACCCTGGAAAGGCTATGTTGAAACTAATCTAAAAAGACACTTTTTGACTGAATGGCATGCAGAGGAGGGTTAGATGAGCAGCGATGCCAGCCTGCCCAGCAGCGGCCACAGCGGGTACGGGGGCACAGGGGGCACAGCGGGCACAGGGGGCACAGGGGACACGGAGGCGGGACCTTGCACGCTGGCTGAGGCCAGCCCCGTCCCCGTCCTCCGGGTGCCTGGACCCCGAGCACATGCTGACTTGCAGCGTGGGCTGGATAGGAGTGACCCCAAGCTTTTGTTTGTATGCGCCACGTCGAAGGGTGAATGCAAACGCCGAACGTGAGGGTGAGTTAGGAAGATTATCCAGGTGATCAATCAACAGGCCGAGAGGCGGACCGGCGTGCATTCACATCTGGACGGCCCACCTCCCTATATGGGGGCTCCGGAAGGCGTCTGGCACGGGACGCTGAGTCCCCAGGATCCGCACACTGGCACGGGCGTCCTTTGGCAAAGTTTACAACCGCCTTGGTTTTCCAAAGGAGGCGATTCGCCCCGTTTTCTTGTTTCCCTGACGCGCGGCTTCGGCTAGGGCACATGGGGCTGCCCCAACCGGAAGACCCCATCGCGCCAGCTCTGCGGGAGGGCATGACGCCTATTACTAAGTCACCTCCCCCTGCTTCTGAGCCCTTGGGCCAGCCACCTGCTGTGCCTATTATGCACCGACGCAGCACTCCTGTGCCCTGTGCACTGAACAAGTCCTGTGCGTGTCACTGGGCAGCCCGGCCCTTCCAGGGCGATTCTGCCGGGCTTAGAGCCAGCGGGGACACACACGTCAGCCAGGGGTGACCTCTCTCAACGCACCCCACCTGCCGTCCCGCAACGGAGGGCGATGCCGGGCTGGCTTCTTCTCCATCTTACTGGGCGCCCTGGGCACTGTGCCCCTTTGGTCTCTGGGTCCTCTTCAGAGAGTAGAACGAGACTAGCACAGCGACTGACACATTTGACTTTTTAATTCCCCTCTGGAGCATCTTTTTCTACAACAGATGTTTTGAAAATAATTAAGCGATGGAGAGCATGCATTATTGAAAATGCTGGATGCCTCCCTAATGCTCTCCACATTTGTATATCTGTCAGCACAGAATTGAGTACTCAGAAATGTTGTGCTATTTATTTTGCAAATTGCCAAACATTCACTCCGGCCAAGGAGGAAAGGAAGGCAGAGGCAAGCAGCGAACTCTCTGTTCCCTGCAGATGCTCCACTCTCCACGTCTGCGAGAGTCACAGACCCGCGTATGATCTTCGAGCAGAGAGCTCTTAAAAACCACATCCAGCTGACCAGCCAGCCATAAAATAATCCTTGGAATTGGGGGCATTTCTTTATTTAATGTTAAAATTTCAGAAAAGTCAAGTTCTACACTAATAACCTTTGTCCAATATTAACTAACCCTTGGGATGGGAAATTGCCTTTTATACTTAGTTATTTTTTTAAATATCTGGATCTATTCTGTCCCTGAGATGTTCAGGTCTGGTGACCTGCACACTGACTCCAACTTTTCACCTTGCTCGAGGCCGGCATTGCACTCCCGGGCCCCTGGGTCTTGCTTCTGGCCAGTGTCTCAGTGTTGCTCAGGGAGGCCCTCAGCGCATGCCCACATCTTCAACATGGCAGGCTTGGGACTGATTCTAAGAAATATATGGGTCTCAGCTGTGGAAGTAAATTTGCAGTTTTCATATGACTACAGATCATATCTGCCTTTAAAAGTACATTTGTTGGTGTACTTGGAATTCGCTTTTGGAAAACTTTTGAACTTGGTTCCTTGAGGGTCATACTCTTCACTTAGGTCTCTGACCTGTTTGTGAAAGCTTGTTGGGACCTGCTGTGATGTCACAAGTGATTGAACGTGTCATTGAGGAAAAGATGTTTGCAGGAAGGTAGGCAGAGTCTCAGGTCCATAAGTGCTGTTCATAGTCAAGAATGTTTTTCTAAGATGACAAACAGACACATGAAACGATGCTCAGCGTCCCTCCTCATCAAGGAAATACAAATCAAAACCACACTGAGATACCACCTCACACCAGTCAGAGTGGCTAAAATGAGCAAATCAGAGAACTCTAGATGCTGGCGAGGATGTGGAGACACGGGCTCCCTCCTACACTGTTGGTGGGANGAATGTTTTTCTAAAGGAAAATGCATCGATGCAGAATGCCTTCATTCATTCCTTTTTTCTGATGAATGGAGTACTTACCTGGTTCCAGGTGCTGTGGACAGAAGCCATGAATACGACAAAGGAGCTCCAGCGACGGACCGAGACAGGTAGTGAGAACAAAGAGACACAGAGTATGATTCTGGGTCCTGATTAAGGCATTTAGAGGTGTCCTCACAACTTTGCAAATGCAGATTTGTCATTTCCTGATGATCACATCGTCCGTAGTTCCACGCCGGTTGCTTACCCACCCTGGTCCCTGGAGTCCACGGAATGTTCTAAACCTTCCTCAGGACTGCGGGCATAGTGATGTACAAGGTTCTACACATGACACATCGCAGGCATGAAAATACCTTCGCTTGTCACCCTCTGGTTCTTTCTTTCTTTCTTTTTTTTAATATTTTTATTTATTTCTAGGAGTGAGATTATGACCTGAGCCAAAGTCAGACGCTTAAGCAATTGAACCACCCAGGAACCTCTTTTCTTTAATTTTTAAAAAATGTTTATTTATTTTTGAGAGAGTAACTTGTCACCTTCTGTACTCACAACGCGGCCACAGTGAGAAAGGACCAGCCTGGTGCCAGGTTCTTGCACATGACTCACGGTGGGCTGCCCAGCTCCCGGCCACCTAGCCGGGAGGTTAGGGCCCAGTGGTTTGGATGGGATATAAAAAAAGAAGGAGAGGAGAGCAAGAAATGTTGGGGTAAGAAGAATAATTTAGAATAGAAAAGAAGGAAGAGTAGGATGCATTTGGTGTTAAATGGCATTTTTGGTACTATAGGAACTTTTGACAAATGATGAAAACTCACCATCTAACACTATGTGCCTTTAAGAGATTTGTGATATTAAAAATAAGGAGCACTTTATACCAGACCGGGCTGACGTATCACAGGGGTGGCCCAGTCAGTCAACGCCTGCCAAATAGGAAGTCTAGACTGGTTTTCAAGATGGCGGCAGCCCTAAGAATTATAAAAGAAACTCTTTGGGAGAAAAATGAACATTCTTTCCCTGCTCCTATCACTGAAAGCTCTGGGTTTTATATATTAAATAAAAGCACGAAGAGTCTGGAAGGCAGAGATAGGAGAGAAGGACCTGGGTGTCCAAGGTGTGAGGTGGTGGTGGCGAGTTCTCTGGATTTCCCTCTGCTTCATATACCCCAGGAGATGGCAGCCCTGGAATGACCCCAGGGCAGAAAAAGTCCAAGGAAAGTTGGCTCTCTCAGGTCAAAGGAGTAGGAAAGGAGCAGCCCAGCAGGACGGTCCACTTTACAGAGTAACCTCTTTACCCCAGCCGAGTGGCACGTAAAAGCTGGGCCCCTACTGGACACACACCACCCACGGTGCAGTGAGGAGCCTGGACTTCCACCCTGTGGGGCTGTGATGAGACACCCAGTCCCCTGCCAGGTGCTGGCAGAGAAAGCTGAATAGGGAGACAGAGAGATTCTTGGGGCTGTCGGAGGCAACCAGGGCATGAGCCTCCCCTTCTACTGGGGTGGTGTCAGAGGAAGCCTAGCAGAGGGTCGGGATGCTCATCCCTGCCCAGCAGGCCACCCCACCATGAGGGAACTGGGGGCTACCTGGCAGTGCCCATCCCACATGGCAGTAGTGAGGACCCCCTTTCAACATCAGTGAGGAAACCAGACTATCTCCTCACCCTCCCCTGCTGCACTGCTATCAGAGGAGCCAGCTGAGTCAGCAGTGTGATTAAGGTCCATAGTCTTACAACATGACACCAAAATATGGAGGTTTCAGGCAAAAATCACTCATCAGGGCACCTGGGTAGCTCTTGATTTCGACTTGAGCATACGACTCTTATTTTTGATTTAGGTCGTGATCTCACTGTTCATGAGATCGAGCCTTGTGTCAGGCTCTGCATTGAGTGTGGAGATGCTTGGGATATTCTCTCTCTCCCTCTCTCTCTGCCCTTCCCTTGCTCTCTAAATAAATAAATAAATAATATCTTTTAAAAATCATTCATTGTACTGCACACCAGGAAGGTCTCAAACTGAATGGGAAGGGAGTGATCAGTAGATACCAGCGATGAGGTGATGAAGGAATGAGCATCACTTGATAAGATTTCAAAGCAGCCATGATCAAAGTGCTTCAATGAACAATATTAACATGATTGAAATTAAAGAAGAAAATTGGGGGCCCCTGAGGGGCTCAGTTGGTTAAGCGTCCAACTTCGACTCAGGTCACGATCTTGTGGTGCATGAGTTTGAGTCCCACATCAGGCTCTGTGCTGACAGCTCAGAGTCTGCTTGGGATTCTGTGTCTCCCTCTCTCTCTGCCCCTCCTCACTGGCTCTCTCTCTCTCTCTCAAAAATAAACATTAAGGGGCACCTGGGTGGATCAATCGGTTAAGCCTTCAACTTTGGCTCAGGTCATGTTCTCACAACTTGTGGGTTCGAGCCCCGCGTAAGGCTCTGTGCTGACATCTAGCTCAGAGCCTGGAGCTGCTTCCGCTTCTGTGTCTCCCTCTCTCTCTGACCTTCCCCTGCTCATGCTGACTCTCTCTCTATCTCAGAAATAAATAAAACATTAAAAATTTTTTAAAAATAAACATTAAAAAAGAAGAAGAAGATGGAAAGTCTCAGAAAAATAGGAAATCATAGAACTAGACATAAAACAACTTTAATGAAAAAAAATCAATGGCTGTACTTGACATCAACATGGAGGGAACAGATTCAGTAAGCTTGAAGACGGAATACTGGGAATGCCTCAATCTGAACACCGGAGAAAAAATGGAATTGTCACCAGACTGTTAAGACCTGAGGGACACAGTGGAATACACCTCACCACCACAGGTCACACAGGCAACCAGAAACCTCGCCCAGAGATAATGGCTGGATATTTCCCAAATATGGCAAAAGCGTAATGCAAAGTTTGCTAGAAGCTGAGCAACACTTCCTCGGAATTAAAAGGCTGGCAGAACAAAATCCTTCCAGTTTATCCAAAACACATCATTGTCAACCTTCTGGGACTTAAAGGTGGTGAAAAGCTCTGAAAGAGAAGAGAGGGAAACAACACCTTCCCTACAGGAAAAGTGATCCCGATGACAGCGTCATATTTTTTAATACAAATAGATGCTGAGAGATTATAGAAGTGATGCAACACTTAAAGCACCCACACTGAAGGCTAAACAAAGAAATGCATTAAAAAATACTGTATACATAGCAAAACTGTATTCTAAAAAATTTTTTAATGTTTATTTATTTTTGAGAGAGAGCAGGGAAGGGGCAGAGAGAGAGAGGGAGATTCAGAATAGGAAGCAGGTTCCAGGCTCTGAACTGTCAGCCTACAGTCCAACATGGGTCTTGAACCCATGAACCTAGAGATCATAACCTGAGCCAAAGTCAGATGCTTAATGAACTGAGCTACCCAAGTGCCCCTAAAATAATGTCTACGTAACCCATAGGAAAAGAGAAAAAAAAAGAAAGAAAGAGAGAAACAAAAAACAGAGAATAAAATGGTAGCATGAGTTCCTCATACAACAGCAAACACATTAAACGTAAATGATCTAAATATAGCAATTAAAAGGCAGAGATTGGGGATTTAAACAACTGGAGTCAAGTCTATGCTGAGTACAAGAAACTAAGTTCAAACATAACAATGGAGACAGGTTACAAGTGAAAGGATGGTTTAATGCAATATCTATTAGAGTCCTAACAAGGTTTTTGTAGATATAGAGAATAGTATTCAAAAATTATATGGAACAGAAAGGAACTAGAAGAGGTTGTTTTTGTTCTTGTTTCTGTTTTAATGAAAAAGGATAAATTTGAAGAAACCAGTCCAAGCCATTTCCAGACTTCTTATAGGTCCAGTAATCCATACTGGGTATATTGGTGGGTGGATAGTCACACGGATTAATAGAACAAAATAGAAGCCTAGAAATCGACCCACACTGATATGCATAACTTATTTTTGATAAAAGCTCAAAAGTAATCCAATGTAGAGAGGAAAGTCCTTCAACAAATGATGTTAGGTGCAGTTGGACATCTGTATGCAGAAAAACAAACCCTGACCTAAGTTTCACACTAGATATAAAAATTAAGTTAAAATATATCAGACTTGAATGTAAAATGTTAAATTTTACAACTTTAGGAAAAAAAACAGCAGAAAATCTTTGGAATCCATGGCTAAGCAAATAAATCCCAAAACATGATTCATAAAAGATAAAATTGATAAATAAGACTTTATCAAAATTAAAAATCTTAACTCTGAAAAATCTCTCTTAACTGTATGAAAAGACAGGCTAATAGAATTTATGTACCAATGAAGTAGCCGCCAAAAGTATCTGAATTGTATAAAGAGCTCTCACCTCTCAATGTTTAAAAAAAATAATAATAATCCAAATAGAAAATGGGAAAAAGACATGGAAAACATTTCACCAAGGAAGATATACAGATGGAAAATAAACACCTAAATATATTCAACATCATTAGCAAATAGGCAAATGCAAACTGAAATCATAATGAGACATCATTGCACATCTATCAGAAATGTTAAAATTAAAAACATAGTGAAACCACCAAATGCTAGCAAGGATGTGGGAGAGTTAGGTCACTCATACATGGCTGGTGAGAGTGTAAAGGGTACAGATGTTCTGGAAGATGGTTTTGTTGTTTCTTTTATTTTTTTTTAATGTTTATTTATTTTTGAGAGAGAGAGAGAGGCCCTCCCCTCCGGCCCCTCCCCCGGTGTAGACCCCCAGTGCCCTGTGAGGCAGGCGGACTCCCAGGACACACCCCAGGTGCACCTTCCTCACTCTGAAGGTGCGCGGAGGAGGCCGGGGACGCACGGATCTGCTCTCCAGGACTCTGCCAGCAGCACCCGGTCCCCCAGCGTGCTGGGAGCCGCCCGTCTAGACTCCGGTGCTTCAGGGTAAGGGTCACACTGCCGGCTGGCTCACCTGTTTGAGGTCATTTATCTCTTCAGCCCCCAGCACGGGGTGGGAACTTAGCAGCACCCACGGGTCTGCAGGGACAAGTCGAGCTGCGGGGGGCACTGAGGACACATGCACGCACGCACAGGGGCTGGAAGTGAGTCCCCCGTCATCCCCAGAGTCCCGGCAGCACCTGTGGGCGGGTTCCAGGTCGGGGGACTGGCAGGTGCAGGGGCGTTTGGAGAGCCCGTGAGGCCAGCCTGCGGTCAGGTCGGCTGCACCAGGTGCGTCTGGGGACGCAGCGCGTGTCCCATGAGACCTCTGTGAGCACAGCCCAGTGTGGCTGNCCCTGAAGAGAGCGCAGTGCCCAGTCTGCATGCTGCGGCCCCGGGGCTCCGGGGGACCTGTCCCTGCCCCTCAGTGTTCTCGCCAGCGCTCCCACCCAGCTGCCACCGCCCTCGGGAGCCCGAGCGGATCTACCCTGGCACCGTCACCCGCTCAGCACTGAGCTCAGCACTGAGCGCTCCTAATCCTCAGCCAACAATTACCGGCGTCACAGGGATGCCAAGTGACACGTCCGCTCCAGTTGGCACAGGCCTCAGAAGGGAAGGTCGTTGAGAAAGTGGGGCTGCTACAGTGATGTGAACATCTCTCGGTTATGACGGCCTTTACAGAAATGGCCACGGGCGGACAAGGGCCCCTTAATTCGAAAGGTTCTATACGGAAAAGCACCAAAACACAAGTCTTGGGCTGGAGATTCAGTCTGGGTGTCTTGTCGTTCTCGAACCAAATATATTCTTGCACATTCCAATGAGCTGGAAAGGCTTGAGCTGGTCTGTTCCCATGTGCATGAGTAACTCTCAAAATTTAGTTCATTGAAAATAACCAGCCCCCTCCCAAACTGTGGTTTAGGAGTCCTGGGGGTGGGGGGGCAGGACCCTGCGTTCGAAGGCGACCTCCAGGGTGTTGACGCTGGTGGCTGAGCTGAGAGCCAGGCTGCAAGGGCCATCCCGCTGGGGACAGGAGACCTTCCAGAAGCTTCGTCTCCTGTCCCTGGAGGTGGGCAACAGCGCTGGAGACCTGAAGTCATGTTTAGATTCACTCATCTTTCAAGCCTGACTCACTAGTGTGCACGGGGCAGGTGCCCCTTCCCCCGCTGATGCGGGCGGGGACACGCGGGGGGGGCGGGGCTGGGATGAGATGCTGTCGTGGGCACAGGCCAGCACCTCTCCCCGGGACCTCACCTTCTCGGGAACCAGTGTCCCGTCAGTTCCTGGCTTCTGTGACGTTCGCCAACGTGACATTTCCAGTTTTCCCCAAAGCGCTCGGCCCTGGTCCTTGTTAGGCTGGTACATCTGCTATTTTGACTTCGGGAACCAGTCGGAGCCCAGCAGCTGTTCAGAAGACACACAGAGCTCTGAACTTCACAGGCTCCGACGAACGCACTTCACTCTGAGAATTGAGGGGTCGCTGTGGCACCGATGGGGAGCACGCAGCCAGAGCAGTGGGTGCGGTGTCCCCGTGAAAGGGAGAAATGTAAACCCCAAGCTGAGCCCTGACCTTGGCCAAGCCCCAGGCAGGAGCGATGCCCAGTCTAGCCGCAGCAAAAGCCAAGTCCTTGCTCTGTGGTGTTCCTCCTGCCTGTGATCTCCGTGCGGACGCTGGACAGGTTTCAACCACTCATAATTTTGATTATATGTAAGACAACCTGTTTCAAAAAAACAGAGAGCACAACAGGTGTTTTCTGCGTCCCTCCATAGCGTGAACGAATCCTCCTAAAGGAATCTGTCTCCCACCATGGTGCAGGGGTAAATGCAGGCGAGGGTCTGGGTCTGGAATCTCTCTCTTCGGTGGTGAGTCCCTCCCACTTTGTCCAGCTCCTTCAGGAACTGGGTGCCTCAGTCATCGCACAAACCATACACACGTATGACGATTCTGTGTCTGTCTTTTCAGCTACAACCTCCTGTTTCCAAAGCTGAAGATGTAGAAGCCAGGTGAGAAGGCTTTCTGAGCACCAAGTATTTCTTACAAAATACGCTGATGACTTATGTGTAAACACGTCCCGGGCATATGGCCCACGTTCCCCTCAGATGCACACGGCTTCAGCAACATGGGGGAGGGGCTTGGCAAAGTGCCCTCAGAGTGCGCTTCCAAACCCGAATGGCCGACTCAGTTGCCGAAACCTAAACATGCCTTGGTTTGCCCACCACTTTTTCCCCAAGTTAACTGCCGTGAGGTGTTAGAGCCGTTCGTAAGAATCGGCGGCGGGCATGTGTGCACACATCCACAGCGGTATCTACAGATGGGCATCGTTTCTACGGCTACGTTGACTTAAAGGCTGAGGTCCCAGGAGTTCGGAGAAGCTACGTAAAGCGGGACATCACTGGGATCACAGGGATTCAGAACCTGAAAATGAGAAAACATGTCATTTCAATTCTCTCTCTCTCTCTCTCTCAGTATCTAAGCCATTTAGAAACATGGTGAGTTGTTGGGCTGGGGGCTCTCAACCCTGGCTGCCAAAGTCCTCAAGGCAAACCCGCGGCAGCCTCAGACCGCGTCCTGGCCGGGCCCTGGGGCTGTGCCAGGCGCGGGTCCCTGCGGCATGCTCTCCAGAGTCTTCCACACGTCCATGTTCACGAGCAGCCAGGATTGAGACCTGGTTGTGAAGTCCTCATGAACACAGGACACAGTGGCCGTGTTTGCTGGGGTCCCAGGGAGGTCGTTTTGTAGCATTAAGGGCTCCGTTCAAAACGAAGTCCAGGACGGAGCCGGTGACCAAGCCGCCAGCCTCTTGTTTCTCTGGGCTAGAAGCGCGGGGATTTGGGAAGCCCGGGGTGCGATGGAAACAGTGCGGGGAAGCTCCTGGGGATTTCGTCGGGGGACGCAGGGGTGCTCCTCTGGGGGGTACCCCGGCACAGGACCAGGACAGGGTCGGGGCTGGGGCCTGCCAGCCATCACCTCTGCTTCTTTATCTGTGAAGAATGTCTGCCTGTGCGATCGCCTCTGGGTTTCACTGGACATGTGCCTTTCTTGACCAGAGAGGTCCAGCCCTTGTCTCGTGCCCAAGGCACACACAGCGTCCCCCCAGGGAGCCGGTGGGGACCACACCCCAGGCCCCTCCTCTGAGAGGGCCACCAGCCGTCCTGGGGGCCTGGCTGTCAGCTCTAAAACCCACGCAGACCCAGGCACACCGCGTTCCTTACAGTCAGCCCCAGGCCAGCAGGACAGCTGCCGGGTCCCTGCTTCCCGCCGGCACACTGAGTTCTGCTATTTGGTGGCAATGAGGTGGCCCAGGATGGGACCCCCTGCAGCCTGGCCTGGCCAGTGGGCGTGGCTATGCAGCCTACAGCTGGCCACGGAGAATCGTCCACCAGCAACTAGACCCGGGATTGACGGCATTTAGTGACTGGTCACTGCTGCCCAAACCAGAAGAAATAAACCCTGGGAAGGCCTGACCTTCAGCCCGAGGGGCAGCCAGCGTCCTTAGGGGGGCGTCAGCCACGTGACAGCAATCAGCTGAGTTAATTAGCCTTTTACTAATCTGATGCTCATTTAAATTTGACTTCTCAGTGTCTAATATGGGGTCTGCCATATAGTACGTGTTCAAGCAACGTTTGTTGAATTAATAATCCTGAAGCCTTCCCTGAATGTCTAAGGAGAAGTGGGCACAGGAGGCAAGCAGATATGCCCTTCAAAACGAATTAGCACTAGGAATTATTACAAAAATAACCCAGTTTCCAGTGAAGCCACTGCCGCGGGGCCGAGGTCCGGCCTCCAGCCTCCAGCCTCCAGCCACGCGCCGGCTGACCCCACGGGGAGCCTCCTGGGTAGAGTTCACCAGAAACAGTCACAAACATAGAAATATGTTCCTTCCACTTGAAAATTAAGTCGGGAACGCTGGCCCTGGAGGTCCTGGTGACGAGCTGCTGGCGTGTCTGGCGGTGTGGCCCCCGGGAGGCCTTGGGCGGAGGCGTGGCACCACGTGCGGTTTCTGAGGGCTCCTGCGCTGTTGTTAATTGAGTTAATATCCTGAGCCTTAAAACACCTACATGCTTTGTGGCTTGGAGGCCATCGCAGGACTCGGAACAGCCACAGAGTCATAAATATTTAGACGCAGGGAGAGGACGGTACCTACGGGCGATGGCAGCCTCGGGAGGTGCCCCCAGGCCGGCCCCCCGCCCCGCGCCTTCCCCTCCACGGGCCTTGCTTTGTGCGCCTGCTCCTCTTTGGACATTTTCAAGTACTAAAGCCTATAATTTAGCTTTTCTGAAAAATCCAAGTCTAAATTAATTACGGTTCTGCTAAAGGGGGGAAAAAGATATTAGATGCCCAAGCTAAAATAAAATGAAATCAACTTTTTTCTTTCTTTATTAGATTTTAATGGTATTATTATAATAATTAAGCTTTTCATTAATTTTTTCACGCTTATTGAGTCACGGTTCCCTGCAGATTTGAATCATATTTAACATATAATCATGGGTCCGTTCTTAGAAGGGAGGGAGGGTGGAGAAGGGATCACCTGCTTCCTAAATTACAGTTGGCTGCACAGGGCTCGCTCACTTTGTTGGCGAACCCAAGGGGCTTCAACAAGGCTTTTGGCTGCTTCTCAGGCACATGTGGGACAGGACTCCAGGGGCCGTGGGGGTCACATCCAGATGTGGGGGAGGATGGACGGGGCTCCAGGGTCCATGGGCGTCGTGTCCAGAAGTAGTGAAGGATGGACAGGACTCCAGGGGCCGTGGGGGTCACATCCAGATGTGGGGGAAGGATGGACGGGGCTCCAGGGGCCGAGGGGATCGTGTTCAGAAGTGGGGGGGAAGGGCTGTTCGTTCCAACTTAGATTGACTGTGTTTCCAGCCTGTTATGGAGCTTTCCCGAAAGAATGAGTGAAATGCACCCGTACGGGAGACAAACACGCCCATGTGTGACACTTAGGGCCACTTGCTTTGGCGAAGGGGTGGGGGTTTCATGGTGAAACACAGAAGGCAAGTGTGCCCTGTGTGTGCCCTGGAGCACCCCATCTGGGGCACTGGGAACTCTGCCTGGGGGTACCCAGGGTGCCGCGCTGGGGCTGCAGCGGGACGGGCCCGCGGCCGGATGCCCTGCCCTGTGTCCTGAGCATCGCAGGGTGATTTCCGGGCTGGGTTCGAGGACCTGGGGAGTGGCTGGCCGCGCGGCGGGGATGCAGGACGAAACCGCGGCTTCACCGGGGTTGGCTGGACACACAGGGAGGGCAGAAAGCCCTCTAGATGTGCTTGAAGAGTCAGGAAGGCGCCGACATGATCACCCCGAAGCTGATGGAGTTATGGGGTTGTTTCATCGTGTCTACACATGCAGGTCCAAATGTCTGTGTCCTGTTTATGTAGGCTTCCCCCCATCTCTGCTCTTCTAAATATTTTTTTAATGTTTTATTTATTTCTAAGAGAGAGAGAGAGACAGCGTGAGCAGGGGACGGTCAGAGAGAGAGGGAGATACAGACTCTGAAACAGGCAGCGGGGACAGCGGGGGACAGCGGGGACAGCGGGGGACAGCAGGGTACAGTGGGGACAGCAGGGGACAGCGGGGACAGTGGGGACAGTGGGGACAGTGGGGACAGTGGGGGACAGTGGGGACAACGGGGACAGTGGAGACAGCGGGGACAGCGGGGAANAAACAGAAGTAGACATCTGGTCACTGTGGACTGTGGAGCTGCAGTGCGTCCCGTGCAGTGCCCGGGTGTCGACGGACGGCAGACTCCGGAGCCCCTGACCCGCGGTGGCCCTCGAGCCAGGCCCAAGGCCCGGACAGGTGGACAGGGAGACAGGTGTCCTTGGAGCCCATCAGCTTTGGGAGTGAAAGTGGGAGTTGGTAAAATTGTGG